>NW_006797698.1:1392398-1395226 GCF_000442215.2 Lipotes vexillifer
CCTGCAACGGCAGGCGGACTCTCAAGCACTGCGCCACCAGGGAAGCCCAGGAAGAATCTTTTGATAAACAGTTTTATAAATATGGACACTGGGTATTCTCCAGATTCTGAGCTGAAAACCGTGTGGACTTTGGCTCCTGGGCCAAACCCCAGAGCCACGTTGGGTAGGTGGTTGAGAGCAGAACGTAGGTCTCTAAGCCCTGAGTCTTACGTAAGAGCCCCCCTGCATGGAGGAGGGTGTGTCTCGGAGCTGCCAGCAGTGCTGTGACCTTATAAACGCGTTCCCTGGGTGCTCGATTTCATTCTCATTCAAGTTTTCTGTCCTGTGGTTCGTCTTGAAGCCCAGACCCAAACCATGTGATTTTCCCCCTGTGCCCCCGCTGCCCGTGGGGCGCTAGGCAGGCGGGTGGAGAGGCAGCTGTCGGGGGCCATTTGGGTCTGCGGGACACACCCAGCAGCATCTCCACTTTCCCTCGTGGTCGCTTTTTTCCTTCATGGAGAGGACTTAACATGTGGGAGGCCCGATGACTAGCAGAGTCACCTAGCTGGCGGGGCAGTGGATGGCACCCACAGAGGGTTCAACACCAAGGCTACCGCAGTCTCAGTTGGTGGTTTGGCATTTTACTTGCGGGTAAATAACCCTCCCCAGAAACCCAGCGCTGGTCTTTGCAGACCCTCTCTTAAGGTTTGTCTTAGTAAAATCGTGAAATGTCAGAGTTGAAGACAGCCCTAGAAATTAAGGGCCGGCTGTCCCCTGACAGACAACCACTTCTGTTTGTCCTTGCTTTCAGATGGGCCAAGTGGCCCGAGAGATCCCATTAGAACATCCTTCTCTGATCATGAAGTCTTAGTGTTTCCTGTACCTTAGACTGTCATCAGTCATTTATGTCTCAGTGTGAATGAGCTTCTTGGCACCTTTTCCAGTGTCGGTTTTGTGTGGGGAAAGACTCCCGTTTGAGTCCTGCCCATGTGTCCGGCAGTGTGGAGGACTGCGTCCCTGGGTGAATAAACGTCTCCCTGCTGTCAGCTGACTGTGGTAGGTGGAGGGAGACGGCAGGTGGGTACCACACAGCATCATCACACGCCTGGTGGAAACTCGCACCACTTACCCAGCAAGCGACGCGAGAACAATTCTCATCATTCCCCAGACGACGCTAGAATGTGATTTCGGGACTTTTCCAACCTGTTCTCCTTTACACATTGTAAATCTTCCATGACAGTGAAAAATAGGACTATTTGGGCTGTTTCCTGTTTTTTACTGAACCTGCAGGAGCGAAGACCTTTCACACCTGTCTTTTCCTCCCATCCATCTATCTGTCTCCCTTGGGGATTCCGAGGTCCTTGACAAAGTCAGGGCTCTGTGTGTACAGAGACCCCCTGCTGACCGAGTGGGCCCCACTCCCCTCCCCAGGGGTAGCTGACTGTCTCCAAACTGCCACCTTCCTGCGGCCAGACTCGCCCAAGGTCAGCACCCACCAGCTCGAGGGTGGTGGGGGGAGGGGTCTAGGTTTCTGCATCAGTCAGGGCTCCGGAGACAGGATCAAGAGGAGTGAGAGATACACATACCTGTATACGCATATACACGTCCTACATGTATGTCCTTAATATACACACACACATATATATATATCCTTAATATATATTTATCACGTATTAATATATTAAGTATATAAAATGTAGACTTACTATAAATATTAACTAATAGTAACAGTTGTATATATTACATCTATTACACATGTTATATCATTATATATTATATATCACAATAGGATATTAACTGATATGTTATTTATATTATAAATATAATTATAGTATTAAGATAATGAATATTACATATCAAGGGATTTGTTTTAAGGAATTGGCTCGTGTTGGTGGGAACTGGCAAATCCTGAATCCACAGGGCAGGCCAGCAGGTGGAAACTCAGGCAGGAGTTGATGCTAAGATCTTGAGGCAGAACCTCTTCTTTCAGAAACCTCAGTTTTTGCTCTAAGGCCTTAGAGCTGACTGGATGAAGGCCAGCCACATCGTGGAGGGTGATCTCCTTTACTTAAACTCTGCTGATTATAGATGCTAACCTCACCTACAGATACCTTCACAGTAGCATCTAGCTTAGTGCTGATTAAACCACTGGGTGCTGTGGTCTGGCCAAGTTGACACATGAAATTAACCATCACAGGCTCTGTGATGGCGCTTGGTCATCAGAGCCCAAAGCTCTCTTCTCTGTAACACCACTCACCTCCCATCACCTGGCTTGGCCTAAAACACCACCTGTGGAGACTGGGATTGTTCTGGATTGAGGCAGCACGTGCACCCCCGGCCATATTTGCTGACAAGAGTGCGAAAGATGCCTGCGATGGGCTCTGGGGGGCTGCAGCAGACCAGGTAGCTCAGCTCCACACCTGTGTCTCCTGGGCCCCCCCCAAGGCACTTGCCTCCTTCCCTGCTGACCGTGAGCTGACCCAGACCCCCTGCGTCCTCCACCCAGCCTGCCCCTCCCACTGCCTCTATCCGGGAGGAGCTCGGGCTGGAAGAAGACAAGAGGCTGGGGCCTAGTCCTTAGTGGTTAGCAGAGGCTGGACTCAACCTGGCCTGGGAACATTTGCCTTTAAGAGGTCACTTTGGGGGCCTGAGCTGGGAAGGTGTGGAGGGAGGGCCCTGGGAATGTGGATCGGGGTCCCCAGGCGTCCCACAGCCCAAGTCCCTGTTCCCCTCTGCACAGCATCCTTGGCTGTAGAGCCAGAGGCCACAGGTCCTTCCAAGGTTCCATTTACCTCTGGTCAAGCAAAGGCTGGCCACAGGGCAGGGCCTGGCCCCATGGCCTTTCAGCA
>NW_006797698.1:1395236-1409387 GCF_000442215.2 Lipotes vexillifer
AGCAGCCTGCACTGTGTAACCCCGCTTCAGGATTGCCAGGCTCCGGTTATTAACCAGCCTGTCTTCTGCATGGGAAAGGGATAAAGATGGCTCTCTAATTATAGGAGGGGCAGCTAGCGTCTTTGCAGAAGCTCCTCACCTGATTTCAGACCCAGGTGGAGCGTGGGAGACTGCCCTGGCTTCCCAGGTCAGTGGTTGCCCCGGGTGACGCCCTTGGCCTCTCCGTGGCCTTGATTGGTGAGGCCGGAGTGCGTCTTGGCCAGTGGTCCTGATGCAACCTAGTTCCGTGTGAGAGCTCACACTATGGGAAGGGCTGTCTTTTTTTTTAACCTTTTAAAAAAATTGACGTATGGTTGATTTACAGTGATTCAGGTGTGCAGCAAAGTGATTCAGATATCTATACATATGTATATATATATATTCTTTTTCAGATTCTTTTCCATTATAGGTTATTACAAGACACTGAATATAGTTCCCTGTGCTATACAGTAGGTCCTTGTTGTTTATCTAGTTTACATATAGTAGTGTGTATCTATTAATTCTAAACTCCTAATTTATCCCTCCCCTGCTTCCCCCTTTGGTAACCATAAGTTTGTTTGCTATGTCTGTGAGTCTGTTTCTGTTTTGTAAATAAGTTCATTTGTATCATTTTTTAGATTCCACATATAAGTGATATCATATGATATTTGTCTTTGATTTACTCCACTTAGTATGATAATCTGTAGGTCCAACCATGTAGCTGCAAATGGCGTTATTTCATTCTTTTTTATGGCTGAGTAATATTCCACTGCATATATGTACCACATCTTCTTTATTTATTCCTCTGTTGATGGACGTTTACGTTGCTTCCATGTCTTGGCTACTGTAAATAGTGCTGCTATGAACATAAGGGTGCATGTATCTTTTCAAATTAGAGTTTTCATCTTTTCTAGATATATATCCAGGAGTGGTATTGCTGGGTCGTGCGGTAGTTCTATTTTTAGTTTTTTAAGGAATCTCCATACAGTTCTCCATAGTGGCTGCACCAACTTGCATTCCCACCAACAGTGTAGGAGGGTTCCCTTTTCTCCACACCCTCTCCAACATTTATAATTTTTAGTCATTTTGTTGATGGCAATTCTGACCGGAGTGAGGTGATACCTCATCGTAGTTTCGGGAAGGACCTTCTTTTGTGTCATCCTATCTGGTCTTCACAACATTGCCCTGTGATACAGACGGCACTATAGCCTCATTTTACAGATTGAAAAACTGAGGCCCTTAGAGAATAAAATGCTTTGCTCCATGCCAGAGTTAGGGGAGAGCTGAGGGGAGAACGCGGTCTCTTGACCGCTCTGGTCTAGGGCTTCTGAAGCTACTTGTTGTTGAGAAAAGAGTTTACTGTCTGGTGCTGCTGTGGAGCTGGAGAGGCCACTGGGTGAGGAATTGGGGACAGCAGTGGGGCAGGATACTCCCTTAACACCAAGGAGGGTCAGGCTGCCAGATTTCTGCCTTTTGCACGGCCCAGGGCTTCTTTCTTGGGAGAAAGTCCTGCCCACCGCGGGGCCAAAGCACTTTCCCTCCCGTGGTTGGTCAGTAGGCATCACATGGGCACAAAGACCCAGGGTCGTTGGCCAGGGCAGCGAGGGAGCCCCCAAACAGCTATGTGAATCAATCCTGGGACCACCAGGTGAGGGGAGGTGGGAGGGTGGCCACAGGAGCAAAAAATAGTGGTTTTTTTTCTCTTTTATATCAGGAAGCCTCTCAGAGTGCAGTCAGAAACCATGATGTCTTCTGTGGAAAATAAATAATTCTGGAACTTCTCCAAGAGTTAAGTTTAGGCTTTTTCCCTAATTTGTCCCCTGTCCCTCCCCTGTTGCCGGGTTCCAGTGATTCTGGGTTCGTTCCTTATTTTTCTGAGAGTCGTTATGTAACATGAGTGTTCTCAAAGGCTCCAAGTGACCATGGCTCTGGTCACTACCCCCAACATTAGTACCAAGAATTGCCCGTTTGGTGGTTTTGAGGGATTGAGCAAAGCCAGTCCATCTGGAGACGCCTCCCTTGAGTATCCCATGTGAGGGCCTCACCAAGGCCTTCGCCACAATTCCAACAGCTCGGGTGCAGAGGAGGTTAGATGGTGTGAGCAACCCCCCCATGTTGGTGACAGGGAGTACGGGGGTCAGGGGGACAGGCAGGGCAGGGGGCCAGGTACCCTTAGTCTGAGGACACCACTCACGGCTTTCCAGAATCATGCTGAGTTGGGATGCACCTGGCATTTGTACTAGCGATCCATGTGCTTAAAATTGAGGGACCTCAGAAATCACCTGAGAAACTAGAGGGTTAGTACTTAAGAAGCAGATTGGGACACACATTAAGGCAGAAAGCCAGATATGTGTCTGGGTCCCGACCCGCTCAGCTAAGAAGCATCACCAGGGAAGCAAGGGGCACCCCCTCATCCCTCCGTTGGTGGAGCCCACACCATGTCTGGAGACTCTGCCCTGAGCTGGGAGAACAGTGGAGAGTATTTGGTAGTTTGGGAGATGAAGAAAATTATTTTGATGGCAAATCCTAGAAGATGAGAAGCATTTTATTCTCAGCCTAGCAGTGCTCCCTTAAACCGCTCCTGACCCCACCTGCTGTTTAGCCCAACAGATAAGAACAGAGAATGTCTGAGCTAACAGGCATCTTCTGAAATTATCTAGTTAAACCCTGTCATCTGACAGATGGAAAACTGGATTCAGACGTGCCCGAGATCTCCCAGATCCCCAGATAGGAAACCACAGAACTGGGCTGGAACCGGCCTTCCGGCTCTATCTCTGTGAACAAGTCGTGTTCTTATGTGCGGGGTGAGGGGTGCGGGCTCATCGACGCCCAGGCAGCGCCCTGGGTCAGCTGTCTGCACCCAGGTAGCCCCAGATGCCACTGATGGACACTCTTTGGGCTCAGGTCTGCTCAGCAGGGGAGGAACATGAAACTGTCCTCAAAGTGTTCCCTCCTCGGTAGGAGCCTAACGGCTGGTAATTGCACAGGAATGTTCTGTGGTCACCCTGACGTTTAAAACCCCTGGTTGGCCCTTAGGTGCAGGCCATGGCCCCTGACATTGGCAGCCTTTCTGTTTGTCCTGTGTGTGCACTTTCACCAGGGCTCTTTCTGGGGTAGCCCAGCTGCATCAACAAAGGAGTTTTGTAAGACAAAGCATCAGAAATGCTGAAAAGGCAGAACTATATCTGACCGATACACACCTACTGTCAAGGCTAAGACGGGAGTAAAAGAGCCCTCATTTCTCAAGAATTCACACATCAGTTGGTTGTAAACAGTGTCGAGAAATGTTGGGATAAGTGGCCGGGGAGTGGGTGAGCTATCAATAAGACCCCAAACTACACAAAATGTGGATGATCGAATTTGGTGGTGGGATGCTTGATACTTTTCTGTCCTTTGGAACATCAGCGTGAAATATTTCTTAAAATTTTTCTGTTCAAGTACAGCTGATTTACAATGTTGTATTAGGTGAGTTATTTTTAATTAAGAAGTAGACCCTAAAGAGACAGCATCACAGGCTGCCTTGGTAGCGAATCACGGAACTGTACAGACCCTCCTCCATCTGTTCTCTTCCCCTGTGATCTCACTGTGCCACAGAGACTCACTTTGCGTAGAAGAGCCCTGTATCTTCACAGCCTCCAATACCAAGTTGCTTTTTTTAGTCTTGTTTTTTTCAGTTTTTTGGCTGCGTTGGGTCTTCGTTGCTACGCGCTGGCTTCCTCTAGTTGCGGCGAGCGGGGGCTACTCTTCCTTGCAGTGCGCGGGCTTCTCATTGCGGTGGCTGCTCTGCGTGCGGGCTCTAGGCACACGGGCTCAGTAGTTGTGGCTCGCGGGCTCTAGAGCGCAGGCTCAGTAGTTGGGATGTACGGGCTTAGTTGCTCTGCGGCATGTGGGATCTTCCCGGACCAGGGCTCGAACCCGTGTCCCCTGCGTTGGCAGGTGGATTCGTAACCACTGTGCCACCAGGGAAGAGTCCCCCGGGTTGTTTTTTGTCACTGGGGCTGAGCCATCCCAAGGCGGTGGGAGGGTTCAATAGAAAGAGCTCTGAGCTGGGAGCGGGTGGACCTGGGTTATAGGGCCTGCTTGCTACTGTCTGGTTGTCTGGCCTTGGGCAAGTGGCTTAACCTCTCTGACCCTCCGTATCTTCATCTATAGACTGGGGTGATACCACTTGCCTTTCCTACTTGTGTGGGCTCCTCTGAGGACCAAATGAGGCAACAAATGGAAGTTTTAAGGACATTCTAATGGCAAAATAATGACAGCTCTGCTGCTGAGAACTTACTTTTTTGAGTTAGACTTTTGGCTTTTGCCTGAAATTCTGAAGAGGGGCAGGGATGGGGTATTAAGGTTGGCTCGCATCTTGGGAATTTTCTCAAACCTGGGGCTTTTCTCTTTTGTCCTGTTGCTTTCCTGGCAGGCGGCTTTATCAGCCCAAATCCTGAAAATGCACTTTCCCCAGAGACCCTGCTGTTTATCTCCGGAGCACGTGGTCAGGGTCTAAAATACAGTGTGTGCAGCTGAGGACAATCCCAGAGGACAGAGCGTCTCTTGGTGCCTCAGTGCGGCCCAGTGAACTGGCCACCCAGCACCAGGGAGGGTCTCAATACCTGCCAATGGGGAAGGAGAATTCAGGATGGCCAGATGTGGACAAAGCAGTGAGGGAGGCACAAAGCTCTGGTGGGCGTTTCAACTTTAGAAACCCCGTGAGCAGGGTGAGCTCCCGGCGCCTGGCTTTCTGGAATGGCAGCTGAGCTGAGAGGCCAGGTCCCAGTCATTCCACCTGCTAATAGTCTCGTGGTCACCGCTGCAGTCGGAGGTTTTCCCGCACCAGCCTCCACGGTGCGCACTGTTTCCTGGTGAGCTCGGGGAGGTGAGAGCCGAGATCAGAATCGTGGAATGTGGGATGGGGGAGCCTTCCAGCAAAGTCCACTACTGGTGCCAAGGGACTTCTCTGTGAGGATGCTTGACCGAGGAAAACTCAACACGCGCTGCCGTGGTCGCCTATGTGGCGCCCTCCTTGTCTCGCTCTGGGCGGGACGAGCATCAGGGGACCAGCCGCAGGCCCGCCCAGGGCTCCAGGCAGCCTGGGGTGGGAGCGAGACCCGCATCCTGGTCTCGGCTCTTTCAAGACCGCCTTGTCCTGAGTCACTTAACCGCCAGGACCTCAGTCGCTAGAGCATGATGGTTCCATGAGGAATAATCGAGTATGTGCAACAGGGCTTTGGTGTGTAGAAACTGCTCTGCTGAACAAAAGTGAGAGGGTAATGATTATTTGAAACCGCAGAGGAATGTTCTCATTAAAATAGGAGCTAAGCGTCCACACCTGGTTCCTCCTCTTCCTTAGTGACCTGCAATCTCGTGGGGTCTGCCCGTTCGCCGCCCCTCCTGCCCATCAGCACAGGCGTGCAACCCCTACACGTGCTGCCGGGGCAGGGGCTGCTTTGTCCAGGAGTTGATTCAGTCACTTCTGCACACCTGCTGCATGTGGCGCAGAATAGCGAGATGAATGCTTTCCCCTCACCCTTGACCGGTTCACAGTCCAGTTAGAGAAATAGACTGATAAATGATATTAAGATAGCACGATAAGTCCTGCAATAAAGGTAGTCTAAGGTACTGTGGTAGCACAGATAAGAGAAGAATGAATTCTGCCTGAGGGATTGTATCTGAATTGGGCTTTGCATGACAGTAGGAGTTCACCCTGTGAGCCAGGATCTTGGGGCTGGGAGCTGGAGGCAAGTGGGCAGGAGGAAGGGGCTCCAAGCTTCAGAGAGGCGGCCAGCTCCGTCCTGCAGAGACCCAAGTGAAGCGAAGTCTGTTCTCCCAGGAAGGGGTTGTACGGTTGGCGAAGGGTGACCTTGAACTGAGGAGCTGAGACAGCATTCCAGGCAACGTGTCCACAGACACACAGCTATGTTTAAAAAGCTATCAAGATCCTGCCTGGGCTCTTGCTGCAAGAAGGAGAGGGGGTGCAGAGCACATCAGAAATAAGGCTGCAGAGGTCGGCAAATCCGCGGGGCCTGTATTGCAGCCTGCAGGGCCCGGCTGAGAGCTCCTGACTGTGAATCACCCGTGGGAAGCTGGTGGCTCCCCGCCTGGGCTGCCGGCTGAATCACCATGAAGCCTGCACTGCACTGCAGACCAATCGACTCTGTGGTGGGACCCAACTCCCGAGGTGCAACCAGCCTGGGATGCTGAAATAAACCAGCACCAGAGAGGCTGAGTCTGGAATCTGCCTACGTAAGAGATCGCCAGCAAGTCCCAGTGGACTAGGTGTGGGAGCCATTACCTAGGCTATGGTGGAGGCCCTGGGGCTTTAGGGCAGAGGCCAGAATAATGGGGCCACGGTTTTAGGAATCACTGTTCTAGCAGAGGTTTGCAGATAGCTTGAAACAGGCTAAGCTGAAAGATTAGGAGAACAATTAGGAAACCCAAAAGAGAGCTGGGCAAAGGAGGGTGCAGACATGGACCCCACAGCAGAGGGGTTGGGAGGGTGGAAGGGGATAAAAGAAAGATTAGGTGCACAGGAAACTACAAAACGTTGCTGAAAGAAATTAAATGGAGAGACCTCCCATGTACATGGATTGGAGACTTAATATTGAGATGGTCATACTACCCAAAGTCATCTACAGGTTCAATGCAATCCCTATCAAAATCCCAATGGCATTTTTTTGCAGATATAGAAAAATCCATCCTAAAATTTGTATGAACTCTCAAGGGACCCCAAGTAGCCAAAACAATCTTGAAAAAAAAAAAAAGAACAAAGTTAGAGGTCTCACACTCCCTGAGCTCAAAACTTATTACAAAGTTACAATCGTCAAAACAATGTGGTACTGGCGTAAAGACAGACATATAGACCAATGAAATAGAACAGAGAGTCCAGAAAGAAACTCTTCCATACGTATATGGCCAAATGATTTTCAGCAAATGTGCCAAGACCATTCACTGGGAAAAGATAGTCCTTGCAATACTTGGTGCTGGGAAAATTGGATATCCACGTGTGGAAGAATAAAGTTGGACCCTTACCTTATTATACAATATACAAAAATTACGGTAGTTCCCCTTATCCACAGGGGATATGTTCCAAAACCCCCAGTGGATGCCTAAAACCATGGATAGAACTGAACCGTGGATACTATGATTTTTTCCTATACATACATACCTAGGTTAAAGTTTAATTTATGAAGTAGGCTCAGTAAGAGAATATCCAAATTGCCAGTGTCACTCCTCTTGCACTTTGGGGCCATTATTAAGTAAAATAAGGATCATGTGAGCATAAACACCGTGGTGCCGCAACAGTCGAACGGATAACCAAGACGGCTACTAAGTGACTGGCGAGGGGGTAGCACATGTACTGTGTGGATATACCGTGGACAAAGGGATGACGACTCACGTCCCAGGCAGGACAGAGCAGGACAGTGCAAGATTTCATCAAGTTATTCAGAATGGCACGAAATTCAAGAAACAAAATTGTTATGAATTGTTTATTTCTGGAATTTTGAATTGTTTACTTCTGGAATTTTCTTTTTTTTTAATTTTTATTTTATGTTATTATTATTATTTTGGCCATGCTGTGAGGCACGTGGGAGCTTAGTTCCCCAGCCGGGGAACGAACCCGTGCCCCCTGCAGTGGAAGCACAGAGTCTTAACCACTGGACTGCCAGGGAAGTCCCTGGAATTTTCTTTTCTTTTTTTTTTTTTTCCTTATTTATTTATTTATTTGGCTGCGTCAGGTCTTAGTTGCCGCATGCAGGGTCTTCACTGTGATATGCGGGGTCTTTTAGCTGCGGCACGTGGACTCTTAGTTGCGGCATGCATGTGGGATTTAATTCCCTGACCAGGGATCGAACCCGGGCCCCCTGCATTGGGAACATGGAGTCTTAACCACTGGACCACCAGGTAACTCCCTGGAATTTTCCATTAAATACTTTTGGACCCTGGTTGACCTCAAGTAACTGAAACCTTGGAAGGCAAAATTGCTGATAAGGGGGGGGACTTCTGTAACTTAAAATGGATCAAAGACTTAAATATAAGGGCTTAAACTGTAAAACTTAGAAGAAAACAGGGGAAAAGCTCCATGACATTGGATTTGGCAATGATTTCTTGGGTATGACACCAAAGCACAGGCAACAAAGTATTGATAAAAATATCAACAGATAAATTGGACTACATCAAAATTAAAAACTTCTGTGCACCACAGGACACAATCCACAGAGTGAAAAGGCAACCTACAGAATGGGAAAAAAATACTTGCAATTCATATATCTGTTAAAAGGTTAATATCCAGATGATATAAAGAACTCCTACCAACTCAGCAACAAACAAGCTGGTTAAAAAATAGTCAAAGGACTTCTTGAATAGACATTTTTCTAGAAAAGATATACAGATAGCCAACAAGCACAAGAAAAGATGCTCAACATTATCAATCATTGGGGCAATGCAAATCAAAACCACAGTGAGATACCGTCTCATACCTATTAGGATGGTTACCATAAAAAACAAAAACTAAAATAAAACAGAAAATAATAACAAGTATTGGTGAGGATGAAATTGGCACCCTTGTGTACCATTGGTGGGAATATAAAATGGTGCAGCTGCTACGGAAAAAGTATGGGGTTTCCTCAAAAGTATTAAAAATAAATTACTGTATGATCCAACAATTCCACATCTGGGTATATACCCGAAAGAAATGAAAGCAGGGTCTCAGAGAGATTTGTACACCCACTGTATTAGTTTGCTAGGGCTGCCGTAACAAAGTACCACAGACTGGGTGGCTTAAACAACAGAAGTTTATTTTCTCACAATTCTAGAGGCTAGAAGTCCAAGGTCAAGGTGTCGGCAGGGTGAGTTTCTTCTGAGACCTCCTTCTGTGGCTCATAGATGGCCACCTTCTCTCTGTGTCTTCATGTGTCTTCCTTCTGTGTCTGTTTCCTGATCTCCTCTTCTTATAAGGACACTAGTGCTACTGGATTGAAGTCTTATTGGAAGGCCCATCCATATGACCTCATTTTAACGTAATTACCTCTTCAAAGACCCTCTCTATCTGGGAATGCAGGGCTGGCATCGTTGTCGGTTTTTTTTCGGCTGCGCTGCGTGGCTTGTGGGATCTTAGCTCCCTGACCAGGGATTGAACCCGTGCCCTCAGCAGTGAAATACAGTCACATTCTGAGGTAATGGGGGTGGGAACTTCAAACCTGTGAGTTTTGAGGGGTACGCAGTTCAATCCATAACACCTGTGTTCATAGCAACATTATTCACAGTAGCCAAAGGGTGGAAGCACCCTGTGTCCTTTGATGGATGAACAGATAAACAAAATGTGGTCTATCCATGCAATGGAACATCATTCAGCCTTTAAAAGGAAGGAAATTCTGTTACACGCTACAACACGGATGAACCTGAGGACATTATGCTAAGTGAAATAAGCCCGTCACAGAAAGACAAATACTGTACGATTCCACTTACATGAGGTCCCTAGAGTTGTCACATTCATAGAGATAGAAAGTAGAATGGGGACAGGGGGTGCCAGGGGCTGGGGCAGGGGGCTGGGGGGTGGTTGTCAAATGTATATGGAGTTTCACTTTGCAAAGGGAAGGGCCCTGGAGGTTAGTTGCCCAACAGTGTGAATGTGCTTAACTGCACTGAACTGTACACTTAAAATGGTTAAGATGGTAAATCTTGTGTACATGTATTTTACCACAATAAAAAAGGAAAAAAGAAAAAAACCAAAAGGTTAGGGATGCAGGCAGCTTCTCCCAGTGGAGGACTGCCCAGGTGCGGTTCCTGCCCAGGCATGGAGGTGTCCACCGGGCAAGACACAGGAGGAAAGGGGAGCAGGGTGAGGGTGACGTGATGACTTCATTTTAGACACCACGAGTCTTTGGCGAGCTGCTCCCCCCAAGGCCATCTCTCTGGGCCACGATGTCATCAGGCCTTTCTGACCGCTTTGCCCCAGCGGCCAGCCCTCCCACGCGGCCCTGCCATCTTTCCAGGAGGACACACTTCCTTGGGCCACATTCGTGTCATGAAATGAAGTCCTCAGCGCCGCGGTGGGCTTTGCCCTCCCCTTTTCTGCTTTTCCTCCCTTGCTCTCTTCCTCCTGCCCTGCGGTCCCGGCCTCTTTTTCCTGCTCCTTCCCCTGGGGGGACGGGAAGGGAAGCTGGAGGCGGGTCCGGATCTCCGAGGGGGGCCAGCACGTCTCCACCTCTCCTTTCACCTTCTTGGCCCTCCGTGTCCTCCCTGGGGCTTGACATTCAAGGAGGTCTCAGGGAGGGGGTGGTGATACACACGGAGAGCCAGGAGCGGCCCTGCACGAGGCCAGATGGGCAGCTGAGGGTCCAGGTCATTGACCATGTGCTCTCTTTCCTTCCTAGGACCTGAGCTCCTTGGCCATGCCGCTCCTGGATGGAGACCTGGAGAGTTCAGAAAAGCATCCTTCTCGTAAGGTAAGGCACCTTCCTCACAGCTTCTCACGGCTCACCTGAGGTGCCACTGAGGCAGAACTCCCTCAGTGCGAGCCCAAGACACATCCACCCGTGCTCCCACCTGTGCTCTCAGCTGTACATCCACCTGTGCTCCCACCTGTGCTCTGACCCGCGCTCCCACCCGTGCACCTGGCTCTGCCGAGCCCAGCCTCACACCTGCCAGGCTTCACGCCTTTCTCTTCTCTCCTCTTTCCTCTGGGCTCGTCTGCGGCCACGGGACTCCCCAAAGAGGGCAGAGGTGATGCCAAAGAATGACAGTGAGCTTAGCATCCTGAGCGCCCGAGGAGCTGATTAGCGAAGAGAGGAGGTTGGAATCATCAGTGAAAGCGGGATGTGGAGACCAACTGTCTCCCCCGCAGTCGGGAGCCCCTTCTCCCTACCCGTTCCTCTCCCTTTCGTCCTCTTTCCCCCTTTCCCTTTCCTCTCTTTAACCCGCATTCTCCCCTCCCCCGCTGGTCAGTTTTTCCTCCAGAGGAAGCTGGAGCCGTGGAGGGCAGGCAGCCGAGGAGTGCGCATCCCGGGGTGGGTGGGTTGGCCATGGCAAGCAAAGGGAGGTCAAGGTGGCCCGCGGTCAGGGTGAGTGTGGGGCAGATGGCTGGGGCGGCTGGTGGGCCGAGGCTTCGGGAGGGGCTGCCGTGGGCAGTGTCTGAGAGCAGAGACAAGAGTTAGGCTGAATTCTTTGGCCCTGGAGGCTCCACGTCCCTCATCCCACCAGGCTGATGGGAAATGTGAATCTCCATCATTATTGGGACTTCCTTCCTAGATTGTGCAAAGGTCCTGGGGTCCCATGCAGCACCTACACTTGGGTTTTAAATGAAGAAACTGGACCTCAGGATGGTGAAAAGACTTTCCCACAGTCATAGGGCTGCTTAGTAACTGAGCCGGCTTCAGTCTGGGTTGCTTGGTGCTCAGCCCAGTGTGCGTTGCTCTGCGTCTGGACACCCTGAACTGGGGCCAGTGGTGCAGGCCATGCAGGGAAGTGTCCTCAGCCGGGCAGGTACCGCACAGAGGCTTTCTGCCCTTTCTGGGTCATCTCTGCATCTTTGTACCCTGTGACTAAGACCCCCATCTCCTTAGGGGACTGAAAACCCTCAGGGACTGCCAAGCTGAATGTGGACTGGACACTTGGCGGCCTCCTCTCCTATCTAGGTACCACTCAGAGTTCAGTGGAGGGGCCACAGCTGAGCTCCCCTTTATGGGTGTTCTTGACTCAAGGATGCCAACCCTGGGACTTCCCTGGCAGTCCAGTGGTTAGGACTCCGCGCTTTCACTGCTGAGGGCACGGGTTCGATCCCTTGTCGGGGAACTAAGATCCCACAAGCCACGCAGCGCAGCCGAAAAAAAACAACAACGATGCCAACCCTGCATTCCCAAGCATCAGTTGATATGGGAGCTGCCTGGTGTTCCCACCTGTCCCCTTTCCTGGCTCCCCTGTTCCCAGAGGTGGCAGCTCTTTGTTACATAACACATCTCGGTACAAGAGCTTCATGGTCATCTTGACTGTGCACAGCTCTGTGTGCAGCTCCGGGGCCAGTATTGGCAGGAAGGTCAGTGCCGTCGACGTCCCTGGGATCATTCAACACCACTGTGGCCACTCTGGGTCAGCCAGCATGGCCTGGCCTGGGGCAGTCTGTGGAATGCCCAGATGACCACAGGTTTTCCTGTCTGTGTCCCTTGATCCTGGGATGGGGAGCCCGGCTCCTTTGTTCATTTTTCCTGGCAACTTCTCTTCTGTGTGACCCGGGACAAGATATTCTCTGTGAACCTGTCTCCCCATTGGCAAACCCGGGCTCGTGGCGGTGCTCACCTCTCCTTATGAGGATTCAATGAGCTTGTCGATGGAGCAGACGTAGAGCAGTGACTGGCCCGGGACACGTGCCCAGGGGCAGTCTGGGAATGCAGGCTTGGCCTCAGGACAGCCCCCACTTCGGAGCACCGTGAAGGGGTGCACCCATGACCCATTTACCTGAGCCGTCGGGAACGTGGCATCTGGCCAGGCCTTAGACGTGGCTCGGACCCTCTTGTCCACTGCTGGCCGTGTGTACTGTTCCTCCATTCCCTCGGCTGAGAACGCCAGCCCCTTTCTGTCTGGAGCACACAGGGACTCAGCCCGGAGCTGCGCACCATCAGCACACTGGCCCCGAGGGCACTGGCCGTGTCCTGCATCCCAGGCACAGCCTCCGCACCTCCCCAGCCTGAGTCGGGCTCCACAGACCCTCACCTCGAGGTTTTGTCCAACTCGGCCCCCCTTTCCTGGCGCCCTTCACCTTTAACCCCTTCGCCCCCACCCATTTCCCTCAAGCTCCCGAGGGGTGCCCGGTGCCCAGCTGTCGGTCACCGTCGAGGCCAGCCCCGCGGACCCCTCGCCCACCTTCACACGTGCAACCCTCTTCCTCACTTTCCTGCATCCTCGGGGCTGAGACCAAGCACCGGGTGGCCTGGCCCTGGCCCCCGCGGCCCTCCCTGCAGTGGCGGACAGAGGTGGGCCTGGAAGCTCTGCTCACCGAGGCCTGAGAGCCCGCCCCGTAGCTCTGCAGAGCCGGCAGGCACTCGGGAGGCTCTGGGCCCTTCGTTCACGTTCACCCAAAGCCAGGGAGGCGTGCCGTTACGTTTGGCAAGGTGTCACTTTACTGCAGCTTGCTAAGAGGCGCGGGCTCTGTCCCCAGTGGCTGCGATCATGCCGATACCCACGCCACCCCTCCCACCCTGCAGGAAGCAGACCCGGGGGCCCAGCGCCACCGCCCCCTCGCCAGGGTCAGGGCGGGAGACACGGGGGACAAGGCCGGGATGGGCCACAGCCACCACTGTCTGGCCGTGTGGGGAAAGGGCCTGCTTTCTGGAGCCCCCTCCTGAAACCTGATGGCTGAGTGCCTGGCCCTTTTGGCCTGCAATTCTGAGCCCTGAATTGGAATCAGTCCCAGTGGGAGAATCCTAGGGCTCCCCTTGCCCGCCAGGTAAGGTTCAAACCGGCACCCAGGCCCTTCGAGACTGCCATTTGGCTCAACCTGCCCCAGTGACCCGTCCGCGGTGGCCCAAGTGAGTGGCTGTCTGTCTGTCTTCCCGGCTCCAGCTCCTCTCTCCCCCCGACCCTGGGACACCTCTGCCCATCGGCCTGTCCACAGCCCGTCGGCTTTCAGCGCCTTCCCTGCTTCAGGGCCCCGTGATGGGCAGTGTCTCCCTCTGAAATCTCTCCCCATCCGGGCCACTCTCAGGGCAGCCCTGTCTTGCCTGCTGTTCTCCAGGGTCTCGCGGGGACCCCATCCTTGCCCACGTCTTGTTCCCTGCATGCAGTGAGCGTCAGCTTTGCTCAGCAATCCCTCCTCCCTAGGCAGAGCTCACTGTGCAGTGTGAAGGGGATGGGGCAGCAGCGGAGCTGGCCTCCTACTGTGACTCCCTCCCTCTGCCTTCAAGCTTGACCTTGACTCCTCTTCCGTTTCACGTGGCCATTTCCGCTTTTCTCGGGGGGTGAATGGCGTGAGGGTCAAGGCCGTGGGCCTGAGGTCCCGCCCACCACTTACCAGCTTTGGGGCCTTCACTCAGCCTCCAGCCAGCGCCCTCTCTGAGCTCCGGGCTCAGTGGCACCCAGAGGGTTATGGTGACAGGCCACTAGAACGTCTGCCCTAAATGACCGTGTCCCCCCCCCCCCCCCCCCCCCCCC
>NW_006797698.1:1409547-1411414 GCF_000442215.2 Lipotes vexillifer
CCCCCCCCCCCCCCGCCCCCGTGCTGAAGAGCCCTGTGGTTCCCCCTCAAAGGAGGGTCAGGTTCTCACCCCACGTGGAGTCTTTCCGTAAATCAGCCCAGCCTCCCCGACTCTCCACGTCTACCAAGGGTCTCTTTGTAGCGAATTCGTGACGGTGAGGGCTGACCTCCCAGACGTACCTGTGTACCAGGAACTGTGGCAGGTGCTTTCCTTGTGTACATCCTGTCATCTTGATGACCCTGCGAGTCTGCCTAGTGTCCCCACTGGATACATGAGAGCACTGACACGTAGGTCACTTGTCACTGCTGGAAACTGAGCTGGGATTCAGACTCCTGTATATTTGTCCAGAACCCTGACACGCACCACCCTGCCGTGGGGTCTTCCTTCATCCCTGGGCCTGCTGTCCCTACGCCCCACCCCCACGTCCGCAGGCGCACGCCGCCCACTGCTCCAAAAGCTTCTCTGTGTTAATTACTCTTAGGATGCAGAAAAGCCTCAGAAAGCCTGAGTCCCATAGGTCGGTTGGTAGTGGCTGAACCCAGTACTCTAGAGGCAGAGAATCTAAATGCTATTCATACCAAATGGTTATAGCAAAAGAAAGCCTTGAACTTCTCCATAAGGACGAGAGCCTGAGTTATATTCTGGGGAAGCCCGGCCTCCGCCTCAGATTCCCACTCGGCGAGGGGCCTGGCACGGGGCCAGCCTCTGCACCACCCCCACCCCCCACCCCCCCGCCATGGCCACACTGGTCCTTTAACGCAGGGTGGAGGGTCTCAGGGAGAAGGGGGTGTGCCGTTGAGGGGTCCCCACAGGGCATCACTTCCTTTAAGGGACCTCAAGCCCAGCTCGGGGGCTCCCTCTAGTGGTGGAGGAGCTCACAGGGGTCCTGGGTCCAGGCAGGCACCCCAGTGGATAGAGGCACGGAGGCTGCCTCTGCCCTGTGCTCAGCGCACCGGTCGTCACCTGCCGTGCGGAGCCCAGGGTCTCAGTGTGCTGCACGGCCCCAGCCAGGCCTCGTGCTTGCCCCAGAGCCCAGGGGACACATCGTTTTTTCCTTTTCTGCTGCAGAGCTGGGTGGGCCCTGAGGCCCTTCTGGCTCCTGTGTTGCAGGCTTACCCACGGGACGGCAGCAGGTCATGTACAGAGTCCAACTCCTGTGCGTCAGGTCTGACCGATGCCCCTTCAGACGGCCCTGAGGGGCAGGTACGGCCCCTCATTTCACTCAGGAGGAGACAGAGGCTTAGGGAGTCTACATAACCTCCGGGGTGGCCCAGAGGCAAGCGGGTCAGGCCCAGGCACTCAGATGGGAGTGCCAGCTGCTAAACCCACCAGCAGGACACGTTCAAAATTCCTTGAGTCTGTGAGTTGTGTGCCTTGGCTTAAATATGGAGTCCAGTAAGTTTTCAAACCATCACCGCAATTTCAGGTCATGGCCGAAGTGAGCCTCAGAGCTTTGCAGCCTTGTTCGCTTTCTTCCCGACCTCTGCCTGCAACCCCCATTACTCCAGCGCCGAAGCTGCTTGGAGGTGAAAACCTCATCACTTCCCACGCCAGGGTCCCCTCAGGATGGAGCCCTGGGCCCACTGTCTTTCAGATCAGAGCGATGGGATCTGTAGTCAGACTTCGAGAAGGACAGACACGAGGTCTTGAGGAGTGAAGGCCAGGAGACGGGGCCGCAAATAGGATGAAGGGGGAAGGTGCCGTGTTTCGAGCCTTCTCGGCTGCGTGGCTGTCCTCCCCCACCTCCAGAAGACCCTTCCAGAGAACTGGGTGGAGGCCAGTGGGCTCCTGGATGCTGCGGCCGAGCCTGTGGGTGGGTCGTCCCGGGGTCCGGTCCTTCCCCTGGGCCGCCTCTGTCTGTGGAAGA
>NW_006797698.1:1411585-1420245 GCF_000442215.2 Lipotes vexillifer
CTGTTGGGGCGTTAGCCCCGGGGTCCGTTCCTCCCCCTGGCCCGCCTCTGTCTGTGGAAGAGCTTGGGGCTGTTTCTCGGGCCAGGTGTCGTGGCAGCAGCTGGATGCTGGGGGACAGTGGGAGGGCAGGCACGACAGGGACAGGTCCTCACAGGCTCCGAGTGGCCTCACCCCTCCATCTGTCTGTCTTGTCTGTCTGCAGGTGGGCAGCCCCTTCGGCTCAGGCAGCCCCTCCAAAGGCCTCTTCTCCAGAGGCCCCCAGCACCGGCCCTCCAGCCCCGTGTCTGCTCCCGTGAGGCCCAAGACCAGCCCCGGCTCCCCCAAAACCGTGTTCCCGTTCTCCTACCAGGAGTCCCCGCCGCGCTCCCCCCGCCGCATGAGCTTCAGTGGGATCTTCCGCTCCTCGTCCAAAGAATCTTCCCCCAACTCCAACCCGTCTACCTCGCCCGGGGGCATCCGGTTCTTCTCGCGCTCCAGAAAAAGTAAGGCATTGATGGCTATTGTTCAGGTGGGTGCAGGGCTGCCAGGGGGCTGCTCACAGCCGCTTGGCCACGGTGCCACCTGCAGGGACACCGAAGCTGGCCGGGTGGCTGTTACTGATGGTGCTGAGTGTGTGCGTCTGGTCTGTCCCCCAGGAACAAATTTACCTCCAGAGCCACGTGTTTCCACCTGTCGCTTTATTCCTGCACTAATCCACCCAGTATGGCGTGGCTTGTGGGGTTAATGTAAATACCCCGATACTCACAGTATGGCTGTGAGGACAGCCACGTGGAACGCTAGCCTCCAGCCTTCTCTGGAAATCAGTAGCGGCCCACACCTGGGGCCAGAGGGCCCGGCCCTTTCTTTGATCTGCCCTGTGCGGCCCCCAGTGCTTTCGGCTTGGCGTTTGGGGGATTTGAGTGAACCTGTTTCTGGCACATCCTGACTTTTTCTGTATCAGGCCCCGGGTAGGTGGGGTTGATTTGTTACAGAAACAGGGGAAGCAGATGTGTGTTTCAGAGAGAGTTCCTTAGGCTCATGAGTGTTTGTGATCTAAGGATAAAATATTCTCCACTGAGCACCGTTGATCGTATCTAGAAATATACCGGGGAAACCATAAAGTAGATGGAGTTTATTTTCACCTTTCCCGTGTCTTAGTGCATCTCCCTACTCTTTACGACTCTTTCTGATGACATAGGAAGTTCCTATCAAGAATACAATGATTTGGAAAACAAGCGCCTCCTTTCTCTCCGGGTTGTATTTGCAAGAGGACCTGTAGGCTGGAGCTATTACTCTATCTGCAAGGCCAGCCCAAGTGCAGTTTCAGGCTCCGTGACTTGTAAGGAAAGGGTGGGGAGCTTTCTTCTTTAATTTTTTTCGGTGGTTTGGGGTAGCGTTCCTAGCACCCCTAAAGGCATCCCCATGATGACTGAACTCAGGTGTAAGTGTACAAATGTCACAGGACAAGGTGGTCCTCACGCAGACAGTACGGGTGACGTGCAGTTAGGAACTTAGATATGAAGCCGGATAGGGAGGTGTGTCCTAGCACTGACATCCCAACACCCTAGAGAGCATCCCCGGTTTCCTGGACAGGGACCCTGAAATTCTCAAATATGCCATCACGCACCACCTCTCAGAGGGGAGGGGATGTCAGACCAGACCTTCACCAGGTGTCCTGTTTCCCCAAAGGTGGCATTGTGCCTGGGTTGCTTACAACAGAACTAGGTTGTATTAATTTCCTGGGGCAGTCATTACAAAGTACCCCAAACCGGGTGGCTTAAACAACAGAAATTTATTCTCTCAGTTCCAGAGGCCAGAAACCAAAATCAAGACGTCAGCAGGGCCATGGTCCCTCCGAAGAGTCTAGGGAAGAATCTGTCCCAGGCCTTTCTCTTAGCTCCTAGCGTTGCTGGTGGTCCTGGGTGCCCCTTGGCTTGTGGAAGCAGGACGCCAGTCTCTGCATCCACCGTCCCTGTCACGTGGCCCTCTCCGCCGTGTGTCTGTCTGTGTGTCTGTGTCTTTGTGCTTCTGCGTCTCTTCTTCTAAGGACATCGGTCATTTTGGATTGAGGGCCACCCTGCTTCAGGACGACCTCCTCCTAACTAATTACATCCGCAATGACCCTATTTTCAAATAAGTTCGCTTTCTGTGGTTCCTGGAAGGACATGAATTTGGAGGGGGCGGGGGGACACCATCCAACCCAGTACACAGGTCACATTGAAAAGCCAAGATCTGCAATTCATGTCACTGGCTGGGGAGGTGCAGGACTTGTGGGTGTAGGGTGGTCATTCTGTTAAGACCAGGGTCATTTCTTTGTGTTTTTCTTGGCTGTGCTGTGCGGCATGCGGCATCTTAGTTCCCTGACCAGGGATGGAACCCACGCCCCCTGCAGTGGAAGCGCAGAGTCTTAACCACTGGACCAGCAGGGAAGTCCCAAGACCAGGGTCATTTCTGAAGGCAGAAAGGGGCAGCCAAGCTATGGGGTCTGGGAGGTGTGGGGGAGCCAGCAGGTGGGATGCTGGGTCCTGAAGATGGGCCAGATGTTCAGCTTCCCGGGAAGCAGGAGTCCGTGCTGCCCTTTTCCGGTCAGTGTTTTTAAAGGCCATTGAGTGTGCTAGAAAGCACCCAGCTGCAAAGGTGTGTCTTGTTAGGTGCTGTGCAGCAAGTGTGGCTAGTTAAGGCTTCTCTGCCGTCTGGCTGGGTAGCCGTAGGCGGGGCTCAAGAAGACCGTGGAGTGACTGGGGCTTGTAAAGACGCGTTGATTAGGTCAGGGCGGGGGCTCGGCTTCTTCAGAGAAGCTCTCTGGGAGCGGGTGTTCAGACCAGGGTGGGCCTGGACCCAGGACAGTAGCCCGTGCTGTTGCCCTTGAACCACCGAGCCCAGGTCCTTGACCTTCCCCGAGGACGTGGGAAACCAACCCTGCCCAGCCCGCTGATGAAGCAGGAAGGTCTGAGTCTGTATCCAGGCAGTGTGTGTGCTCTACTCCACGGGGTTCTCCCCTCAGGTCCTAGCCACCTGATTTTTTCACTGGACTTGCCGTGAGGCTTGCGTGCAGGGTATACAATCTATCTGCTTTTCCTCCTGCCTGAATCTACACCCGGGTCAACGTGCCCAGACTACATATTGCTCCCACTGCCCCAGAACTGATTTCACAAAATTGAGCTTGAGAGTAATGCCAGTGGCCTGTATGGAGGGTCTGGATAAGCAGCTGCCTATGAAACCCGCTGTGTCCGTTGGAAAGATGTCGTGAACACGCCATTTGTCACACGAGCCCCCTGGGAGAAATTTCCTGTCTCGGTACCAAGAATAGCCGTACTTCTGAGCAACTCGATTGCTTTTGTCTGTGATAGACACTGATCATGTAAAGACCCAATTTTCCCCGTCTGCATTGCCTGCTGGAAACCTTAGAACCAAATGTGTATGAGGGGCATTAAGGGACACATTTCTAGCCTGGTTTCTGAATCCATTTTTGGTCCCCATCCTTTTACTCCCCCCCCCCCTCTTTTTTTTTTTAAAACAAGGAAGACAATTTATTGGAAGGATTTGGGTGTATTTACAGAATTCAAAGAAGAGCTGAATGCTCAGGACTCAGGAAGGGAAGGAACCAGGCTGCTTCTGGGGGGCTTGGCAGCAAGAATTGATGGAGATCCAGAGAATTCCTAGTCTTCGTGTCTCTCCATTTACCATTCCAGCTTCCTCATTATAGGATCTCTGATTAGCCCAGTTGGGATCTCTGAACCAATCGGTTACTGGGGGGCTGGGAGGCAGGATCATGCGGCGAAAACAAAGTAACCAAGAACCCACCCAGGAAGTGAGCAGAAGTTCCTGGGGGAGAGGCGCCGTTGGCAGCTCTGCAGCGCCTGCAACACTCCTCGTCCGCCGCCCAGCATGTGTGCACACACAGCCTCCCACTTTTACGAAGATTCCCTCATTGAACCCGGTCCAGTCACCCCACACACAGTGGTAAGAGTCCTGGCTGCTTCCCCAGCATCAGGTCCAGGCGTCACCACGAAGGATGTCAGCGTGACGGGCGGAGTCCTCCACCTCAAAGTAATGAAATTCCCATTTCTCCTCCAGTGCTGCCTGCGCCCTGTCCTTCTATCCGGTGACTTTCATCCTACATGATGACACAGAATCTAAAGGTGCAGCCAACCCCCCGGGTGACACTCAAGCTTGGTAAAACACTGCCTTCTAGTATTAGGGGAAAGAAAGAGGGGAGACAGAAATTTTGAGCACAGTCATTTTCAAAGGGAAATAAAGGAAAAGGAGATGATTCAGTCTTCAGACACTTCAAGAACAAGAGAGGTAATACGGATGGAGGCTACAGTTCCAGATGCTATGTCTGGTCCCAGGACCTAGGCTGGCTGGGGCTCTTGGCCCAGGGAGGAAAACCAGCCCTTTGTTCTAGAAGGACCCTACCTCTTGGAGGGGCTGCTTGTATAGAGTGGCTGTAGCCTTCCTCTGGTCTCCGGACCCAGTGGCGTGTTGATTCAAGACACGTCTTGGGGACTCTGGGGTTTTCGTCACACTCCTCCCAGGCCCGCTGTTAGTAGCAAACCTAATTCCCTTAGGGGATCAGGGTCAGCCACCCCAAGCAAAGCAATAACCTGCTATACAGCCTCCTCGTCTAATACAGTGGTCGGCATACTACAGCCTGGGACAAAACCCAGCCTGAATCCTTTATTAATTTGTGTACATGAATCACTGAGACACAGTCACGCCCTTGTTCCTTTCCGCTGCGGCTGTTTTCACACGTAGCAGCAGACTTGAGCTGCTGAGCTGTCCGAGACCGCGTGGCCCACAAAGGAGAACATGTTTACGCCTTGTCTAGTTTCCAAGAAGTCTTACGTGACCATGTGGCGGTAGAAGCTTCCAGAAAACAGCAAATCTTATCTCCAAAAGATTTTTTACAACTTGATTGAGGATGACTTTGCCTTTGTAGGTGAGGAAAGGGAAGTGCACGTCAGTATGTTCTTGAACTGCAAATAATAAGATGAAAGTCTTTTTAAAAGCAAAAACAATCTTGCGTAGTCAGCAAGCCAGGACCTCAAGAAGGATTGAAGTTCATGTTAGTAAGCTTTGCTCCCTAATCATTGATAATAATCAGTGTCTACTATGCACGTTCGAAGTGCATCGAACGTGAGCATTGTTTTTCTCTGCCATATGCATATTCCTTTATTTTACTTACGAGCTTGTAATACTCTGTGAATACGTTATGTACATCATAAAACACACCAACAAATTTTTTTAATTTAAAATTTTAAAGGAAGAGATCAAAATAAACAGAAATTAAAGTTGCCACACTTTTCTTTCCACATCCAACGGACCATTTTGCACACACTCTGGGATGCTAACTAATCTGCATCCCAGGTTAATTTGGAGACCAGTCTCCTAGGTGTCCGCACGCAGGGTCCACTTCCTGGGCGAGCGGACAGGAAAAGTAAGATTCTCAAAATTAAGAACTGTAGCAAATTTACTTTGTTTGCTTTCTCGATCTTCTGTTGGCCAATACGTAAAAGCGTTTCCATATCAGACAATTCCTTTTAACGCAACATACAGCAAACACACAGAATCGAGGGCAGGACCTGTAACGGCACAAAACTCATAGACGCCCTCAGACTCTCATGGGACCAAGCTGAAAAGGCTCCATGGGTGGAATTGGTCTTAAGCAGGGCGCAAAAGAAGGGAACGGCAGAGAGAGGACAGAAGGAAGTTCCAGATGGGCCCAAAGACCACAGGCTGCAGGGAAGAGCATGCGGGGAGACAGAAAGAAGCTTTCCTGGGCTGAAGAGAGACTGGGCTCTGAGAGCACAGCAGGGACGAGGAGGCCAGTTGATGGTGGGGGGATGGTATGAGGACAACCTATGTCACCATTTAAAAAGAAACAGGGGCTTCCCTGGTGGCGCAGTGGTTGAGAGTCCACCTGCCTATGCAGGGGACACGGGTTCGTGCCCCGATCCGGGAGGATCCCACATGCCGCGGAGCGGCTGGGCCCGTGAGCCGTGGCCGCCGGGCCTGCGCGTCTGGAGCCTGTGCTCCGCAACGGGAGAGGCCACAACAGTGAGAGGCCCGCGTACCGCAAAAAAATAAATAAATAAAAAAAAACAAAAACAAAACAAACAAAAAAAAATCTTCCAACAAATAAAAGCCCAGGACCAAAAAAATAAATAAATAAAAAGAAACAAACCTTTAGGTTGACCACAGAGACGGCTGACAACCATTACAGGTCTCTGTAAACGGAGAACGGACCAAAATGAAGCTGGGAGAATATTATTAGGGCTGCTTGTGTAGACAGTGAGAAAGGCCTGTGAGGAAATGCGGCCACCATCCTAGTCCAAGGTGGCTTGGGACCCAGACCAGAGACCGGGACCACTGGAACGGTTGGCAGAAACAGAGAGGGATGGAAAAAGAATTAATGGGGGCGTACGAAGGGTAGGCAAAAAAGGAAATGAAAAGAGAGAGGGGCATTCTTGTGCATTCTTGCCACCCGTGGGCTTGTCCAGTGATAGAGGTTATTGATACTGGTAACTCAAGACAAACTGCTCCTTGCCCAGGGCTCGCCGAAGCCTCTTCCTCGGGGCCTTTCTCGGCTTGGGGCTGCTGTGCACCAAGATGCTGGAGTGCAGACAGATGCCGGCATAGGTCACCGCTCCCCAGGCCCAGTGCCGGTGCTTCCGGAGGGTTGGGATGTTCACAAGGACAATTATCAGGCACAGGAAATATGATGAAAAAGAAGGCAAGTGACTTCCGGGCCACGGTGTGAGCCCGGGTGCTGGGATCACTCGGGCCGGGTCTGGTCCCTCATCTGCCCCAAGTGCCGGCGCAGCGAGAACACGAGCGAGAGGGTGGACACCGGGAACAGGAGGAATGGAACTGACCACGTGATAATTGCATGAGGTAGAAAAAAGCGCAAAGAGACGGTCTGTATCCTACCAGCCAGGGTGTCGTTTCCATGGGAACTCTGGGTGGCAACCATCTGCACAAGAATTGACTTCTGATGATGATGTCAGACCAGACAGGATCAGGGAGCCCAGCAGCAGCCTGGACACTGACCGAGAAATCCTACACTTCAGCCAGAAGAAGACGGGGTGAGAGAAGGATGCTATCTTCACACGGTAGCTGGTCAGCCAGAAAGTGAGAGCATTGATGAAGCTCCAGGAGATTTTGAAATAAAATTTGGAACCAAAACCAAAGGAAGTCAGGAGGTTGTTCTGGAGGGCCATCCCTTGCAGACAGAACCGGGAGGCGGCCAGGCAGGCCACAAGCACGTCGCCTGCGGGCAGCGTCCAGCATCATCCAGCGTCCAGCATCATCCAGCGTCCCACTCCGGCTCAGCACGATGACTGTGAAGCCGTTCTGCAGCGTGGCAGCCACCGACTCCAGGAAAAAGGTGACCATGCAGATCCACATGGGTGAGGGGGGCACTTTCTCCAGGCAGACTTCTACTCCGGGTGCTGGGACACGCCCACGGGGAAGCACAGCCTCTCTGGATGAGCCGCTCTGTTGAGAGACTACAGGCCCAGGGGCTCTCCTTGGATTCATGCAAAAGCGTAGCTACCAGCAAACACCACCATCCCACCACCTCCCCACTCCCACCCCTGCCGGTCCTCCAGGATTTGAAAGGAGGATCCTTGTCAGTTCTCTGGGCGTGTAAATCCCTCCCAGCTCAGTGATACCCTCTCTCTGTTTGCATAACTTGTATTTGCCTGCTCTCTATCAGAGCCAGGTGTAGGTTAGAGCAATCAATTTCCATGTTTGACAGGGCTCAGGACACCCAGTTGATTTTGAAACTGAGCAGGCCTGGGGATCTGATGGAGTCAACCCCACAGGAGACTCTGGAATTCTCCAGGGAAGAGAGTAACCATCCATAGGGCGGGGGGTGGTCAACGGTGGACAGAATGATCTCCGACTGTCACAACAGATCAATTTGGACATCTCACATTTAGCACTTCTTTGAAGAGCTTTCTGAATATGACGCAGTGCACAGACTGGGTGAATGGCGTTTTCTGTGTGGTACCCTCAGGTGGGTCTGTACTGGGGGAATTAGACTCTCATCTGCATTGAGAAAAGCAACAGGGCAATCAGAAACCAACCATAATTCAGTAAGAGGCAAAAAAAAAAAAAAAAAAAAAAAAAAAGACCCACCTGCCGAGTGGGTGGAGTGGGAAGTCATTTGTGTGCACAAGTCTTGGAAGCACTAAGAAAAGGCCCCCTGTTACCTCCAGTGGCTGCTCCTGCAGCCTAAACTGGCGGGCTCCATACTGGAGTTCCAGGAGTCTGCACTTAAAACATGAGTTTCCCTGATGTGTTAACATCGATCGTTATTTTAATCTGCATAAAAACTCCATGACGTCAGATTTTGACCATTTTCATCAAAGCAGAAACGGAGGCCCAGAGGGGCTAAGTCACTGAGCAAAAGCCACACTGCTGCTAAGTGGCAGAACCAGGATTTGAACTCACGTGGTGTCCGCTTTTACCTACAGTGCCCTACTGTGCAAGGCTTCCTCCAGCTCCGAATACAAGGCATTGCCCATCCTTGCAGGCCGGATAAATGCAGCAAAGCTCAGAAAAAACACAAAGGAACGAAAGCTCCTTCCCCAGCCAAAGGCGGGGGCTCCGCCAGCAGAGGTTCCCCCCGCCCCGATCTTCACACGAGAGGGCGCCCGCACCTCACACCTGAT
>NW_006797698.1:1420703-1426520 GCF_000442215.2 Lipotes vexillifer
TTCCTGCTGCGTGCAGCCCTCAAGCTGCTCCAACTTTTCATGGACATCCGCCCACCACCAGACCTCATCCTTTCCTCCCCTTGAAGTTTAGTATCAGACCCCACGTGGCTCCCGACAGGCCTGTCTGATACCTACTTCCATCCTCCCGCCCAGGCCCCTACAAGCCCTGTGCCTGCACAAACCATCACTTGTCCTGCTTGGTGCTTCCAGGGAGTCCGTGCTTTCCCAGTGCCTTCTAGCAGCTACGGACACAGGCGGGAGGGCCTCCCCTGAGCTCAGGGTCCCCAGGACCTTCCTCCCGGCCTCCGCTGGCACAGGGCCTGCTGTCTCCTGGAATAAACTCAGCACAGGAATGGCTGGGAGCACTCAGATCATCCTCCAGCCGCAGCCAGGGGAGCCACGGGGTGGCCACGGGTGTGGGCCCAGCCAAGTGGATGGTTTCAGGTGGTCTGTACACGTGAGACCCTCCTCCCCAGGTCACTTGCCCCATGGCGGAGGGGCGGCCTGTCAGGGCGTCAGTTCTGCCTGCTTTTAACCTGGAGCATCCAGGTGTGTCCTGTATCTCCTTGTGAAGTACCTTAATTCCTCTGTGGAATGAGGCAGCCTGTGAATTTCAAGAACATAACTTGGCCTTGAATATGCTTCTGGAACTGGGCAAGGTTCACAGGGTCTGTGTACAGCCTTGCTTGACAGGGAGTTGAGAACACGTCAGTTCTCTCAGCCGACGAACACCTCAAGATTAGTCATTTTATCCCAGATTTCAGCTTCCCGGACATTTGTAGAATTTCCGTCTTCTTTCGGCGGGGGCGGGGGGCGGGTGTCAAGGTTTTCTCTCCCCGGCTCCTGTTCAGACTTTCGGGAGGACAGAGAAATACACATCCTGTTCAAAGGGAGATGTTTCTCTCGGGAGCGTTTACATTACCCTCGGAAGCAAAGACCTTGTTTTGGCTTAGTCCCAAAGAACGATTTTCTAGCTGTGCAGTGGAGTATCAGGAGCCCTGGTGACTCAGGCTCCGAGTAAGCACGAGCCTGCAGGTGCATCGGGTGCTGTTTCCTTCCGGGAAGAGCGCTGGAAGCGTGACAAGGTGGTCAGGCGGTGATTCGTGCAGCGGGGCTGGGGTATGGCGGATGCGAAAGATGACCAGGCCTGACCCCACTAATCTGGGCCCCTCGGGCATGGCAAGACAGGGAGGAGGCTCATCTCTGTGCAAACTCTGGACCATTTATTCTTCCTTCCACGATGAGGAACAATAATGTCTCCTATTTTTGAAAGGCTCCTTCGAGAATTGTCTTCAGAGCCATATCTATTCTTTAATATTCTTGGTGACGGGCAGGTTTGGTCTTTGGAAGTCAGATTTTCTTTTTGTAAAGAGATCTCTTTGGGCCGGTAATGTTTGGGGTCAGAAGTTGAGGATGAAGCATTGGTAGAAATGCACAACCGTGAGTCTGGGCGGAGATGCGGCACAGACTTAACCACGGTGCCCAAGGCCGATCGGGGCTCCACCTTCAGCTCAGCTCACCGTTTGGGCCGCAGCAGCTAACTCACCTCCCTCTGCCCTCGGTACAAAGCAGTGTCCTTCTGACGGGACCTCGCCAACCACACGGCGAGGTTTGGAGACGTTAGCGGTTTTTCTGCTTCGACTCCTAGTGTAGTGTGGGGGGTAAAACAGTTTAATAGAGAATATGTTTTCAACTTAGACCCTTCTTCCGCTTTTTCTCCCTCTGCGCCCCGGTGAGCAGAGTCAGGCCAGGGAGGACTGCAGGATACCCTGCCCATCCCAGTGTGGCTCCGTAGGGTTGACCCCTGACTTGCCGAACACACTGAGGCATCAGTGCCCACGCAGGTCTGTCCCTTCTCCTCCATGGCTGTCTAACCTGATGATACTCAAAAAAAAAGGCCCATCACCAGACCCCTGGGGACAGAGGGAGGTCCCGGCTTTAGCACTAGAGGCACCTTGTCCTGTGGGTTACCTTTTAGGGTAACCGTTTTGCTGGACGTCTCAGGAGGGGCAGGAGGTCTCTGGCCGTGGCTATCACCCACCCAGTGCAGGAGCTTTTCCATCTCTCTAACAGGCCTGGTCACCCTGGGGCACCACTGGCCAAACGCTGGCTATTCTAAGCCAGTCCACCGGCTCTCTGGTCAGCCTGAGGTTCTCAGGGAAATCCTGGGCCCTTTCCTTCCCCTGTGACTGTTTCATCTCAGAGTCTGTGTCCAGCAGAGGCTCGGCTGCACTCCTGGTCCTGGGATGCTACAGATGGGTGTTAGTGAGCATCTGGGCTGCAGCTGCTCTGACACTGCCCTCAGACAACCCGCAGAGAGACCTGGCTTAGAAGAGAATCAAATGCAAACCACCCAAAGGGTGAAAAGTCCTGACACTGGGAGGAGGAGACAGTTTTCTGGAAAGTGTGGGCCTCACTTCCCCCCTCCCCCCTCCCCCCTCCCAGTGTCCCACCCACCATCACTTCCTCCACAAGGTCTGCTGTTGACAAGAGCTTTCCTGCAAGCTCCTTCCCGCCCCCAGAAAAAGGAGATGGATTTTGACACATGCTGTTGTTTGCATGAGTGATATTCGAGAACAAAGCCTTCCGGGGTTCAGCCCTCCACTTCCCCACCCTCCGCTGAGCTCGTGTGAGAGGTGATGACAGAATCTCTGTTCTTTCCAGAAGATGTTGGTGTAGGCTGGGTGCTCCGTTTGGGTTTGCCGTCGTACCGCCACTCACGTGGCGTCACAGAGGAAATGAAGTTGAGTGTGAAACTGCCGTTCGGTACAGTTCCTGCAGGTGCATTGGCTCCCCGTAGGCTCTGCACACATCAGACACTCAGACCATTATGGAAAGAATCGTCCTCCGATGTTAGGAAGGCACCTGATCCCAGCCCACAAGGTCGTAGTCAGCTTCAAGTTAGCGAGTCAGGGATGCAGGGGTCATGTAGGAATTCAAGGCAAGTTATCAGGCCAGGGCTTGTTGGGGAACTAAGCAAGATAGAGAACTGATTTCAGACAATGTTAGGGGGATTTTAAAGACACACAGTTTCATTTAATCCTTCTAATAACCGTTATGGGTTTAATTGTGTCCCCTCAACAAAGGTATGTTGAAGTCCTACCTCCCAGCATCTCTGATTGTGACCTTATCTGAAAATGAACTCATCGATGGTGTAATTAGTTAAGATAAAGTCACACTAGAGTAGGGTGGGCGCCTAACCCATTATGACTGGTGCTTTATGAGAAGATGGTGATGGGAACACAGAGACACACAGGGAGAGCATCACGTGATGACAGAGGTAGAGACCGGAGTGATGGGTCTACGACCCAAGGGTTGCCAGCAACCACCAGAGGCAGGAAGAGGCAAGGAAGGGGCACGGCCCTGCTGACACCTCGATTTCAGACTGTGAGGGAACCCATTTCTGATGTACCTGGTTTGTGGTGCCCTGGTACAGGCAGCAGCAGGAAACCGATACAGGGACCTTCCATGGGAAAGTGATGCCGTTTAACAGATGGGAGGCTGAGATCCATGGAGCAAGCTTGGCCTATGATCTGTCGTCCATCGCAAGAGTACGGTCAGTGAGGGAGGGTGCCATGTGGCTCAGATGCCCCCTGCTCTTCCCAGATGGGGAGAGAAGGCCGGCTGTGAGGCCGTCCAGCTGCTGCCAGTTCCTTGACATTTGACCTCGAAATCATTGGTGATTTTCGAGAGAGCAGGTCGGTTAGCTGGGAAGGGAAAGAAGCCGTATTAGGGGTGGGAGGCCGGGAGTCAGAGAGACTGGCCTTCTTTCACAGCGTTTGGGCCAGAAGGGAAGGAAGCAAGCGTGTGGCGGGATCTCCGAGCTCATCCACAGCCTGGGCTCCCTGCCCCTCCCAGCCCCTCCCTGAGGCCGCGCTGGGACCACGTGATGAGGTTTCCACCAAAGGGAGTGAGAGTTCAGGGCTTCTGCCTAAGACGGTTCCGGGCAGAAGCCCTAAAACGGTCCTGGGCAGATCAGAGGTCTTTTGTCTGCAGCTGCGGGCTGGAGGCAAGAGGCAGAGAAAGCCTAGGTGGTGCAGGTGCAGGAGGTAAGCAGCCGGATCTGGGGCCTCGTAGGGAAGGCGGCCGGGCCCGTTGCCTTCCGCGTGGGGGGGCTGTGCTATGAGCACAGTCCCTTTTGAGGTCACACTACTGAGGACCCAAGGCTCATTTCTCACTATGGCAAAAGTGGGCCCATCCCGACAGGGGCAGGGGGACGGGTAGCAAGTGGGTGGACAGAACTAAATGGAAGCTAAGGCTTGCCTTGTTTGCTTCACGGTAGGAGAGACCTGGGCGCATTTATAGGTGGAGCAGAGATGATGCACCGGCAGGTGTGACGGGGCAGGGGCATGAGCTGGTGTCCATCTCTGTGATGGCTTCTGTTCTCCACTCTACTACTGGGGTTTTGCTCTGGGGGGACACATCCCATCTGTCCTCATGGCCCCAACGAGGCCATCTGAACCCCCAGAACAGCCATCCCCCGAGTCAGCCCTCCGGCCTCTCTGGAGGGTTCGGGGACTCGTATGCATCTCAGTCTCCTGTTTGTGCCGTAAAGCCCAGGTGTCGTGCCTTCCCTGCGGCTCCCACAGGTTCCCGGGGGCTCGGAGGTGGGGCTCAGGTCCGCTCTGCAAGCCCAGAGCCGGCGTTGATCTCCAGCCTCCCCGAAAGGCAGCTGTTTGTCCCCGGGCAGGGAGGGAGTTGCTCTACGTCCCAGAGCTCAGTAGCGAATAGACAGGTGGGAGCTGCTCTGCCCCGAACGCAGTGGGTGCTCAGCAAAGCTGGACTCACCCCTTTCCCGAGGACGCCCTGGAGTTTGCTCCTGAGAAGAGTTGACCTGCCCTCTGACCTCCCTGAGTTAGCTCTCAGTGGTGGCTCCTGTGCGGGGCCCTGGGGAGCCGCCAGCACCATCTTTCTGCGCCTGGTTGGTCCCTACGCATATGTGTGTGTTTTAGAGCGCGGTGCTCCGCTGTGTCAGTGCTGTCAGGTACCTGAGCCCTGCATCCTCTGGGCCCATCCTTAGGAGTGTCTCCTGCCGGGTACAAAGGTCGTCTTCAGCTCAGGAGAGGCAGACGGTGGCCGGTGGCCGTGTGCAGCGACCTCCTTTTTTCTCTTCTGTCCCCAAACCCCATCCCTTGGCCTTCCTTCCCCAAGTTCATTACACGGATCTGTGTGCACAGTCTGTCCCTCACCAGGAGGCTCTGACGGCCGCCCGGCAGCCACTCCCCCTCTTTCTTCATGACAGAACCTGGCTTTACCCAGGGCCCAGCCCCTGGGCGTGAGTTATACAGATGATCTAACGCCCCTTCCCCATTTGGGGACATGCCTGGCTTCCACTTCACTGGCCTCAGGGTGAACCAGCAAAACATAAGAGGAGCTCTGCGAGGGATCAGAGAAAAGGTGCCTCCCCTTCAACAAAAGGAGGTGCCGCTGGAGGACTGATCCCCCCTCCTTCCTCTGTCTGCGGTGTGAGGCCATGGTTTCCGGGGCACATTGTCCGTCTTGTGACCATGGCCAACACAGAGGACGGCAGGGCAGACAGGTAGGAAGGTAATCTTGATGGAGCTGGCATCACGGAGCTCATTATTTTAGGTAATAAACGTCCTGGTAGTTGAGCCTCTTTTAAGTTGTATGTTTCTGTTTCTGTTATAAGGCCGTTAAAGCATCCTAACTAATTTACACGTCTCCTTGGTGACAGAGAAGTTCCTTCGGATGGCGCGATTAAGGCAAAACTGGAAGAACTAATCTGGAACATTCCAGACGCAGGGCTGGGTGGGGGGAGGGCTGGAGCACGGACAGACTTTAATACCCCCCCCCACC
>NW_006797698.1:1426607-1431706 GCF_000442215.2 Lipotes vexillifer
CAGGGGAAACAGAGCAGGTAAAGGGGCAGATGGGGGCAGGGCGGTCTGGGGCGGGGCAGTGGCCAGGGAGTCTTCTCTGTTAAGTGACCACGACTGAGCCAGTCGTGGGGAGGAAATGCAAAGTGCAGATGAGCTAAAAGCCTCATTACGTATGCCATTCCCCAGCCGTTTCCTCCAAAACTCTCCCTCTACCAAGTAAATAAGCAAGTAAACTTACCAGGCCACCTTTTGGCGAGGTCTTAGGTCTGAGCTCTGCCTCCTGTAAATTCACTTTTTCTGTGTTTTCTCTGTACGGCTCCTTCCGCTTGATTTCTTTTTTGTTTGCTTACTTTTGAAAAGCTGCCACCTAGCCTTTGACGACTTGAGGCTCTGAAAGGGTGGCCGTCCCCACTCTGTGCAAAGTCCTGGGGCAGCTGGTGCACGGGGAATCACAGAGCAGAGGCAGGATGTCAGCGTTAAATCTCTCCCACATTCAAGACAAGATGAGTTGATATGTGTCCCCCTTTCACCCTTCTATTCTGAATGTTTGTTTGAATCGGATTTCCCACAGGAAGGTGTGCGGGTGAGCGCACAGCTCTGCGTCCCCCGGGCCCTGGAAACTTAGGCCCTTCTCCGAAACTCCGGGGGCTTCTCTGGCTTTGCGGCCGAGTGACCGCTAGAGGGAGATATAGCCCCACGTGCTGAGCCTGCCCGGGGGCAAGGCAGAACCCGCTGTCCCTGCCTGGGTCTCCATGTTCACCTTCAGTGCCCTGGACTACGGAGCAGGCGGGCGGGCCTCACCCCTGGCCAGCCTGACGCAGCCTTTTAAAGGGGGAACATTCGTCCAGTGGGTGCTTAATGGGAGCCTGCTGTGATCCTGGGTGCTGGGCACACAGCCTCGAACCGCTGAGTCCCTGCCCTTGTGGGACTGCATTCTGCTGGTGGGGGAGGGGAGGCGATGAGAGACAGAACCGCTGTGCGGCTCCAAGAAAAACGAAGGGGAAGGGATGAGGGTTGGAGGGGCGCGCTTTAACGTAGGACCATCAGGAAAGCTGATTCGGAGGCATCTGAGCAGGCACGGGATGGAGCCAGGTGTGGCCGGGCAGGGGTGTGGGACAGGGCGTGCCTGGCAGAGGGGAGAGCAGTGCAGATGTCCTGAGGCAGGGGCAGCCTCCAGGCCTTCAGGGAGCAGCTAGCATGGCTAGAGCCAAGTGGGGAGGGAGAGGGAGGGAGGGGTGGTCACAGGGCTCGGGTGGGGCTTACAGGATCCCAGGGTCTCACTGAGTGATCCAGGGAGCCATTGGAAGGTGCTGGTGAGGGAATCACTTGCTCTTGGGAGGGATTAGTCTGGCTACTGTACAGAGAGAGATGGTGGACACAGAAGTAGGGGACCAGCCAGGGCCAGTGAAATAGACCTGGAGAGCAGTTACAACTGTCTCCCACCTCCTTTGAGACCTGCTCTCACCCTACGTTCTCCAGAAAGCCCTGCCTGATTGATTATTCTTGCCTTGAGCGACATGCCAGAGCTCTCAGATGTAACTTATTTTAAGTTTCTGCCCAGTAGGTGTCCCCTTGTGATGTGCTCCCGTCACCTTCTGTCTTTGAGAAAAGCGTGTGTCCGGCTCTTCACGCGCTTACCTCCATGCTCTTCCTCCCCAGTGCCAGGCAGAACCTCAGCAACATGAGGCCCCTGGATGGTCTCCCTGCCTGGGAAGAGTGCCGGGTCTGGGCTGAGAACGAGTCTGGATGTGCCCATGGGTCTGGATGAAGGATGGACGCCATCCTCACCTACAAGACAAGGGCTGGCCCGCGTCACGTGGGAAAGGGGCGGGTTATTCCGAGGACCCTGGAGCTTCTTTTTCCGTCCTCTTCCTCCATGGGCTCCTGGTCCAAGAGCTGCAGTGCCCTTTTCCTGCCACCCTCAGACCCAAACCAACTCTCAGGGAAGATTCTGGCAAAGGTATTCCAACTAAGATGTACATTATACTGGGCTTCCCTGGTGGCGCAGTGGTTGAGAGTCCGCCTGCCCATGTGGGGGACATGGGTTCGTGCCCCGGTCCGGGAAGATCCCACATGCCGTGGAGCGGCTGGGCCCGTGAGCCATGGCCGCTGAGCCTGCGCTCCGCAGCGGGAGAGGCCACAACAGTGAGAGGCCCGCGTACCGCACAAAAAAAAAAAAAAAAGTACATTATAGCAGTTCAGGGCTATATCCTCTGGGGATAGTTGACACATATAAGCATATAAATGAGAAGGGGCTTCTAGCATCAAAACCAGATGCAAGGGAATTCCTGGTGGTCCAGTGGTTAGGACTCCAAGCTTCCACTGCTGGGGGCATGGGTTCGATCCCTGATCCGGGAGCTAAGATCCCGCATGCCTTGGTGCAGCCAAAATAAAGTAAAATAAAGTAAAAGTTAATAGCGATTCTTAAAAAAAAAAAAAAAAAAGATGTGACAGATGCTTTCTTTTGGATCATGCAGTGTTGGCTCCTGGGGTGAGACGGTGGTATTTTGCTAGCTGACCCTCCGCTGAGCGAGAAATGGCATCTTGTCCTACTTGGACAGCTGTCCGCCCCAAGTGATCGCTGCTGCCAGAAGTCAGCCCCACTGGGCACTAGGACGTTATCTTTGTCCTACTAGAAAAAACAGTGTTGAAAATCGCTGACTTGGACAGCAACCTACTATGATGACACCAAGGGCTACTCTCAGTCACGACCGTGTGGTATCTGTAGGACAGGCCACGAGGAGAAGGTGCTGCACGTACCCTGGGATCTGGGGAGTTGCAGCAGCCCAGCGAGGGCAACGTACAGCACGGGGCATTCACATGAGGCCACGAAGCATCATTGCAGCGGTGACCCAAAACTTCTTTGACTGCAGCCCACAGTCAGAAATACATTGTATGTCGTAATCCAGCCATTTCTCATGAAACAGTATTTACCCTGGCCTGTGTGTGCTATTTTCAATTCAACTCTCGTTGGTTGTAAGAGCACGCTTTATCTGACCCACACAGTTGGTTGCATGATGGGGCAGGCGTGGGGTGTGTCATTGCTCTTTGGAAAATACCACCCTAGATGGTCATAAACAGCATGACGGGCCTGGGAACGCCTGCGGAGAGAGTCTGGCTGGGAACTTCAGGTCACGGAGAGTCAGTGGGGTGGTGGAAAGAGGCGTCGGGACTTTGCAAGGAATGAGGAACTGTAGACGTTTGAACTGTTTCTAAGACCAACTCACAACCGTGACCGAGGTCGTGTGTACTTTGAACACCCCAAGTATATTTAATTTTCTGTTCGTAGTTAAATTAAAATACTAACCTTCCATCGCGAATGACTATGATTCTGGGCTAGGTCATTTACATCTCGGTTCTTTAAATGCCCCCCGCTCCCGGGCTGTGGGTCTGAGCAGAGGACATAATGAGAGCTGCTTGAAATGCGAATGAGTTTCCCAGCGAGGTTTACTGAGCTTGTAAAGCTTCTGTCCTTTCACACTATCTCTGTGTTAGATCGCAGACAGCTCTTCTTTCCTCTCCCAGCAACTGAAGCTTATTTTTCAAATAAAAGTCTGCTTTCCCATAAAATGCCAAGGGTTTTGTACTGTGTGTGGAGGAATGGACTTGGGCTTTTAAGATTTTAATTAGGAGCCTCCAAGTCTTCAATTCACATGCCAAGGGCACCCCGGGGCGAGAACCTCCTGCCTCTACTCACCCCGGGACCGGGGACCGGACTGGGGCCAGCCTGTGAGCCTCGACAGGGCCCGTCCCCCGGAGTCTAGAGCAGGGTCAGACTCAGTGATTTAGTCCCCAGCACTTGGGTCTGGACCTCGAGGCTGGTTACCCTGCAGAACCTCCACGCTGACACCAGTCTTCTCGTGTAAGGAGGCCGTTTCTGTGACCAGCAGGATGGAACCACTCTGACTATTTAAAACAGATGGAACTGAGTGATGATACGGTTCTAAAGGCGAGGGAGGATCTGAAAAGCCAAGCAAGAGTGGGAGGCCAGCCAGGGATTGGTGCCGACCCCCGTGTCCCTGGTGGGAAAGGAGGAGGAGGGCAGCAGGGGGTGGGGGGAGGCGGTGGAGGGGGGCGCACAGGGGTGACCCGGTGGGAGCTGTCTGTCTGGCAATATTGGGGGCCAGAGATGCTGTGCAAGGCCTGGCCCTCCCCCCAGCCAGAGCCCAGCCGAGGGGGGAGCCCGGGCACCGCCGCTGCAGAGTCAGCCCCCTGTGCACCGAGCAGGGCAGGGGCAGGTGAGGCGTGGGAATGGGAGCCAAACAGCAAGGTGCCAGCCCCCGTGAATGCCACTGGTTGATGCATGTGCCCTGGTGCCTGAGATGCAAGAGCAGACCCGTCCAGGCACCCCTTCCCCTTCAGCACCACGGTGACAGGAAACCTTCTTTCAGGGCACCAGAAGCAGAGGCTCTTAGGGCAACTCCACTTACAGGAATTGGCTCTAGAAGGACGTCCTTGACGTCCGGCCCAGCCCACAGATTCTGTCACGTGCAGCTCCCTGTGTCTGATGCTCACTGAGTGCGGGTTTTCATACCCACACTCGGCCGGTTCTGCTTGTGCTCTAGGCAAGGCCCCAGGGCCGGGGAGGTGGAGAGGCCCCTGGGGGGTGATGCACGGGGAGAAAAGGTGACCTGACCGCTTCCTAGAAGCTGCGCGTGGGTGGCCAGCAGGGAATTTCACCCCACAACGCGCAGGAACCCGCCAAATCTCTCCCGCCGCCCAGTCCCGCGCTAGGACAGGCAGCCTCCTGCTTCTCCCCAGCAGACGCCACTCACCACCTTTCCAGGTCCTCTGGCCTGGGCCTGACTTTCTTTCCTTCCACACATTTTCTTTCTTTTTTTTTTTTTACATCTTTATTCGAGTATAATTGCTTTATAATGTTGTGTTACCTTCTGCTGTATAACAAAGTGAATCAGCTATACGTATACATATATCCCCATATCCCCTCCCTCTTGCATCTCCCTCCCACCTTCCCTATCCCACCCCTCTAGGTGGTCACAAAGCACCGAGCTGATCTCCCTGTGCTATGCGACTGCTTCCCACTAGCTATCTATTTTACATTTGGTAGTGTATATATATCCATGCCACTCTCTCACTTTGTCCCAGCTTACCCTCTCCTC
>NW_006797698.1:1432032-1469213 GCF_000442215.2 Lipotes vexillifer
GGGATCCTCCCGGACCGGGGCACGAACCCGCGTCCCCTGCAGCGGCAGGCGGACTCTCGACCACTGCGCCACCAGGGAAGCCCCCGCACATTTTCTTATCCTAGAAATCAGCGTGTCTTTGGGACTCTTGGTCTGTGTGGCTGTCCTCCCCTGATGAACACAGTAACATGCAGAGACGGCGTGGCTCACATGGGACCCCAGGGCGAGGTTCGGGGGGGGCAGTATGGGGGGAGGTGGGGATGCCAGTCCTGACACAGGCAGGATCCCGAGGCCTATGGCTCCTGCCTGGGGGGCCTGGCAGCCCCCTGGCCTAGCCTCTGGGCACATACAGGTGATGCATAGACATTTATCACTAGTGCAAAAGATGCGTACTCAACCAAGAAGCTGAATGCTGTAAACGTGGAGGTGAGAGCTGCGGAAGGTCTCAGGGCTCTCGGACCCGGTGAGAGCCACCTTGCTGCCTGGGAGGTGATGCAAGGAGGGGGGTCTTTTAAGGCAGGGTCGGCAAACTCTTCCTATAAAAGGCCAGGTGGTAGATGTTTTTGGGTTTCTGGTCCACCTGGTCTCTGCTGCCACGACTCAGCCACAGACAAATGTAAACTGTGTTCCAATAAATATTTATAAAAGCAGGTGGCTGGGGCTTCCCTGGTGGCGCAGTGGTTAAGAATCCACCTGCCAGTGCAGGGGATGCAGGTTCCAACCCTGGTCTGGGAAGAGCCCACATGCCGCGGAGCACCTAAGCCCGTGCGCCACAACTACTGAGCCTGCGCTCTGGAGCCCGTGAGCCACAGCTACTGAGCCCGCGTGCCACAACTACTGAAGACCTCACGCCTAGACCCCGTGCTCCGCAACAAGAGAAGCTACCTTGATGAGAGGCCTGCGCACCGCAACGAAAAGTGGCCCCCACTCTCTGCAACTAAAAACAAGAAAGCCCACGTGCAGCAACGAAGACCTATCACAGCCAAAAATAAATAAATTTATTTTTTTTTAAAAAAACAAACAAACAGGTGGCCGACAGGATTGACCTCTGTTTGAACAAATCTGGCCATCTTGTCCCCTCTTCGACCCTTCAGTGCCTCCCCAACATGCTCAAGTTAAAATCTGAAGTCTCACCACCCCTCCACGCTCTGGCCCTTGGCTGGCTCTGACCGCAGCTTCTCATGACCACCCAGCCTCCTGCCCGCCTGATCCTGGAAGACGCCAAACTCGCCCTACCTCCAGGCCCTCTGCTCTGAATACCCTAGTGACGGATGCCGTGCTGCTTGCAGAGCCCCCTCAGGGATGAGGGGCTCGGTCCCCGGGCTGCTGACCGTGCCACTAACAGAGCCACCTGTCGTAGTGCCATGGCCCTTCCTGAGCCGGCCTGTGCCCCGCAGCTAGTCAGTGAGCAGCTGTAAAGGACCGGCCCCTAACCCCACTCCCGACGGCTCCCAGGGCTGTCCCCGCTCCCGAGCTTTCTGTAGGGCCCTCCTCGGGTCTGTGTGGCCCCTGGCCGACTCCTTTTCCTTCCCTGGTTGTGGATGTTGATCCCAAGAACATCTCTGAATTTCATCCCACCAGTTTCCATCTCATGCATGCCTCCGGGGAAGCTGCACCAACTCCTGTCGCAGGTGGCCGCGCAGGCGTTGCCCCTGCCCTCAGTTCCCGCCCCGATGTCCCGTGGTCTGTGGCCGTTTGAGGGAAGGCAGGACAGAGTGGTTGAACCGACGAATGGGTGCTCGGGGCTGGAGGGCGGGTTCTGGGCTCCGGGTGAGGCAGCCCGTGAGGTGGGAGAGGACGTGGGCCACTGGGGCTGCTTGCAGCCACTTGTACCAGTGGCCCTGGGTCTGTCCCCAAACGTCGTGTGATCCAGAGTCGTGTGCGTTCTGCCCTGTGCCTGGTTGAGGGAGGTGCTCCCTGCTTGCCTGTGCTCCGCCTCCCGGTCCCGAGGCTGAGGGCGCTGGGCCCTGCACTCCCCAGCCCAGGCCGGAGCCCTCTGCATCCCGGCAGCTGGTCAGGTCTGAATCCTGGGGCTGAGCAGACTTCAGAAAAACGTGAGTCATCTTGCCTGCCCGCAAAGAAAGGAAAAGTATGTGTGGCATCCAAGTTTCCTGAAAAGTTCAGCCAACACATTGCAGAGTTATGTGGCCTGGTACCCTGTGTGGTCCCCGGGGAGAGTGCCTTCTGCTGGCCACCACGCAGATGACCCCAAAGGAGCTGATGTGGGCCCCAGGCTGGGTGGGGCTGCAGGGTTCAGCAATTATGATTATTATTTGGGAGAAGCCACAGAAAAGCATCTCCTTTCCCTCAGCAAATTGTAGAGTTCTCTAGTCCTCTAAGGGCTGCTTGGGCGATCATTGTACCACAGGACGCAGTAAAAGGAGATCCTAGCAAACACTGCATTCTTGCTTGGACCACTTCTTAATTCCTCTTTAAAAGTAAGATTTTATTTTGACAATTTCAAACTTACATAAAAGTTGCAAAGGTAGTACAAAGAATTCTCACATACCTTTCATCCAGATGCCCCAGTGTTAACATTTTGTTACCACATTTGCTTATATTCACCCCCGCCTTTCTCAGTACACATACATTTGTGTGTGTTTATATGAAATCTGAACCATCAAGAAGTTGCAGTCATAATGTCCCCTGGCCCCAAAGTACTTTGGTGCACATTTCATAAAAACAGGGACATTCTCCTCACTGCGGTTTAATTATCAAAACCGGGAAATTAACGTTAATCAACCATGTTCACTAAGCTGCAGACTTCATTCTCGTTTCACAAAGCGTCTCAGTGACATTTTTGGAAGAGGAAACCCCCATCACGTGCTGTGTTTGGTGGTCCTTTCTCCTCGGTCCCTCTTGATCGGGAGCCGCCTTCAGTCCTTTCTTCGTGACATTTTTCAAGACTGCACAGGCCAGTTACTGTGTAGGCCGTCCTTCACTCTGGGTTCATCTGACGTTTCCTCGGGATTCGATTCAGGTCAGCTGGTTGGGCAGGAGGGCCGTGCGTCTGGTGTCCTGTCCTGGCATCACAGCGGGGAGCACTTGATGTCACGCTGACCCGTTCTGGATGACACTAACTGATTGCTTGGTTAAGGGAGGTGTCTGTCCCAGTTAAGAAACTTATTACTTTTCCCTTTATAAGCGATAAATATTTCATGGGGAGCTACTTTTAGAATCATTTAAATACCTTCTTTCTCATCAAGCTTTCACTTGCTAGTTTTAGCATCAGTCATTTATTCTGCCTGAATTATTACAACGGTGGTTGCCAAGGTGATTTTCTGATATTATCACTAATTCTATGTTGATTGGTTGGAATTTCTACTAAGGAAGAAATTTTCCTTTCCTCCTTATGTATGTACATAGGTACATACTCATGGGTTTGTATTTTATTCAGCGGGTTTCAGTCTGTCATTTTCATGTTTTGATGCTCCAGTTGTCCTGTTGGCCAGCAGGAGCCCCTTCAGGCTGGTCCCTGTGTCCCATGTCTGCCCCCAGTATGCTGTAAGCACTTCTTATTTTCTGGTGCAACAAAACCGTCCCGCCTCATCTTGTGCTTTCCCTGCCACAGTCCCTGAATCAGCCATTTCTCCAAAGAGCCCTTGTTACTTTCAGTGGTGAAAAGTATTTAGAAATAAGATCCAAAGTGCGCTCATTGCAACTGAGATGTCATGGCTCCTAAGCCTTCTTGGCAGACATACTAGAAATACGCTTACGTACAGGAGAGTAGTTGGATAAGATAAAGAAGGTGCATCCACACAGTGGAGTATTAGGTAGCTGTAAAAAAAAAAATGATATCTTTGAGGTGATATGGCAAAAGACATGAATAGACAATTCTCAAGAGACATGGAAATGGTCCTTCAGCAGTACAGTGAGCACTTAGGCATCAGTAGACAGCCTGTCCCTAAGCCCAGATTGTAGGATTCACCTATATTTTCCTCTAGTATCTGTTATGGTTTAATTTAACTCTTGTGTTCCAGAACGTTTTCATCACCCCAAACAGAAACCTCATACCAGTAGCTGTCACTCTCCACCCAGCTCCTGGCTAATCTGCTTTCTGTCTCTATAGCTTTGCCTGTTCTGGACTTTTCATATAAATGGAATCATACAAAATATGGCCTTGTGTGTCTTACTGCTCTCACCCAGCATAGCATTTTGAAGGTTTATCCATGTTGTAGCATGTGTCAGTACCTCGTTCCTTTTTGTGGCTGAATAATAATCCATTGCATGGATAGACCAGGTTTTGTTTATCCATTCATCTGTTGGTAGACATTTGGGTTGTTTCCACCTTTTGGCTACTGTAAGTAGTACTGCTGTGGACATTCATGTGTACACGTTTTTGTTTAAACACCTGTCTTCAGTTCTTTTGGGTAGATACCTAGGAGTGGAATTTCTGGGTCATTTGGTAATCCTCTATTTAACTTAATGAGGAACAGTGAAAATGTTTTCCACAGTGGTTGCGCCATTTTACACTCCCACCAGCAATGTATGAGGCTTTTCATTTCTCCACCTCCCTCCAGCACTTGTTACTTTCCATTTGTTGTTATTATTATTATTGCCATCCTAGTGGATGTGAAGTGGCACCTCATTGTGATTTTGATTTGTTGTTCCCTAATGACATTGAGCATCTTTTCACGTACACATTGGCCATTTGTATATGTGTCTTCTCGGGAAAAATGTCTATTCTTTTATTAAGTGCATTTTTTTTTTTTTTAAAGAAGGTGTTGGGGGTAGGAGTTTATTAATTAATTAATTTATTATTTGGCTGTGTTGGGTCTTCGTGTCTGTGTGAGGGCTTTCTCCAGTTGCGGCGAGCGGGGGACACTCTTCATCGCGGTGTGCGGGCCTCTCACTATCGCGGCCTCTGTTGTTGCGGAGCACAGGCTCCAGACGCGCAGGCTCAGTAGTTGTGGCTCGCGGGCTCTAGAGCGCAGGCTCAGTAGTTGTGGTGCACGGGCCTAGTTGCTCCGCGGCATGTGGGATCCTCCCAGACCAGGGCTCGAACCTGTGTCCCCTGCATCGGCAGGCGGACTCTCAACCACTGCGCCCCCAGGGAAGCCCCGGGTGCATTGTTTTTTTTGTTGTTGAGTTGTAGGAGTTCTTTATATATTCTGGACACTAGGCACTTATCAGATATATAATTTGCAGATATTTTCTCCCTTTCTGGGGGTTGTCTTTTCACTCCCTTAATAGTGTCCTTTGATGTACAAAAATGTCTAATTTTGATGACAGCAAGGTTTTGATGACCAAAAATACTTAAGGTTCTGCTCCTTAGTACCTGGCCCATGGAGACACTCAGACTTGTTGACGTGAAGGATGGGGACAGGTCACTGGTTCCGAGGAATGAACCTCTCCTGGGAGGATGAGAGGCCAGGACAGGCTGATGGACGAGGGGACTGTCTCACTGCCACCACATCAAGAAAGGCTGGCTCAGGGTCTAACAGTTCCTTTAAAGCCCCTAGGGAGGGGAGAGAAAAGACAGCAAATTCTCTGGAACGTCCATTTCTGAGTTTCACCTTCTGACCCTCAGGAAGTCCTCCTGCTTGACTGCAGTGAGTCTCGTTTCTTCCCAGCATTTCTCTCCAGAGGAGACGGCTGAAAGGCCTCCTTTTCCGGCTCACGGGCCTCTCTCCATGAGGAGAAGCTTTCACCCTCTTCCTCACCCTCTGACCCTCCGAGGACCCTCGACCAGCCCCAAGTCACCTAAAAGCCGGGACGCTGGATTCTAGAACATTGGTGAATCACCCAATTCTCTTAGATCGTCCCTGAAGGAAGGCTGGGATAAAATGAGAGCCGATGGCGTGGGAGAGGCTGCTAGTTCCAACAGTGTTCCTCGACTTTTTTTTTTTTAAGCATTTGCTAAAGCAGTTTAGCAATTGAGAATGTGCTTTGCTGATTTTTTTCTGCTGTAGACACTGATCACCACTTACTAGAGTTTTTGTTGTTTGTGTTTTGTTTTCTCCCTTTTACATTTTGGTTTTCAGTGAAGTAGTTCAATCACATGGTTAAAAAAAAGAAATCAAGCAATACAAAATGATCCAATATTGAAAGGTCCCTGCCCCACTCCTCCAAAACCCAAAGGGACTTCTTTAAATTATAAACCTTGTTCAACTATTGTACAGCTTGTCAGTGATAAACCTTTTGCATGTGGTCTTATCACAATACTCACTCCCCACATCTTCCTCAATTTCCCTCCGTTCTCCTTTTCTTAAAAATCAATCAACCGTTTCTTCTGATCGTCTCCTACAGAGTCTTTTTAGACATTCTTTAATCACCCCCTTACAATTTTAATAAAACATAAATACCACATACTATTTATGTGCTGTATGTATCTGTGCTTTATATATAAAAAGAAGATGTTCCCTCCCGCCCCCAGGAACCAGTTTTCACCCTCTTAGAGACAGTATCGCCCCCATAGCAAATGATGCCTTAAGCAGAATTTGAGGTGAGTGATGTCAGTGAGTATGGTTAACAGCTGATTCATTTGGGATAAAGCCAGTCTGAATTAGCAAACGATCTGAATTATAGAATATCTTTGTTATATTTTGTCAGCCTCAGGAAATGAACCAGCTACAGAAGTTAACTTTCTAGATATCGGAAACTTAAGCCTTTAAGCACCCAAACATGCATCTTTTCAAGTGTTAGGTGCATCAAACATTTTGCAGTTTTCTTATTCAAGAGATACTAAATATAATTTCACTCTCTATAGATGATCTAGGGTCCTTACCAGATTGCCCTATGATGGGCATCCAGCCACTGCTGAGAGGTGAAGATTGTTTGTAGACTTAGGGACTGAAGGACTTGGGAGTGGTCTCTCCTACTGCGAGCCTCCTTCCATGTACCGGCTGCGGGGTCTGCAGCAGTGTTTTGCCTTGAATAGCACCCAGGCTCTCCCCCCTCGAAACTTGCTGCTAAGATGCCGGGGTTCTTTGTGTGTATGGTTGAAAAGAGTAAATGATTAGGAGGAAAGTCCCTGGGCTCTTCATTCGAGAAATGCAGTGCTTGGGCTTTGAGCATTTGGGCTCAAGAGCAGGGTTCTGTCCCAGTACCTCCGACTCAGTCGAGACCTGGAAGAGGAGCTGCAGACACGTGGTCCTCCCAGTTCAAGTCCAAGTGCCCCGGCCCTCTGCCCCATGCAGGGCCCAGGCAGAAAACCCTGCCCCAGCCGCCGGGGGAGGGGAGGCAGCTTCAGAACTGGGCTCTCCAGGTGATGCCCTCTGAGGCACACGGGGCCCTCTCCGGGCTGCTTTAAGGTCCCCATGATGCCGTCTGTGCGTAAGATGCTCTGCAGCTGACAGGGTATTTTTCCTAATTTATCTTGTTTGATTCCCAAAAACCTCTGTAAAATGGACTCAGGCTATATTATGACCTCTTCGATGGGAGAAATGTGGAAGAATAAACGACGTAGCTCAGAATCGCATGATGCCGATAACTGAACCTGTATCGCTTTGAGGTGCTATGTCTGACTCAAGTCTTTTAAGCCTTTCAGGGCGTCATCTTGTTGGAGAATATATTTCACCATTATATTTCACCATTCAAAAGGAACAGATCACAGGCACATTTCAACTCAGGCTGGTGGTTCTAAACTGGTGGTTTCCAAATGATGAAAATGCCAAAGTAGTTGGGGTTCTCCTGGGAGCCCTGGATTCCAGAAAATGGAGACGGTGCTTGGTTGCCCGGGAGAGGAGGGCCCAAGTGGACCACACTCGGGCTTTCCGCCGAGTCTGTGAGTTCACCGGTCTTCACCCTTGCCAAGGGTTTTGCACATTCCTCTGGACCTCTGGCCTTTCTAAGACATAACTTAGCGGGAGAAGTAAACAGAAAAGCCAGCCGCTCAGCCTCTAGACCCTTTGGAATCTAGTGTTTGAAAGCCCTTGCTCTGTGGCCTTGAGTCTGGCGTTCCCCCGGGGCCATCTGAAAGCTAGAGTCGGGAGCAAATCTCATCAACTCTTGTCTTTGGCACCTTCAGAGCCCTTGGCCGGGCGAGAGACCCCAGGGACTGCAGGGCCCACGAGAAGAGATTAAATGAGGTTACCACTGGGTCCTTCCATGGGGCACATGATGCCCCTGAAGATTTCAAGGATAGCTGGGGATTCCATACGTTTGGGGTGCTGCACTTTGGCGTGCTAGAAATAATTATTGCCATTGGTTTTCGCTTTTTCTGTACTTTCCTGTATTTTTAAAATTAAGATACCCCTGTTGTCACTGGGTTTATATGTCACTGGTATGAGTTGAACTCTTCAAGCTGAGGTGGTTCATCTTTGCCAAAAAAATCACCCTCTTGTCACTCAAAGCGCCTGTCACTGGAGTTGCCGGGGGGAGCCAGGAGGCGTGCGTGACCTGGAGGGGGGCCGCTGGTGTGGAGGAGGGGCGTGGGTGCCTGAGTCGGTCGGGGACTGTCATCCTCGGAGCCACGGCCTCATAAACAGCTCTGGGGAAGAGGAAAGGAAGCCCCAAGGAGGTGACACATGATCTCACTCAGAGTCAAGTGCCACGGTGACCTTTAGAACTTTCCATGAAATCCAACACGGTATTTTGCAACCAGCAGGAGAGCACCAGCAAATCTGCGCTAGCGGGTGCGCAGCCCCCCTCTGCTCTGAGCACTGCCCCCCCCAGGCCTCTTACATAATGGGGTTTTGTTTGGCTCGCGGCCTTTCAGGGGTCTGGTGCTTTTCAGGTACCGTCACGTGATCTGTAAAGGTTACTGAGTGCATTTGCAGTGGATGTGTCTTCATTTCCTTTTCCAACATCCCAACCCAGAAGAGGCAGCCTGGGGTCCTAAATGCCACTGGATGGGGGACCGGCCGACCCGGGGTGCCAGCACAGCCCCGCCACTGGCTCCCAGGGGATCTTGGGCAAATCGTTTTGCTTCTCTGAACCTCCATTGCTTTTGTTTCTTAAACTGAATAGTGAGGGCTGGCCTCCCTACCTCACAGCCTGGTTGAGAAGAACCAAGGAAAGTGCTTTGGGAAGAGCCTGGAAACTCCGTGCACACGGAAGGCCCTGGTCTACACCGGGATGCACCCTCCTGCCGGCAGCCCTGCTCTGCCACCTGGTTCCGCCTCCTCAGGCCGGCAGCCCTGGATGCTGGGGCGCAGTTGAGGGCTGTGTCTGGAGCCGGGGGTGAGAAGTGGGGAAGGTCTGCACTGGGTCTCAGCCGCTTCTCTCTCATCCAGGCCTCTGGTCACCATCTTGGTGAGATTCTTTGCAGCAGCGCATAACCTAGCACTCAGAGAGGCTTCCGTGACAAGGGAGGTTTGGGCCTTTAAATTTTTTCATTACTATTACTTTTATTATTATATGAAAACTGGAAATCCAGAGGCGGGGTGGACTTCAAGGAGGATTGCTCCTTGGGGTGTTCCGTGGGCCGCCCAGCCTGGGCTTCTGATGGGAGGACAGTGGGCCTGTCTCTACGGCCACTGGGTCCTCGGCCATCAGGGCCTCCTGCTGCACATGCTGGGGACGGGGCAGGTGGAGGGGCCGACAGATGCTGGGCATCAACTGTGGTGTCCGCACGGGCAGATGACAAGTCCGGGGGTCTAGCAGGAAGCCAGCGGTAGCCTCCTGGCTCAGTGCTTGTCCTCCACCCCGTGCTGTGAGAACAGGCCTCCGGATCACCAGCCGACAGCTGCCAACAGTTGAACTGGTTTACCCGCATCTGGGGTCACCGGGGCCTCCGGGAGAAATGCAGCACGCCACGTGGAGGCAGTGGGCCATTCCGTTCTTGCATCTGAAGCAGCGGTGAGCGGACACCTGTCTGCAGCCCCGTCAGCGCCCCTGCTCCCCCACCCTCGCGCACCCCCAGCAGGCCCACCTCATAGACAGCCACCTGCGCACCTGGCTGTTGACCAGGCTGCAGCATCCAGATGTGCAGAGGCCAGCACACCTGGTAAAATCCGAAAGATCGGGTACCTGGGCCCATTCCCCATCATCATGCTGTGGGCCTGAGCCCAGAAGATACCCCTTAGGGTCAGTGCAAAGCTTTGGCTGATGGAGGCCAGGGGAGCCATTAGCACAGCCTTCCCTGGGCTCCTGGACGGTCAGGGACAGGATACACTGCCCCCAAGGTAACCAGAGAGCGCAGAGCACAGCCCACGTCTGTCCCCTGGCCTACCTGCCTGCCTGTGAGCCACCTCTAAGAAGTCGTTCAGAAAGTACTGATTATATTTCTCCCATCAGGTCAGATCCCCGCTGTCAGGGAGCTTTCAGTCTGGCTGGGGAGAAAAGAAACACATGAAATTAAAAAATGAAACAAGCTCCCAGCATACAGTGTCTCCAGGAAGTATTCTTCAATACCATTTTATTTTTCGAGTTCTCCAGGGTGGTCTTATAGTTGAAAAAACAGAAGAACAACAACAAAAACGATAAAGAATGCAATTTGAGTATATCCTAAAATTCCGCCCCTCCCCAGATCCTGCAGACCTGCTATCGAGGCGGTGATCTGGGAAGCCTTGTTCCCTCGGCCTGGGGAAAAGTGCTAAGACATAAAGGCTTCCGCTACCCCCACTACCTAATTCCAGGCTTCCGGGTGTAGCAGCCGCCAAGAGAGTGATCTGTAAAGTAGGCTCCAGAAATAACATTTTAAAACACCGTTCCATCTTGGAAGCCACTACTTCCTTCTTTTTCAGCTCTTCCCTTAAAAAAAAAAAAAAAAAAAAAAAAAAAAAAAAAAACCCACAAGTGTGGAAAGCATTCCATGAGGACGTATTCCTGCCAGGCTGAATCACAGCCGCGTGAAGGAGTTTCACCTCTTGTTCATTTGGGACCATCAGCTGGTAAAAGCCGCGAAGAAGGGGTGCTTAGTCCTCCTGAGAGCGGCCACTGCCCCCAGCCCGTTGGTCAGACGCGCTGAAGGAAGTGTCCTCGGTCACTCAACGTGCAACATGAGTGTCGCCTTGCCCTGTGCACCTGCACGCATCTCAGTGGTGCAAAGGCGTTGTCCCAAGTTAAGGAATTTCAGGCGTGTGTGAATCGAACAGAGAGACCCAGTGGTAAGAGGGCCGATTGTAAAATGCCTGGGAATTTGGCAAGCCCATCTGTGCCACGTTGGTGCCCTGAAATGGACCAAGGTTGGAGTGTTTGCACCACAGAAAGCGGCAGACCCTACGAATCAGTCCTACCTCTCCCTGCCCCACCCCGCAGCGGGGTACCTGTTCAGGATTTCCCGCACGCAGCTGCGTCTCCACTCCTGAAGTCCACTGTCACCTACAGCCTTATTCTCTGCTCTTGGGTGAAGCTGACCCTGGGAAGAACATTTTGAGTGAGGTCAAAAGCACACGTCGGTGTCTCTTTGGAGGCTTGTGTCCACTGTTAAGGTCATTATGTCGTCTCGTAGCTTGTCTTAGAGCTGCACTTAACCTCACCTCCTTCCATCCAAATCTTCCCAGGATCCACCCTGTGGGACAGAGAACTGCTCTGCGCCCAAAACAACGTTTTGCTCCATCAGGCCACCTCCACCGTGTCTTTTCAGAATATCCTGTTACCATCTCAGTAACAGAAGAGTGACCCCAAATGACCTAGGTAGTTCTTTTCTTCACCCTGCCTGAGCTGCCATGTCCTTACTCCCCTCTACGGAGGCACTGAATGTTCCTGTTGAATGAATCCTTAGCGTATGGAGGCCACAGCTGGGCAGCGGCAGTGAACTCCGGCCCCGCAGAGAGTTATTCAACTTTAAATAAAATGGTGTTAATAATACCTGCCCCCCAGGTTTGTGGGAAGGATGAAATAAAATCATAATTGTGAGGTGACCAGCACTTCACCTGGCATATGGTAGGCACTCCACAAATGGGATCTATTATTTTACTAATTACAACATAGTTCTTAGAGGACAAGAATGTCTTTGAATTATTCATAGCACTAATCCCCTCCATCAACAACTGTCCTGCACATTTGGTAGAGGTTTAATAAGTACTTGATGAGTGAACAGCCATATAAACTATGTACAGGACCATCAGACATGCCCAAGTTGCTGTTTATTTCCCACATGAATTTAAACTCATTCTCTTTTAGTCGCTAGACTTTGAAATGTTATCCTTTCTACCTACTTTATCATAAAGTACAAGAATCTTGCATTGGCTTAGACAAAGCCTTTCATTTTCCATTTAATCGGACATGGTCCTTTCTTACTGGAATCCTTGTTTCGCGATTTTTCCTGAGGAAGTTCTGCTTTGTTTTATTTTATTTTTAAATCAGGAGAATATTTCCATTTCTGTTAAGAGCTGAACTGATTTTTTAAAAAGAGGAATTCTAAATATGAAACTCCAACACCTACCTTCTTAGACTTTTTCAGAGCTTAATCACAGTAAGTTTGGGCTACCTTTTTTTTTTCTTTTTGGTTGCACCAGGCCTTAGTTGCGATATGCCGGCTCCTTAGTTGTGGCATGTGAACTCTTAGTTGCGGCGTGCATGTGGGATCTAGTTCCCCCAATCAGGGATCGAACCTGGGCCCCCTGCCTTGGGAGCGCGGAGTCCTATCCACTGCGCCACCAGGGAAGTTCCTGGGCTACCATTTTTCATACAGATATAATCCACTAGTATACTGGAGGACCCAAGTGGAGGTGGGTTTTGTGACTTGTTTTGGAAAACTGGGTTCATCCACAGGCTCAGTGGTGGCCTGGCCTCTCTCCTTTTCTCTGGACCTGCCAACACTCAAGGCCAACTCAAGCTCTCCTTTCCAAGCAGGGCCGTGCGATTGCCTCTCCGTCCATTTGTGCTGATGACACTTGTCCATGCTGGCCACTGGCCATTGATCACATATCACTATTTTATGTAGTTAGTATTAGTAGAACAGTTTATCTTTGTCTTTCAAGTCGTTTTCAAATTCCTTGAGGGCATGACACATTTCCTTTGTTTGTTCATGCATCCTGGCTACAAAGATTTGATCACTGGATCTCCATCAGTCCCAGCAGAAAGAAAAGTCATGGCAAACGACCATGAGACGTTCAGACTTCTGGAAGGAGACGAAATCCTAATATGAGCAGCTCTCGTCTTGGTTTAGAGGGGAGACTGGGGCCGGAGACAAGGAGTAACTTTCTCAAGGTCACAAAGCTAATTATTGGCGGATTTCCGTAACTTCCCTTTAGTCTAGTGAAGATATCAGCAGAAGAAATTGAAAATTTTTTCCCGTATCTTTTTTTTTTTAAGTTTTGTTTTTAGTTGCAAAACACATACATACTAGAAGGTTTTTGTTTTATTACATCAGGGGTTTGGCTTAGGAGTCAAGGAGGTTAGAATTCTAGTCCTGGTTCGGCCACTAGTTACAGGACTTTGGGCAAGTCACACCCCCTTCCTGAGCCTCAGTTTCCCCATCTGTCATGGAAGGGGGTTGGATTTGATCCCCTCTAAAATCTCTTTGGGTTCTGTCATTCTGCAATTCTTAGCAAGTCCAGGGCTCAAGATCCTCCCGTTGAATTCCAGGGGACCCCATGTCCCCTCCTTAAAGGTGGTCTTGCGTCTTTCAACTCGAGGAACCACGGGCTGCAATAGATTCAGCGATTTCCAGTCCAGGGACCTGTGGCTTCTCCAGCAAGAAGCAGCCGGAGCCTGCTGACACCAGGGAGCCCTGGAACACATGAATCAAAATAGTTGTGTGATGTCATGTCATGATGGGAATGTGCTCTGGCCAATTGGTGCCAAGAATTGTCTGGACAGGGTAGTTTCCTTTTACAGTCTTTTTAAAGAGACATCTGCAGACCTGCACATGACTGGCAGGCCTGCCCCCCTTTTGCCTATTTCGTCTTCCCTCCCTTTTTAATTTTAAGGAGGAAAAAGCCCTGAGCATCTGAGTGCGTGGCAGACCTTAACGACATAAACAGACGCACGGCGAGGCCGTGTGTGTGCTTCCAGGAGCTTCATGCCTACTTAAGGGCAGCGGCTGCTCTGGCTGCGGGGCTGGAGGTGCAGAGGTGAAGACAGCCGAGTGTCCCTCGGGGAGGAAGCCCTGCGGTGGGACCGCCTGGCCTGTCCCACGACTGCTGGCCCCGAGGGTGGCCCCTCCTGCGTTTGCTGGAGACCCCGGCCAGGACACCTGGCCTCCCGGGCTGGGGCTTGAGCGCGCGTAGCATCTCTGAGCTCTCGGGACCCACACCTGCCGGCTGATGCAGTGCCTCTCCTGGCCCCTGGCCACCTGAGGCTGACGCTGCTCCAGCGTGTCCTGGCATGCTCACCTGTCCCCGCTCCTGTGGCCACAGTTCCTCATGAAGCGGTTCGGCAGCCTCAGGGGGAACAAGAAACACAAGGACCCAAACCGAAGCACCGCGCGGCGGCAGTCGGAGCCCCATGGCCTTTTTGGTAGGACACTGACCTTTGCCCAGTTCTCTGCTGGTCCCCAGGGCATGTGTGTGTGTGTGTGTGTGTGTGTGTGTGTGTGTGTGTGTGTGCGTGTGTGCGCACGCACAGCCTCCTAAGTGACAGCTGTGTGAGGATGTAATTGCTAGGCAGTAGCCAGAGGGACAGATTGATAAGTGTGTCCTTATGGACGGCCCTGCTGCTCATGAACTGCCCAACGGTGCTTTTCCAGAGGCTGTTTTCTCTAACTTGCCCTAATGAGGTTAGTGATCCATTGGACTGTCATTCATTTAGGCAAAACCAGAGGGAAAAGTAAGAATGAATTGGAACTGTTATTTGCAGCTGTTAAGAATGAAATGTGCGTGTATAGAGAAAACTAGTGCTGGGGGTCAGGGAGAAGGAGTTCCTCTGCCCCCCTTTGCCCCATAGCTGTGTAATCAGGCAGGTCAAGGGTTAACTGCGGGGGAAGACCGCCTGCCTGATTTGCGTCCCCTGGGAGAGAAGCCTGCTCTGTGGTCTCCCTGGCTTCTGGGACCTCCTACAGCTTCTCCCAGTAAAGGGGGCTGGGACCAGTGTGGCTGGAATGTGGGGTGAAGCGCCTGCAACTCAGTATTTCCAGCGACCTGTGGGTTTGCGGGGTGTGTGGGGGGGGCGGGTGCCTTTCCCTGGCTGGAGTCAGGCAGGGAGATTCCAAAGCTTTCGGAGCTTCCTGGGGGCCTGGCTGGGGCCAGGTGAGGTGGTGGACTTCACTTTATTAAGAATCGGAGTTCACCTGCCCTGGACACTACTGCTTGTATGACATGGGATATTCCTAAATACTCAGTTGTAAGACGGAATAACAGGGCCCTGCTCACACAGCCCGGTGGTAGCAAAGATGGGGAAAGTTGACGGGTGCAGTAGATTGTGCGCCTCGAGTAGAATGCGACATGGTACCTGGCAAAAAATACTCGTTATGTGTAGCAGGGAAATGGCTTTGGCAAAACACCTGGGCAGTATGTGAAAACTAGAATACAGGCATACCTCATTTCATTGCGTTTTTTTTTTTTTTTTTTTTTTAAAAATTGAAGGTTTGTGGCAACCCTGTGTGGTCAGATGATGATTAGCATTTTTTTAGCAATAAAGTATTTTTAATTAAGGGATGTACATTGTTCTTTAGACATAATGCTATTTTATTGCACACTTAGTAGGCTACATTATAGTGGAAACATTACTCTTCTATGCACTGGGAAACTGAAAAAATTCGTGTGGTTCCCTCTTTTGCGATACTCGCTTTATTGCAGTGGGTTGAAAACCGAACGTGCACTATCTCCAAGGTAATGCCTGTAGTAAGAAAAGAAAAAGGTAAATATAAAACTTGCCGACTGCTTCTGGAATTACTTCTGGAAGCCTCTAGTGGACCTAGTGTGATGGTGATGACCCCGGGGAAGACAAGCAAAGGAGACAGCAGCCCTGGAATTCAGGGAGTTTTCTTGTGAAGGAAGCAGAGAGTAATATCTAATCACATTGCGTGCAAAGGTGAATTTCTGGAGGAACACGATGCCTGGCCTGACTGGGTGGGGGATGACAGACTGCCTGGACTTAATTAGATGTGGTTTTAAAAGGAGACTCTTCTTTTAAATAATAAAGTAATAAACATTCATTTACTATAGAATTAAATCCAAACCTATTATTTAACTAAAAGTCTGTTTTTGCTAATGGGCACAGGTGGGCCCATCATTAAAAGCCTATTATTTGCCAGTGGTTTCTCCCCTTGTGTTTAAAATCTGACTGTCATCCTGTCTCCTCTGCTTCTGAAATCAAAAATAATATTTGCATGTCGACCAGGTTTCACAAGTGCTCACATGCAAATGCCCAGCTCTGACCACAGGGTCAGAAAAATCAGAGCTGCTTCCAGAACCTTCCTCTGGGATTTGGGAAGCAGCCCAAGTATCCTGATTTTCCTTTTGTGGGAATCCCAGTGGGAGAGCAGTCTAGAGCAGGGGCAGATGGCAGGTGCCGGCTCCTCAGTCAGTGCTGGCCATGGATACACTGAGTGAAAAAAGCCTGAGACTGTGGACCGAGCATCCAGGCAATCCCTGCCTGCCACCTACACCTTCCCCACCGGCAAGACCCGTATAACCATCCCTCTCTAAAACCATCCCCATTGCCTATTCGGTGGCCTCCAGTCTTCTCAGGGACAGGGACCATGTCCCCAAAGCAGCGTTCCATCCGTCCTTCTGACCCTGACGCCTCCAAGCATCACGGGCTCTCACTACAGAATCGCTGGCTATGGAATGGATTGAAACGGTGTCACTCCAAGGTTATTCCTGGTTCTCCAGCAGCATTGTTTGAGTTTTTTTGTTTTTGTTTTTTTCTAATTCCCTTCCAGTCTCTCCCTCTCCTTCCTGCAGTTATTCCCGTAGCCAAAAGTATTTCAGAGAAGGCCTGTTCTCCCCGCTAAGACAGCTTCCATGAGGGTTGTAAGAATGTCTGTCTTTTACTCATTCTCCATCTTCCCCAAAACAAGCGAACGTAGGTCGTCGGCATGATTCCACATGCTCTTTGGCCTCTTCTGTGGCCCCATCAGTCTTTTCCGGGAGCCACTCCCTGTATCCTCTGCTCCAGTTCAAGGTGGAGCCATTCCTCACGCATGTGCACACACACGCACAGGCTGTCCCTGTAGCCACTTGAGTAGCCAGAACCTCCACAAGAGGGAATCAAGGCCTGGCAGATTGGCAGTTACTAAGCCCACTTACGTTTGCTTGCTGGCATTTTTGTTTGGAAGTAGTGGCTCTGGCTGGAACCTTGAACACTTCAAGCCTTGTGATAAAATGCCCCGGAAAGTTCTGATTCACGAAGAGCTTGTCCCTTTCAGCCCCAGAGCTTTGCGCCCGTCCAGCTCCCCCTCCAAAGCTAAGAAAAGCACGTCCCACCGCAGGTGAATGTGCTCCGTGGGGTAGACGAGTGACGATCTGGACTTAAGCCTTTCCTTTCAGCCTCTTTGGTCAACAGAGATCCAGATTATGTGAACAAAGAGCACGTGGCAATAGTAATAAAAATGTAAAAGGAAGATTAGGAAAGGATTTTGCTAATCAGATAACAGAATTGACTGTAGCCGCTTTTCTACCCTTTGCAGTCAGAGGCGAGTAATTAAACAAAAGCTACCTGGAGTCTTAAGAGATCCCTTCTGAAGGCCGGCACTAGAGCCGGGAAGCCAGCGGGTGTGTCAGGACGGTGGCACTCTCTCCCCAAGCTGCCGGGGTCCAGGTGACACTGGAGACCAGAGCCTCTGGCGAATCTTGCTTTGCATGGAGCCATCCTCGGGATGAATGCACAACCACTTCTGGAACAAAACCCCAGAGTTCCTCCTGCCCAGCGTCACTTGTCACCCCAGCACTGCCTGTCCCAGTCTGTTGTCCCCTGTTAATGCCAGCGGAGCCCTCGGCTGGCTGTGCCACTGGGGCAAGTGTAGATCGTTCTTTGCCTTAAGCAGCGGGCAAGGCTGTTGTCCATCCTGCCTCCCCCACTGTGTCCCCCCCCACCGGGGTCCTCTGCTCCCTGCCTGGCCCCTCATGGTCTCCGTGCTGCTTCTGGATGCCCACCTGCCTGCCTGGCTCCTGGTGTCCAGATCGGGGTGGACTTGAGAGATCCCAGTATTCATTCAGTCACTCGTTCGCATATATGTATTTAGCTTTTTATGATGGAAAATTTCAAGCATACGGAGAAATAGGGAGAATGGAGTAATGGTACCCATCTTCAGACTCAGCAATGAGAAACACTCTGCCAGTCCCACCAGTGTCTGAGCTGCTCTGTGCCAGCACTGGGGGCACAGACACCGGTCCGCCCTCCCAGGGCAAACCACTGAGGTGGTTTTCTAAATTGTGGTAAAATAGACAGAACGTAAGATTTACCATCTTATTTTTAAGTGTACAGTTCACTGGCGTGAAGCACATTCACATTGCAGAGCAGCCATCACCACCTGCATCTCCAGAATTGTCCAGCACCCCCAGCCGAACCTCTGCACCCGTTGAACAACAACTGTCCGTTCTGTCTGCCCCCCAGCCCTGCCCCCCCCCCCGCAACTTCCTGCCTCTGTGGACCGACTGCTCCAGGTTCCTCGTACAAGCGGAATCACCCGGTATTCCTCCTCTGTGTCTAGCTTGTTCGACAGCCAAGCGGGTTTTCGTTTGCGACGCCGGGCGGTGGTGAGCCCAGTGAGGAAGAGGCAGGAAGAGGCAGGACGAGGGGTTGGCCGGCTGGGCGGAGGGTTTGAGTGACAGGAGGGGTGGGCCGCGTAGACCCCTGTGGTAGGTCCTTCCAGACAGATGGGAGGCTCAGGCCCTGTGGAGGGAGACGCCTGGGGCGGTCCAGGAGCACCAAGGGGCCAGTGTGTCTGGCCAGGAAGCAGAGCAAAGCACTCAGCGGGAGGACTAGCACAGAGGCTGGTTTACTCACCGTCTTTACCCCCCACCTGGGGTTCTCGAGAAGAGCGCTGCTGGGCTCTGGGGGCTGGAGACTTGCCCAGGGCCACAGCATCGTGAGGGCAGCGCTGGGACTGGAGCCCGTGCCCCACCCCCTCCGCAGGCCCGGTGCCCACCCAGAGCCGCCAACCCCGGCTCCCATTCTCTCTGTGCCCACACAGAAAACTGTGGAGAGGCAGCACCTCGTTTGCAAGGAGTGGGGATTTCAGAGTCCGTAGCGTCAGAGGCAGAAGCACTTGGGATCAGAGCAGAGCACTCACCGGTGCTCCTAGGAGGAGCGGTCATCCGGGCTAGAAATCTAATGAGGCCTGGCTCCCCACCTCCCGTCCATCCCATCCTCAGCCGAGCTCGAGGAGCTCATCATTCCTCTGCCCTGTTTTCCTCTGTGTGGCCGCCACCAAACACTGCGTGGCGGGTCCTGGACCAGCCCTCGTAGATGACAGGTGGAAGGAGGGGCCCAGGCAAGGTCTTCCCGGGAAAGTCTCAGTTAAGCACTTCTGGATTCATCCTCTCCCAGAGGACGCCCTGGATCACCGGCGAGTCAGCCAGTCACCACCTGGCAGGCAGGCAGCTGGGCTGTTGCTCTCCGTGTCCCTTCTTCCCTGTCCTGCCCCCAGCAGGACAGACTAGGACCGTTCTCACCACAAGGTGGCCCGATGGTGGTGGAAACGGTGAGTGAAGTGAGGGCTCGCGGGCTGCCAGCAGGAAGCGTGGTTTGGGGAGCTGCTTTCCCTGGGGAGATCCTGGTTCTGGACAGAGAGGCTTGACCCTGGACACGGTGTGTCTGTGATTCCAGGACTGAGGATGTCTGAACGTGTCTGAAGACGGTAGGACACGATCGCAGAGCCTGGTGGAATGATAGAGAAATAAGGGAGAAAGAAGATTGGTGAGAGGGGGTGGACCTCGCATAGTGACCCTGGAAAGTAATGGAGACGCCTCGGGGCCGGAAAGCCTGTCTGGGGTCGTCACTGCCGCTCGTCACCCAGACCCTCCCAGCGGGACCAGGACCAGGGTGGGCCTAAGGGCCCAGGGACCTCGGCACCCAAGAAGGCATCAGCTGGTGCTTCCAGCATCCAGACCAGATTGAGAACCTGGGGCATTCAAGGAGAAGGTGCATTCTGTCCTCAGGTCATAATTTGTCTTTAATGATTGAGAAGGAAAATGTGCACGGTCCAAATCCTCTGGAGAACCCGAGCGCCAAGATGCTTCTGGTACTGCTGTGGCCCGTGGCCCTGGCACTGCTGGCCTCTGCAGGTGACTCCTGATCATGGCGGTGGTCCAGGGTGTAACCCCCAGGAGGGAGCGTGTCCCCTCCCAGGGAGGCCCCCAGTCAGACCTGTGCACGGCCTGTGGAGTCCAGGGTGATTGGCACCCCGGAGCCACACGCTGCAGTGTGGGTGGGCCTGCAGTGAACCCAGGGTGGAGGCGCGGCGCACACCTGGGGCTCCAGGGCCAAGGGCGCTGCTGAGATGAAGAGGTGGATGTGGCTCCAGGCAGATTCAGGGAGAGTTTTGGTGACTCAGATAACTAAAATGCTTTGCTGAGAGAGGTAACAAAAATCAGCTAATACTCGTGATTTCACAAATGCACAGCAAATAAGTGATAAAACTGCCAGGGCTCAGCCTTGCCTGCATTCAGCCTTCCTATGGCTTTCACGTCTATAATCCGAATACCAAAGCCAAGACCTTTCTTCCTAGAAACGTTCAGCTTTGCTGGGGACCCGAGGCTGAAAGAAGCAGAGGACAAGACCCTGACTGCTGAATTCTCAGGCCTGGGGGCTGCTTGTCTCCCTCTGTGCTTGGTACTCAGGAAAGGGGAGGCCTTGGGAGATCATTCAGATATGTGTGCGCTTCTGCAGGGGTTTCTGAGAAATTCTCTTTTAGAGTCAAATGCGTGTTTTTCCTTGCAGCAATTCTGTTGACAAATAATTCACTGTGCATATATATTAGGAAGCCGTTTCATGTCTGCCAGTACAGAGCAAAGAAAGAAAAAGAAAAGGCCCGGTATAGATGATGGGGAGGTGTATTTTTTTTAATTTAATTTTATTTATTTTTTTATACAGCAGGTTCTTAGTAGTTATCCATTTTATACATATTAGTGGGAGGTGTATCTTTAAATGTAGGTTTTATTGTTATTCAGGCGAGGTGAGGCGGGCAGATCAGGAGAGAACGCCACACAACAGGCAGTTGGTTACTCCCAGTTCCAAGAGGAAGGGGGCACGGCATCCCCGCAGGGAAGCCCCAGGATCCGTCAGGGACAGAAGGAGCGAGGGGAGAGCAGGCAAGGGCTTCCCGGGAAAGTCTCAGTTAAGCACTTCTGGATTCATCGTCTCCCAGGAACCTTTACTGTGGTCTCCATGGGAAAGGCAAGGGCAGTCAGAGTAAGCAGGTGTCGGATGGGCTAGTTTGAATTTCAGCAGGCGCTGCGGTCCCTAGTTGTCTAGTACCTGCCCCTGGGATCGTCAGGCAGGGGGATAGTACCTCCTGGACTCTGTAAGAACCAGCTGACAGGGTGCTCCCTAGTGTGGGCTGTGGACTGGTTTGTTTGCAGATGAAAGGCCACTCCCTCTAAGCACCGGCTCACCCTGGCAGTGGCGGGCTCTCCCCAGTCAGCGAGGCCCCACGTGCCAGAACGTCAAGACTACAGAAAATAAGAACATGCAGTCAATACAAGATGCTACTCCCTTGGTTCTCACTTCTTTAACTTTTTTTTTTAATTGGAATAGAGTTGATTTACAGTGTGTGTTAGTTTCAGGTGTACAGCAGAGTGAACCAGTTATACATATACATGTATCCACTCTTTTCAGATTCTTTTCCCATATAGGCCATTACAGAGTATTGAGTAGAGTTCCCTGTGCTGTACAGTAAGTCCTTATTAGTTATCTATTGTATATATAGTAGTGTGTGTATGTCAGTCCCAGTCTCCCAGTTTATCCCTCCCCCCACTTGTAACCGTGTTTTTCTACATCTGTGCCTCTATTTGTTTTATAGAAAAATTCATTTGTACCCTTTTTTAGATTCCACATATAAGCGATATCATATGATATTGTCTTTCTTGCTCTGACTTACTTCACTCAGTTTGATCACCTCTAGGTCCGCTCATGTTGATGCAAATGGCATTATTTCATTCTTTTTAATGTCTGAGTAATATTCCTGTGTGTGTGTGTGTACCACGTCTTTATCCATTCCTCTGTTGATGGACATTTATGTTACTTCCATGTCGTGGCAGTTGGCTTTAACTTCTAAGTGTTTTCAACTCCACTGGGTGGCAATCTGCCTGCCTCGAGAGGCCAGTCTCCAGCACAGAAGGGAGGAGGGGCTGGTGTCCCCGACTCCAGACGCCCTGGACTCCTGGGCCTGACGTGCCCAGCAGCTCAGGCGTCTGAGGAGCGAGGTGAAGGGCTGTCTGTGCCCAACGGGTCTCCTTCAGGTCCTCCATCCCATCTCCAGGCCTCAGATAATGCCTGTGAGTGACCGCACACCAGCCCGTGGGGGCCGCCTTCACCCCATTGGTCATCAGCCCTATTCCACGAACCAACCATGTGCCCGCTTTTAGTGTGGCCGGTGGACGCGTGAGGAGTGGGTTCTGAAAACACACGTGGCCGGGGGTGCTTTAAGCCACTTTTACCTGGAGTCTGGGAGTTGCCTAATTGTGGCTTAATTTCTGGATAAATAAGGTGATGGGAAGGTGTGGCCAGACCAACATAAGGGCCTGTTGGGGATACGGCATCACTTGTGGGCCCTCGGGAGGCGCACGGGTCGCTCCACGTCAGGGTTTCCTTGGAGCAGAGCTCCGCTCACCGTCCTGACTCCCCGGGTCTGGCCCCTCAGCCCTGTCCTGTCTGTCTTTTCTCCCTGTTTCTGCACCCGCCTCGGCATCAGACGTGAACATCACGATTCTTGTGGTTCCCACCTGCTGCTCCGTCTCCATGGCTCTCTCTGTTAACGTATTCACTGAACACATCTATTAAGCTCCTACCTTGGGGTGTGGGTCTAGCTGCAGGGGACAGTGGTGAGCTGTATAGATGCTCAGCAAATATGCATAAATAGTAATTAATGTATGATGAAATATTCAAGAGTAAATCGAGATGTTGTCAGAAGGATGGATTTCGTTGTGCAGGAAGGCTGCTCCAGACAAGAGCAGGCTCTAGAGGGTGAGATCGGCACCCAGCGGGGAGGCAAGGGGAGCAGAAGGGGTCCAGACGGGAGAAGCATTGTGCAAAGGTCCGGGGCAGGCCGGGCCTGGCACGTGGAGGGACATAAAGGGCTTCCCAGAGCCCAGGGGGATGCAGGGGTGTCTCCGGCACCTGGAAGGTCATCCTCAGTGGGTACCGCGCAGCTCAGCATCCCTCACAGACATTCAGGGAAGGTGATGGCTATCACTCCCCAGCTGACCGCCCCTGCTGAGATCAGTGTGGCCGTCACTGGAGGCAGGTCCACGTTTGCGGGATCTGCCTGATTAGTGGCCTGTCGGTCGGCAGCACAGGGAAGGGAACAGTTCCACCCTAGAAAAGCAGATTTTCTCCCAAACGACGCACAATGGAACTCTTCTGGAGGTTCTGCCGTGCAGCTCTGGCAGCCCCTAATCCACCTCTGCCCAGCTAACAGCGGCCCTTGAGGAATTTGCCCTCATTCCAGGTTTCTCTGGGTCACGTGGCTGAGAAGGGCCCTTCTGGGTCCACAGTTGTCTTCAGAAGATAAAGCGAATCACACCAACTGTGCTTTTCCTGCCACCTCCTCCTCTAGGTCCACTGCCCTGGAGATGTTCTCTAGAGAATCTTTCCTGGGCTCTCCAAGACCTGCCTCAGTCTCACTTATGTTTGAATAAAACAGTAACTCAACACAGAGCCTAATTAATCTGGCTGGGCTGTCTTATTAAACTCCTCAGGCATGGAGACTGTCTCATTCTTCTCTCTGCTTGTGACAGATCTCTCTCTCTCTCTCTCTCTCTCTCTTTTTTTTTTTTTTTTTTTTTTTTTTTTTTTTTTTGCCCTATTTAGTTATTTGGCCAGGTCTTAGTTGCAGCAGGATCTTCGTTATGGCACGTGGGATCTTTAGTTGCGGCACACGAACTCTTAGTTGCGGCACACGAGATCTACTTCCCTGACCAGGGATTGAATCCAGGCCCTCTGCATTGGGAGCCTGGAGTCTCAGCCACTGGACCTCCAGGGAAGTTCCGTGACAGATCTCTTGTTACTCTTGTTCCTTTTCCCCATGTTCCTCAATAACAGGACCTCAGTTTCATTTTGTGGCAATGCACATGGCTTAATACGGCATGTGACAAAGTTCTTCAGTGAGCTCTATGTGGGAATGTTGTTTACACTTATGGGAAAGACTCTTAAAAGGGGGAGAAGTGAATCCCCCTTCATTCCTTTTACCTTTCCCCTGCCTTGAACGTAGACGTGATGGTTGGAGCCCTAGCAGCCATCTTGGATCAGAAGGTGACCACTGAGGATGGAAGACACAGAATGAAGTTAGTGGAGAATAAAGACAGGAGCCTGGGTTAACATTGTGAAGCTGCCATAGTAGCTCTGGACTTCCTGTCTTTCAGACATCTTTTGTGTGATAGAACAATAAACCTCTTTCTTGCTTAAGCCACTGTTACTTTGGATTTTTCTGTTAAATAAGGACAAACTTAACCCCAACTGATATAGCCTAACATGGAGCTTGATCCATACCAGGCACTCAGTAGTTACTTGAGGACTGAGCAAGTGATCTGTGAGCTTCTCCCGTGAGTAGGTGTGGCTCCTTCAGACCAAAGATACCGAGGCACAGGCGCGTGAGGGCTGCCCAGACCGAGATGAGGGCCCTGTTTCTGAGGTCATCCCACTGACCTTTGTCCAGCTCGGTATTCCCTAGAGCTGTGTGCTCACTATACTGCAAGCAGACGCTCTTTAAGGAAACTCTGATATTCTAAATTTAGACTAAAAAAACTTAGGCCTGTGGATTCTTTATACAAATAGGTCATTTCTTCGGATTACCCTGTCCTTGTCTGTGGATTTTATTTTATTTTAGTTTTTTTTGAGGTACGCGGGCCTCTCACTGTTGTGGCCTCTCCCGTTGCGGAGCACAGGCTCTGGACGCGCAGGCTCAGCGGCCATGGCTCACGGGCCCAGCCGCTCCGCGGCATGTGGGATCCTCCCGGACCAGGGTACGAACCCGTGTCGCCTGCATCGGCAGGCGGACTCTCAACCACTGCGCCACCAGGGAAGCCCTGTGGATTTTAAAATATGACTTAGTTTGAGACAATCCCTCTGCAGAGAGAGGTGGATGTGTTATTTCAGCTGAAGGTGCAAAGGAGAACTTCACACCCATCTTTTGGGCCACTGTGTAGAGCTTGGGAGTAGACTGTGAAATCTGGACTCTGTACCAACAGGGCTTTTAAAAAAATATATTACAGTTAATCGTAGACTTTTTTTCTTCCAGTTTTATTGAGGTACAATTGACATACAGCACTTTATAAGTTCAAGGTGGACAGCATAATGATTTGACTCCCATACGTCATGAAATTACCACAATAAGTTTAATGAACACCGATCATCTGATATAGATACAAAATAAAAGAAAAAGGAAAAAAAATTTCCCTTGTGATTAAAAACTTTTAGGATTACGCACTTCACAGCTTTCATGTATAACATCCAGCAGTGTTAATTATATGTATCAGAGTGTACATCACATCCCTAGCACTTATTTATCTTATAACCGGAAGTTTGTAACTTTCGACCACCTTCATCCAGTTCCCCACTCTCACTCCCCAGCCCCACTTCTGGTAACCAAAACTCTGATCTCTTTTTCTATGAGCGTGTTTGTTTGCTTGGTTTTGAAGTATAATTGCCTACAATACTGTGTTAATTCCTGGTACACAGAATAGTGATTCGCTATTTCTGTACATTTTTAAATGATCTCCCGGGCCACCTGGGCCTTGACGTTCCTTTTTATGAAGTGTCTCTGGTGCACGTCTTTGGATAAGCCAGACTCCCACAAGTTAACCCATCTGATACATGTATTTATTACACGTGCGTCAGGCTGGTGCTGAGAATGATGTGAAGACATAGGAGGTGCCTCAGTGGCTTGCGTGTAGGCTTGTGGTGAGGGACACCTACCTGGAAAGGGGCCCCCAGGACGGGCGCTGGGGCTGAATGCTCTGGGGCTCCTGTGCGAGTTGGGGTGGCGTCTGCTCTGGACCCAGGGGTGAGGCCGGATGGGTGGAGACGCGGGGGCGGGGCAGTCAAGGAAAAGTCTAGAAAGAGAAGATGGGACCAGATTTTAGAAGACCTAGAATGCCAGGCTGGAGGGTGAGCCAAGACCTGGGGCTCCTGGGGGTGTGAGCGGGGAGCATCCTGTTAGGAGGGGGTTCGGGGAGGGAACTGGTGAGCTGGAGGCTTCACAGAGGGGAGCTTGTCCTTCGAGAGCAGAGCCCTCCAGGGCCTCAGCTGCAGCCTCCCCCCAGCCTCCCCAGGGCTGCAGGCGTGTCGAGACCCGAGGCAGCCCCCCACTCACCTGTGGGCAGCCCTGTGGCTCTGAGCCTAATGTCTGGCGGGCAGGTGTCTTCCGGTGCCGGCCAGGTGCGGGCCCGGGTCGCTGGCCTGGAGAACCAGACCTGAGAGGCATCTGGCGGGGAGAGCAGGGCCAAGCGGGGAGGGGCCGGGCCCTGGCCTGGGTGCTTGGGACACCACTGTGAGCTATCTGTGATGATGTCCCTAACATGGCTTCCTCACAGTTCACGTTCAATAATCCTATTAGGGCAGGTAGAGTAAAAGGTGGAGGTGAGCAGCTGAGACCCAGCGAGGCCAGGAGACGTGGCGGTCACCGTGGCAACCTGCCCAAGAAGAGGTGGGCGTCTAGCATCTCAGCCACCTCCAAGCAGCGCGGGCCTCGTGTCACGGGCCCTCCTGCTGCTGAAGGTGCGTGGGGTGGACCGCTATGCGCCCCTCCTCTCCTGCAGTGACAGCAGAGTATCCCCTTCTCTGCCGTTCTTCTCTGTCCCCACCCGCTGCTGCCCCCGCTGGCCATGACTCGGGGAGGCTGAGTCAGAAGTCCCCTCTGTCCTCCCTGCTTCTCATTCCTGGGTGACACAGCTGGTCACAGAATAGTGAGAGCTGATCGAAAGGGACAACGGAAGTGGCCCAGCCTAGACGCGGCCTCTGAGCAGCTCTGGCCATGACCCTGAGGAGGTGCCCAGATGGCGCCACAGAGAGAGAGAGCGCGCTGTGCCTTCCGGCCGGCACCCGGGGATGAGTCACCCTGGGGTACGCTGAGCCTGGGGGGATTACCCTCCCCTCCGCAGCCCTTCCAGGGTATCCCTTCTCAGGGGGCTCCCGCTACAGCAGGGTCCAGCCTCCCTTCTCCAGGGTCACCTGCAGCGGGGCCCCGGTGGCAGGGGTAGAGCACTTGGATCCCACCCGTCCTGATGCCCCCATCCGGGCGCTTCTGCCTCTGGACTCACTGCAGCCACACGGGCGGGTCCACTCCTGCCAGAGGGTCACAGATCTACCTCGAATTCCTCCAGCGCCAAGCGCCTTTGACACCACCTTGTTGATTCTTGACTAAAAATGCAACACTAACCTGTAAAAGCTTGTTCATGTAAATGTTGCTACAGCGGAAGCTTACAGAAACATGTACAAATCGTAGGTGGTAAATTTGCACAATTTGAACATACTCGAGTAAAACGTGCAGATTAAGAGACCGAACATCGCCAGCACCCCAGAAGCCTCTCCCAGGTCCCCTCAGTCACTCCCCCCACAAGATGAGCGTTGTCTGGTTTTGAACTTTGTATGATGGGTCCGTACGAAATTTATCTCTGTCTGGCTTCTTTCACCTGAACGTTATGAGATGCAGCTCAGCCCATGCTGTGGCTGAAGTTCATTCACTTCACTGCTGGGTCGTTGCTCTGTCCTCTGCATAGACCACGCCTCCTCCATCGCCCACCTGCAGGCGGGCACTGGCGGGTCTCCAGTCTGGGGCTCTGACAGTTCCCTGTGCTGCTGTGAACGTTCTTGTAAATCCTCATGCGTTTCTGTTAGACACGCACTAGGTCTGCGGTAGAAGGGCAGGCATGTGCGCAGCCTTGGTGGATACGACAGCGTTACGCAATGCGTGTGCCCCTGCTTCCCAGGCTAGTCTGTAAGCAGGAGCCGTGGCTTCGTTTCCCTTCCCCGTGCTCCTAACCCGGTGCCTCGAGCTGCACAACCAGCCTCCTCTGCCCATCATCCAGCTCTGCACGAATGCAGGTGTTTTTCTCACCTGGTAATTGAGATGTAGCATCCCCAGGAGGCCCCCCAGGATCCTCTCTGAAGGGTAGTGCCCAGGGCCCCAGGTCCTGATCTGCCTCCCCACTAGCAAGGACTCATGCTCAGCCTGTTAATTGCACACGGTGAAGACAGGGGACCCAGTGGACTGGGGAGGAGTTCTGTTCTCTAAGGCTGCTTTCTTCCTGGGGCTCAGCGTTTGGGGTTTATTTATGACTGGGAACTGTGGCAGGACCTGGTTTGTAACCACCAGCTGTCGCTATAGCAACTGCTCACTTACACCACTAACAACACATCCTTTTCATCCCTGGGAAGAAAAACCAAAGAAAATCAATGTTGGGGAGGGCCTGTCCGCTCAGCTGCGCGTCCCCAGACAGATTTCAAGGTGCAGCGATGCAGCTCTTGGGGCCTCTTTAACCGCCCACCTAAGAGCAGAAAGGGCTGGGGCGGGTGTCAAGTCCACCCTGCTGGCATCCTCCAGGCTACTGGGACGCTGGCATCTCCCCTGCTCTCACCTCATGTGCCTTCTCCTTTATAGGCTGAACTGCAGAATTTAATCTTTAATTATAAAGTCATTTCACTTGGGCTTTATTCAGTTTCTTAATCTTAAATCTTAATTCTTCTCTGGGATTGTAAATATTTTTCAAGGTCAAGGACTTAATTAATAGGGTGGTATGAGAACTCGAAATCCTGTCCTATGAGAAAGAGTTGAAAGAACTGGAAATGTTGGCGTGGGCAGGAGTGAACTTGGGACGGGTGGGAACAGTCTGCAGATATTTGAAGGACTGTCCTAGTGAACAGGGACTTCCTTGTTCTCATCCCACAGGAACACGGGACTCAGCTCCATGGGAAAAGCAATATTTCGCCCCAAGAAAATATGTGCATTTCTTTGTAAAGCATTTTCTTGCGTTTCTAAAACCATGAAAGTAGTAAAAGAGCATTTCAAAATGTTTGAAAGCTGGGGAAAGCCCCCATGATGACGAGTGTGCACAGCACACGAATACCTTTGCATTAGTGTACCTGTACCAAGCACAGGCTTTGGAGGTGACTGCTCTGGGAGAGGTACCTGGTGTGGACAGGGCAGGGCCGAAGCCAGCTCCACTCTGTCACCTAGTGGGGCGGCCATCCTCGTAGGTGGCTGTGAAGACTCAGGGTGACACCCAGAGCACCCTGCCCCCCACACAGCGCTCAGTAGTGTCGGTTGTTATTGCCAGGGGTGTTCCAGCTGAGGGTGAGTTTTTAAACACAGGATGGGAGATTTACTGAGACTCTCTCTGAGGTCCTGGCTCCGAAATTCTGGCTGGATTAGAACACAGATGTGGGTGAGAATGAGAAATTAGCTTGAAACGTGGAGTGGTCGGGACCAATAGTGCAGGAAGTGGTCCCCTGTGCACCGGCCAAGGGCAGGCAGGGGCATTAGGGAGCCTTGGATGTGGCCATTCCTAGGGAGACCTCCCCTCTGCTCCAGTGGAACTCTCACTGCCCGGGAGCCACACACGATGGCAGTCAGTGATATATACCCACTCCTTTGTTTGTGTGTTTGTTTTTCATTTTTCTTATTGTCATAAAACATACATAACATAAAATGTACCGTTTTAACCATCTTTAAGTGTCTGGTTCGGTGACATTAAGCACATTCACGTTGTTGTGCAGCCGTCGCCACCATCCACCTCCAGAATTTTCTCATCTTGCAAAGCTGAAACTCTGTCCCCAGTTAAACAACAGCTCCCCATTCCCCCTCCCCCAGCTCCCACTGCTCTATCTGTGAATTTGAGTGTTCTATAAGCTCATATAAGCGGGATCGTACCGTATTTGTACTCTTGTGACTGGTGTAGCACGTGTCCGAACGTCCCTCCTTTTTAAGACTGAATAATATACATTGTTCCGTAGCTGCCACGTTCGCTTACACATCCATCTGTCGTGGACCTGGTCTCTGTCCGCCTAGATGGGCAGTGGTGGGCCCTGTTCTTCTCATGCTGGACCAGACTCACGCGCTCGCTTCACCTGGGGTGAGCTGAGCGGCCCCACTGCTGCCGGGCCCTCCCGGGGCTGCATGTGCGCCCGCAACGGAGAGGGCCTCGTGCCTCCCCTGCTCTGTGATGATGAGGTGCTGAGGGTCTAGGGGCCTCCTCTGAGGTACTGCTGGGTGTCAGCCCCCCGAGGGGATCTGTGGAGGAGGACACCTGCAGCGTGATTGAGGGACAGCAAGCATCCCCAAGGGCCCTCGTCTGATTTTCTCAAGGTGCAAGCTTTGGGTCCTGGCATCATCCTCTGTTACATCGTCCCTCCCAGAGGGCTCTGTGCCTCTTCAGCCTGCGCAAATCAGCACCAACACCTGAGCAGGAGTTAGCTTATCACACAGAGCAGTGGTGATGAGTGAGGAGTAGTTGCTTGGGGTTAGGAAATGTGTCTGGATACTGGGCCGGGGAGGTGGTCTGAGGGCACCACGTTCTTAGAAGAGAAGGTAGAGAAGCCGGGAGGGCTTCCAGGAGGAGGCAGCGGGCCTTGGAGACATGCCTGGCCTTCTTCACGAGTGAGTGAGGGCCAGCCCTGCCACCTGAGGGGTCTGGAGGGTTTTCCTGGGCCAGGGGCTCCGAACAGCACAGCCCACGGGAGGTCACCTCTTTCTCGGGTGCAGTGTCCGCAGGAGCAGGGCAGAGCTGACTCGCTGTGGAGACCCTCCTGGGCTTGCCAAGAGGATTAAGAAGGGCTCTGGGGGCTTCCCTGGTGGCGCAGTGGTTGAGAGTCCGCCTGCCAATGCAGGGGACGCGGGTTCGTGCCCCGGTCCGGGAAGATCCCACATGCCGCGGAGCTGCTGGGCCCGTGAGCCATGGCCGCTGAGCCTGAGCATCCGGAGCCTGTGCTCCGCAACAGGAGAGGCCACAACAGTGAGAGGCCCGCATACCGCAAAAAAAAAAAAAAAAAAAAAAAAAGGGCTCTGGGGCCAGAAAGGCCAACAGTTTTATTTGGTTGGGTTGGCTGAAACATGGACCCTATAGAGGAAGGTCTCCAAAGGCTTAGGGAGATTGGAAAGTTGGCCCTCTCTCTGTCTCTGTCTGTCTGTCTGTCTCTCTCTCTCCCTCTCTCTCTCTCTCTCTCTCTCTCTCTCTCTCTCTCTCTCTCTCTCTCACACACACACACCTGGGATGGTCCAGAGGACACACCCGTTTCACCAAGACGGTGACAAACAGTTTGTGAGGGAGGCTCCTTGATCAGCTCTGTGGTAGCTCTCATCCGAGGTCAGAGATGACAGTGGGAACCGCAGCCACTGCTCTGGGAATCCTAAACGCAGCGGGGGATCGCTGGATCCTGGGCGGCAGGGCCGTGTGGCAACACTTAATCCCCAGAGACGAGACGGGCGTGGTTACCGTGAGGGACAGCAGTGTCAAAGCAGCAGTGTAAACAGGCCGACTCCGGCGGACCGATGGCTGGTTGATCACGGGCGGTCCTGGAGGTGAGATAGATGGAGGCCTCAATTCTTACTTGAAAATCAATGATGAGTTCCAGTTCAGGTGAACCAAAGCCTAACTCGAATCAGAGCATCATGGCCCCTCAGTTAATGCCGAGGTTTGAGCCAGTTTACAAACCCAGAGCCCCTTGAACAAAGGGGAGGGCGGGTCGCCTTGAGAAAGGACCCCAGGATACTGCCCAAACTGTCCACTACTAACCTTTCTCCCAGCCTTCCCTGAAGCTGCCTGTGGCCTTTACCAGGGTGAATGCGTTGGCAAAAGGTAATACTTAGACTCTTCAGAGATGAGTGTACACTGATTCTGAGCTGACACCAACCTCCGGAGACCCAGAGCGTTGCTGCGGTGCCCCCACCCCGGCAGGAGCTTAGGGAAGGAGACGGGGCTGGTGACTCCAGCAGGGAATTTCTCCAGCTCCCTGGGTCCTGAGCGTGGGGAGGGGGGAGAAGGGAGATGGGGCCAGGGCTGTTAGAGGCTGAGAAGTGGGAGCTGGTTAGAGGGTTCAAAGGCATTTGGGGAAGTGAGGAATGTCCTGTAATCAGAACCTGCAGCCCGTGTCTATCTAATCGCGTTGGGTGTGTGTTAGCAGCACGTCCAGAATAAGAAAGTGCCGGATGATGTGACAGCCCATGAACCGGGACTGGTGTTGAGCTGCTGGCTGACGGGGGACCCAAGGTGCCCGCTCTCCGTCCCCCACCCTCGCCGGCACAGAACCCCGAGAGCGTCTGTCCCTCCCCACCAGAACCTTGCTGGTTTCAGGAGAACGGACGAATTCTACCTCCCCCGGGCCGCTGGCAGGGAGAGGCTACAAGTGACTGGGAATAGATGCTTGTCCTAGGCAGGTGTGATGCCCAGGGCAGGAAAGGAGCCCTGGTGTCTGGGGAGGAAAAGACTGGTCAGGGTGGGGCAGAAGGAGAAATTTTCAAACAGTCCTACCACCTTTGCAGCCCCACCCAGCGCAGGTCTTTCAGGCCCCGCAAGCCACATGTAGGGAGCAGCATTTAGCTTTGCTCAGAGAGGACTCATGTGAAGGACAGTCGCGGGTGCCCCTGGCCAGGATACACAGTCTTTGTGCCACATCCACAGGGGATTATAGATCTCAGAGCAGAAGGAATCTGAAAGGCCCTCATCCCAGCCTCCTGCTTTCAAGTGGGTGCAGCATCATTGCACCTGTTTTGCAAAGGAGGCACCTGGGGCTCAGATTATTTGCACAACACCAAGTAGCTAAATATACGGGAGTTCCCAGATCAACTTCAATCCCTAGAATAATATTGTTTTGTTTAAATACATATGGAGTTGAATAGGTAATGCTCGTGCGTGCATGTTTAAACATTCAAAAAGTATGAAAAAGGTAATAGTAAAAAGTAAGCATTCTTCCCCGCTGGACCACAGCCTCCCAGTTTCTCTGCCCAGAGGCAACAGTTCAGAGACGGTCTCTGCATTGACAAGCTTTTTATGTTTTTGTATCGTACCATCCTCCTGTTCTACAACTTGGTTTTTGACCCCTTGGCATGCTGGCAGTCACTTCCTGGTGGCACATCGGGAGGTGCCCTGTTCCTTTTTGTGGCTGTACGTTGCCCCACTGTGTACCGAGCCAGTCCCCCATTGATGGGGCTGCTCTCAATCCTTTGCTGTAAAAAAATGTTGCAACAAATACTGCTGTACATAGTTTTGTGTGCATGTGTGTAAATGTATTTGTGATATAAACTCCTAGGAGTAAAATCGTCAGGTCAAAGCGTACATGTATTCCTATTGTGGCAGCTTTTACAGAATTGCCCTCCATGGAGGTTGTACAGTGTATACTCTAAAAGAGGATGTTCCCTGACATCCTCACCACACACTGTGATCAAAGCCTTTCGATCTTTGTTGTGTGGTGGTTTCAGAACTGAGCTACGATAGATAACCTTGGTGCTAGAATAGGGGCAAACAGGTGAGTGTGAGGACACCATGCATTGATTCGGAGCCCAGCCCCCTCCTTGATCCGTGAGTGTTTCCGGGTATCACAGCAGAGATGCCCCTCCCTGTCCTGTGATAGCTCCTTGGGCTACTAAAATATTTCCACACGTGTTGCCCCACAGATCTGCGCGGTGCCCCCCAACAAAGGAGGTAGGGGCAGGGATTCACACAGTAGCTGCCGTCGTGGCTCCCTGTGACTTTCCCAAAGGCGATGGAAGCCGTGGGCTGTTGGAAAACTCCACAACCCAGAGTTGGCTGGCTCAGCCCTCACCCGCCTCCCCCACTGTAATTTAACCCGTGCTGCTGGCCGCCGCCACTGCTCTGTCCTCGTCTGCATGCTCGGGGGTGTGGGCGGCACCCAGGTGATTTCTGCCTGAGTCACTCCACCCGCCTTGGGACATCTCCTGCCCCCCTCGTCCTGCCCCCCTCCTCCAGGCCACCTATGGTGCTCCTGTAAGAGGGTTTACTGTAAGGTGTCCTCGTCACCAGTGCCCTCCTCTGTGCCCCCCGGTCGCCTGCAAGTCCCTTTGGGTTCCATGTCTTCAGCCCTGAGACCCTCCCGCAAACGTTTGTGGAAGAAATAAATGAAGGGCTCTAGGAAATGCATCCTGCTCTGGATTCCACATCCTTTGTCCTCCAACTTGGGTTCAAGGAACTTGAGGAACACTGGAGATTTGAATATTTCTCCTCTGTTCCATGGAATGTGACTGTACACCAACGAGATCCCATGTCCCCTCTGGTTACATCCTTCATCTCAGTGTCCCCCTGAGACCTCAGACCACTCAGCCCCACCTGGCCTCCCCTTCATGTGTTCCACCGGGCCTGATGCCCAAAGTTTCCACTCTAAAAAAAATGTATATATGTGTGTGTGTGTGTGTATACACACACACACACACACACACACACACACATATATAATTTGAGATATAATTCACGTACCGTATAACTCATTCATTTAAAGTGTACGATTCAATGGTTTTTAGTGTATGACTCTTCCATAAACACACCTTAAGTTGAAAATATCAAAATTCGAAATGCATTTAATACCCCTAACTTACCGCACATCGCAGCTTAGCCCAGCCCACCTTAAATGCCCTCAGAGCACTCACATGGGCCTACAGGTGGGCAAAACCCTCTAACACAAGGCCTATCTTATGATAAAGTGTTGACTATCTTGTGTAATTTACTGGACACTGTACTGAAGGTGAAAAGCAGATGGCCTTCTGGGCCCAGAGCGGCTGTCTGTCTGCCTGTCATGGTTTCCCCTGGTGATCCCGGGGCTGACTGGGAGCTGCGGCTGCTGCCCTGCGTCACCACAGAGGATCGGACCGCGTATCACTGCCCAGGAAAAGAGCAAAATTCAAAATTTGAGGTACAGTTTCTGCTGAATTCGTGTCGCTTTCACACCATCATAAAGTCAAAAAATCATCAATCAAACCATCGTAAGGCAGGGGACTGTCTATATTCACAGTCATGCATCTAGCACCGCAATCCATTTTAGAACATTTTCATCACCCCACAAAGAAACCCTGTACCCCTTAGCCATCACCCACTCCCGCAGCCCTGAGCAACCACAAATCTCTTTTCTGTCTCCATGGATTTGCCTGTTCTTGTCATTTCATGGAACCATTCTCTCTGTGGCCTCAGTGACTGCCTTCTTTCACTCAGCATCATGTTTTCAAACTTTTCACTCTTTCCCCAAGGCCAGCTTAAAGGCGGGACCGATCAAGTTGGGGGATGACCAGCTAATGTCCCTGAACTTAGCTCCACAGGAGGAAGGGCGCCAGGGAAACCAGAGTATTATACGGCAGCGAAGTGAGGGGGAGACATCTTTGCTCTGCTGTCTTGGTCAGATCTGAGTCCACATTGGTTATATCAGAATCTGGGGGATACAAGAGATAACCAACTAATAAAAATAGGTATTAAAAGCTTGCTGTGCTCCAGGCACTAGGCCTAACCGTAGGAGATGTGCCAGCAGGATTTTGCAACGTAGGCAATGTTAACATGCAGGACACAGCAGCCTGCTCCCCACCAAGTGCTCCAGCCAGCGCTGGAGGAATTCTGCGAGGACAACAGCTGGGAAGGAGTAGTCAAAGGAGGCTGCCAGGAGGAGGTGGCCTGTGAGCTGGGCCCTGAAGGGCACAGGGCTGGTTGGCAGAGGAGGGGAAGAATTCAGAGCCAAGGTATGTGTGGTGTTTGTACAGGGTTGCCGTGGAGACCAGGGGGACAGGAGCCACAGGGGAAAGGTTGGGCCAGACAACATCTACAAGAGCAGCTGAAAGGAAACACCATCGCTTATAGATGTGTGAGGGGCACCGGCCCGTGGTGGTGAATGCTCCACATCTTTCCACCCCAGACAAACTCCACTTGTACTTGGAGCTTAGAGACGCCCACCCTGCTGTGCCCAGGCCACCAGGGCAGAAGGTTCTGGATGCCCCCCCTATGGTCACGGTGCCAGCAGCCAGCGGGACGTGGAGCGTGCAGCATGGTGGCAGCACCGCTCCTGCAGGAGCTGGCAGTCACCCTGGGTCCCCGGACGGAAGGGAGTGCTCTCGGGAAACAGGTCCAAGGTCACCCCCAGCCACATGGCCACACAGCGTCTCTCCGCTGGCCGCTGGTGCCGGCCCTTTCTTCGGTTGGAGCTCAGTCCTAAATGGAAAGCAGACCCTGAAAGAGATGAGAGGGCGGAGGGGGCAGGAAGGGGGCATTTCTGAGCTGTGGAGAGGGGAGCGGGCCAATCCGAGAGATGGCAGCTCTGCAGGATGGGGGGCTGCTTGGGTGTGAGGCGGGACAGGGCAGCGTCTAGGGCTCCATACTGCTCCCAGCAGGGACGGGGCGGGGGGCTCAGGAAGCCCGGGAAGGGGACTGGGAATGGGCGGACCCGGGGGTGGCGAGGGCCCCGTCCTGTGGGCACACAGGGACACATGCCCGCCTAGGCTGCCACCCCTGCCCGAACACCTTTAACGACCTGGGCATCTTCCAGATGCTCTGTAGGCTGTTTGTCCTCCACCCAGTTCACGTGCCTGGTGTGGTATGTCTCCAGTTGTGTTCCTTTAATGATTGGATCCCGTGCGGGGAACAGTAAAAGTCAGATACCGCTTCTCTTACTCTGGAAAACAGGGACCAAGACCTGGAGGCAGGCTTTTAATTCGGAAGGTGACCCCAGCAATCAGGGAGGGAGGAGGAAGAGGGAGGGGCCGCATAAGTGCGTTGCCAAGGTTACCAGGTGGGTCCAGGCCGGCTGAATATCACCCCCGGGGGTGTTAACACCTCTGTGCTTAGGGCTGGGCTCAGCTGTGGACTGAATGGGCACTGGTGGCTTCAGAGGGGCCCTGTCCACACGGGGGACTGTCCAGTACAGGTGCCCTGGAATCACAGGTGGCTGGGGGGTGAGCCCTGGGTCCACAAGCCTTGCCTCACCAGGAGAGACAGTGCCAGGGCCCCCTCTATCTCCCTCTGCCCTTCTCTGCCGGTCTCTGTCACCTTTGTCCCCCTCTGGACCGGGTTCCTGGACCTTTCTTACCAGTGCACATCTTCTAGAGCTTGACAGAACTTTGTTTTAAAAGCAGACAGGGGCTTCCCTGGTGGCGCAGTGGTTGAGAGTCCGCCTGCCGATGCAGGGGACACGGGTTCGTGCCCCGGTCCGGCAAGATCCCACGTGCCGCGGAGCGGCTGGGCCCGTGAGCCATGGCCGCTGACCCTGCGCAACTGGAGCCTGTGCTCCACAATGGGAGAGGCCACAACAGTGAGAGGCCCGCGTACCACAAAAAAAAAAAAAAAAAAAAA
>NW_006797698.1:1469234-1489032 GCF_000442215.2 Lipotes vexillifer
CAAAAAAAAAAAAAAAAAAAAGCAGACACTCTGAGTGTGTGACTTCAGGGTGTCAAGGTCTGTTCTGAGTTATCTATTTTAAGAAAATTGTTTTCCACAAATAGCAGAAAGGACACAGACACAAAGCTTTAGTTGCTGCAGACCAGACTCCTCAGCCAGCACCATCGACTCACTCCGGAAGGCCCATGGTGTCGGTCTATTAGATAGAATCTCCTACTTAGGTCACTCGTGGGCTACAAGCAACAAAAAGCCTAACTCAGACAGGCTTGAACAATAACAGAGCCCGGGTAGGAAGTGGAGCCTTGGTGTGCTGTGAGGGGCAGATGTCAGGGTGGAATTCAGCATTGAGTGAGTGACCTCCCAGGAAGGATAAAGGGAGGAAGCAGGGACGGGCAGGGAGAGCCCTGGGCTGGACGCAGCTCTGACACTGGGGACCGAGGGGACGGGAGGATGGGTAGTGAGAGCCCCAGACAGCTGCCCATTTCAGAGGAGGCTCCGGCCAGGTAGACGGGCATTGCTGCTTCAAGTGCCACGTCCCCTCCTGCAGGATCAGGCCTGCCCTCGCTCCACACCAGTCGTAGCCATGGCCTCGGGGTGGAGGGGAGCGAGGAGTGTGCTCTCCAGCAGGAGGCCTGAGCGGTGCATCTGCCCGCCCAACGTGGCAGCTCGTGCAAGGAGCTGGGCCCGGCCGAGCCTGGGGACGGGCTACAGAGTTCTCTCCGGGCTGGGGAGCTTTGCCGTCTGGCACTGACGCTGCTTGCATTGCTCAGCTCCTCAGAAGATACACGTGGTCTCTGGGCAACGGTTGGCGGGGGCGACATTTCAGGCACTTCCCTCCATACCCTGCATTTCCCAAGTTTCAGGGCCTTATGCTTAATAGGGCCTCCAGGACTAGTTGTTGAGGGAGAGAGCAGGAATCCGCTGTGATTGAGAAACCCCTGGTCACCTGGCAGGCTGTGAGCTCTGAGCTGCGAAGGCAGAGGGCAACAGGCAGCCCTTTCAGGCTCAAGAGGCTGATGCGGAAAAGAGAGAGGACGCAAGTTCTTAAACAGAAAGGGGTGGGGGAGGGGCGGGGGGCCTGCCAGCCCACACTCAGATCTGGTGAGTGAGAACTGGAAAATCCCACTGGGAAGTCAGCCTTGGACTCCATGGAAGGGGGTCCCATTGGGCCTGGCGTCAATTGGAGCTCCTAGCCACAGGCCTAGAAATGAGTTCTAGCTTGTTTAAGTGGACCCTCCAAAATGTATTAAAGCGTATTGAGTAGCTCACAGAATCCCCAGGATGCAAAGAACCAGGCTGGGTACTCCCAAGAAGTGCCCAGAGTCCAGAGCAAGGACACTGGACCCCCACACAGTGCTGGACGTGGACACCATGACCCCGTGCCAGGCCCTGGACATACCAGCAGGACTTTTGCACTGCTATGGACTGAATTGTGTCCCCGCCCCCTGCTCCAAATTCATATGTTGAACCTCTAACCTTTAATGTAACTGTATTTGAAGATAAGGCTTTTAGGAGATAATTAAGGTTAAATGAGGTCAGAGCATGGAAACCTAATCCCATAGGATTGGTGGCCTTATAACAAGAGGAAGAGAGAGAGATTTCTCTCAGCAGAACTTGACCATGTTGGTACCTTGATCTTGGACTTCCCAGCCTCAGGGAAGTGGGAAAATAAATTTCTGTTGTTTACTCCACGCAGTCTGTGGTGTTGTGTTATGTATGGCAGCCCAAGCAGACTAAGACAGCCACCCACCTCTGGAAACCAGGGGATCCTGCTTTGCACCTACTTCTGTGCAGCAGGTGCTGAGTCTGGCCCAGGACGTCCACCCATCAGTCTAGGTCCCGTGGGGGCTTGCCACCGCAGCCCCTGGGGGGCTGGGAAAGTGAGTTTTTGAGCCCCTCTCCCATTCTAGAGCCCAAGCATAGTGAAGATTTGACAGATGCTGGGTGGGCAGAACTGACAAAGCCCTCCCAACATCAGGACAGTGGACTTGAGGGAGGTCTCCAGAAAGGTTGAGACCAGCTGCCAGGAGACATCGCCCATGTGGTAATACTTCTTGGTAAGTCACCAAGTCTCAGGCTGGGTGATTAGCTTTGTAGCCTAAAAAAAAAAACCCCACTATTTTCAGCACACCAAGAACAGATCTGTTTCTTGGTTCCTAAAAACTATCCAGAGGTAAGGTTTTCTCACCTCCGTGGCACAGATAATGGGCACGTGTGTGGACCAGCATACGTACACCAGCACTCTACCAGCTGGGCGACACAGGGAACCAGTCCAACAGCTGCAGCGGGATTGCAAGGATGATCTGGAACGGGGCCGAAGCCCGGCCACCCTTCCCGTAAACCGTGTGTGGAAGGGTGTTTGTAGCTCCCTGCTTTGTGTCCTTGGATGACCGTTTTCCCACCATTCTCTTCTCTTGGAGTTTCTCCAAAAAGGTTCTTCTTGTTAAATTAGAGTAAACTCTTATTTCTGTCTCCCTGCAGGTGACAACAGGGCAACCTCGTTCCTTCTTTTGTTTCCCCAGATTCTTACGGGGCAAGTCACTGCTTCTCTTGCTGCTGCCAACACTTATTTCTAGAAAAGGTTACAGAGGCTAAAGGTGTAACCACTGTCCCTCCCCACACCCCGAACCCCACCCGGCTCGGTATGTGCCCTCACCTGCCCCATAGAAGTGCACATCTTTGAGTCAGTTGCTTGCCTCAGATCTACATGTTTTCTGAAGTGTTTAGAAACTGTTTTCCTTAGAGGAATTCATACCACTAACTGATAGAATTTTTATTAATCTCTGTGCCTTGCAAAATGAATTTCTGTGGAGCCACATTACAGTCTTGGTGATGCCTAAGCCTCAGTTTCCACATCAACATAATGGGAAACACGCCCCCCCCCATCTGCCTTCTTTAAGTGATTATTATGCACCTGTTATGTGCAGGACTGGGCTGCATTTCAGGTTGTGCTTGGTGGGCTCTGGTGGTGTGAGCCCTGAGCTGATGAGACCAGGGCTGGTGGGTTCAGGCCCCATCTGGACAAGGTGGGCTTGCTCTGCCCAGCCCCCTGCTTCTCTAATGAACGCCCCGGCACACAAAGGGGGCTGGAATGACACGGCATTCTTACCAGACGAAGGTCTCTATCCATTCCCTTGGCAAACGTACTGAACGTCTAACAGTAAACGCTTCCACATGTATCTTCCTTCGATCTCTGAGTTAAAGGACAAGGGAACCGTGGGTTTAGTGTCATGTCTGACCCCTGGGGGTTAATATCAACCTGGCTTGTGTGTTGTTTGTTTCTCTGTTGGTCAATGGCCCTAAACAGACATGCATACGGCTCTACCTTGGCCCCAAGACATGGCTGGGCTCATGGATTTGGATGAAGCTGTCCCTTGGAAACCCTTGCAAAATCTCCATCTTGGTGTCCATTTTCCTTGGCGCTTGGAAGCCAAACATAAGCGAAGAATGTTAATAACAGCATTGGGTGTTTAATGAACATTTACTGTTATGTCAGGCACTTTTCTTACACTGTCTTCTTTACTCCGCACAATGCCACTCTAATATCTATGTTCAGATGGAGACGTGAGCTGAGAAAAAAGAGACTTATTCAAGTTACTTGGCTAGTAAATGGCAGAGCAGGGACCCAAGGCCAGGATTCTCTACCCACACCGGTAAACCCTTCTCCGTCAATGAGAATCCTCTAGGGGATGGGCGGGGAAAAGTACAGATTCTTAAACTTGACCCCCTAAACTGTGATATATGTGGTCTGGGGTGGGGTCCAGGAGTTTGCATTTTTTAAAATAAATTTATTTATTTATTTATTTATTTATTTTTGGCTGCATTGTGTCTTCGTTGCTGCGCTCAGGCTTTCTCTAGTTGCAGCGAGAGCGGGCTACTCGTCCTTGCAGTACACAGGCGTCTCATCGTGGTGGCTTCTCTTGTGGAGCACGGGCTCTAGGCGCACGGGCTTCAGTAGTTGTGGCACGTGGGCTCAGTAATTGTGGCACGTGGCCTCTAGAGTTCAGGCTCAGTAGTTGTGGCGCACGGGCTTAGTTGCTCTGCGGCATGTGGGATCTTCCCGGACCAGAGCTCGAACCCGTGTCCCCTGCATCGCAGGCGGATTCTTAACCACCACACCACCAGGGCAGCCCCAGGAGTTTGCATTTTTGACAAGACTTCTAAGTAATTCCAATGCAGGTGTCGGAGTGACGACACTTACATACCGTCTTCATGAGTTGGTAGTTGTTGACGGTGGGTGATGGGAAAGTGGAATGTCATGATTCTGCTCTACTTGTCAATGGGTTTAAATTTTCATACCAAAAAGTAAAAAAAAAACTGCACTGCACACATGCAAGAGACCTGGCAACGCGTCCTTTAAAAAACTGCTAATTCACAGTCTGGCTTGCAAGCCAGAGATGTGTCCTGAGAGACCAGAATTAAAGGATCAAGGCTGCCTTGGTAAGGGATCCATGATTCTCTCCACTCCCAGAAGACAGTTTGGGGCGTGTAGATTTGCAAACTAGCCTATCTGGTTTCTGAAATGTCAGATTCAGAACTCTTTCCTCACTGACACCCCACCCCCAGTCCTTCTGGGATTTTTGCACTTGAGTCTTCCTTCTCCAGGTTCAGCATATTTTGTTATCCTGCCTTGATTTAAATATCCGGCCACAGAAAGGAGAAATTAGAAACCTCTTCAGCTCCAGAGGAAGGTCCATTCAGCAGGGCAGAGAGTGTTTGTAGAGGGAACACCCAAAGCAGTTTGCTCCCCCTCCCCCATGGCCTGAACACAAGGACAGCCCATAAATACAGTTTGCTTTGGATGCTGGGAATCTGCTGAAAATACCCTGTACCCAAATGAGTGATGGAAAATGTAAACGCAAGTGGAACAAATTTGCAGGGTACAGCATTTTTCTTCTCTGAATCATCAAGCTGTATGTAAACCTCCACAAAAGATAAAGATTGAGGTAGGAGAACCTTGTCACACCTTCTGTTGGCAGTTGGACCCCAACTGAGCGTGTGGTTGACCCTAGTTGTAGATGCTCACCATCAAGTGCCATTTTTGGTGACAGGAGCCTGATTTTCCCCGGGCTCCCCTCCTGCAGCTGGCAGCCCTGGGAACCATCTCCTGAGTCAGGCCAGCAGGCACCTCCCACCCCCCAGCCTCAGATTGTGGTAGGAAGACACAGAGGTAACGGAGCACCTCACGAACAGTTTTGCTGAGGGTAAGCCTAGATACCAGTAGTTACTAGAATTCTGAGCTCATTAATTAGGCCTGTCTTTAAAAAAAAAAAAAGAAGAACATTCATCCTACTTTCCCTTCACAATATTGGACAGTAGTTGGCTACATGGAGAGCATGAGGAGAGAAGCAATTTGAGTTCTGGAGCCAGGTAGTCCTGGGTTCAAGTCCAGCTCAGCCCAGTGACCTTGAGTGAATAAATCCCATCTCTTCCTACTGTGGTATCCCAACTTTACAGTGGAGGCAGCACGGTGCTCTGTGACAGGTGATGGCTGGAGTCACGTCCCAGGGTGTGTTGGCGGGGGCGGGGCCTTGCCAAGGTCATGCTCTGTACATTGTCCTTCCACGCCCTTTCCCCACCCTTTTAGGGTGTGGTGAGAGTTTTCTTGCTTAATAATGCCCCGTTAGCTGTTGGGGCTTCCCGTGCCCTTGGGCCACTGCTGCCCTGAGCCTGGGCTTTGCACTGGGCCCTGGCCAGCCCGCCTGGAGCCCTGTGTTGCCCTGGGCCCAGGTCACTGGCTGGCCTTGTCTAACCTGGCTCCTGGTCAGGTGCTCGGTCCTCTGTGTGCCCTGCATTTCCCACCGCGGGGGCTCGGGGACCTCTTCCAGGGCCCGACCCAGCCCTCGGGCTCCCAGGGCACAGGCTGGCAGGGTTGGGTGGGGTGCTCAGGCCTGTGCTGTTCACCTCTCAGCATCCCCACCCAGAAGAGAGCATTTGGCCTTTGCGTTTCCGCTGCTCTCCCCCCGAGGCAACGGCCCCATCAACCCTCCACCTCCTCCAGCCTTGGGGATCCTTGGGAGGCTGGCACGCAAGCAGGGGAAGCATGAGTGAGTTTCTCAGAAGATCACTCAATGGTCCCGCAAATCAGCGGGGGCTTCTCCAGCCGCTGGTCAGGATGAGGGACCCTGGAAATGTGGCAGCGGCAGTACCCCCGCTACGCTGCCCCACGATGCCTACCGACGACCCCCAAGGATGGCCCCATCAGGGTCGAGCAGACATTGCTGTTACTCCCCGGACAAAGCCCCTCCAGCCTGGGAAGAGTCTGAGAGAGGGGGACTGGGTTCCAGGGACATGACCCTGTTTTTACCCAGGTGCGTGAGCTTGTCCTCTGACCGACGCTCAGCGTTCTGGGTGAGTGAACAACTCTTGGTCCCTCCCTGAGTTTTACCTGGTGAAACGGAGTGCTTGCAGGGCTGGAGCTCCCGGGGAGGCTACAGGTGGCAGGGACCTTGTTCGTGCATCCTGAGGCAGAGGCAGGGCTGGGCCTGACAGCTGCATCCTCCCTGTAGGTAGACACCTCTGGAGTGTGTATTCAAGCACCCTTCTCCTTGCAGTCCTGGCCCAGAGGCCAAGGGAACCACAGTGCCCTCAGGGTCAGGTCTGAACGGTATAAGCAATGGCCAGAGCATGTTCTGGAGGCAGCCTGCAGGGACATCGGCCTGAGCTGCTGTCGCTGCCACAGCTAACGCTCCTGCCAAGCAGGTTTGCATCTTTCTTGTGAATGCATATCTTGGAAGCAAGTGGGGAAGGCTTCAGCCAATGACGTTATAAAACCAGTTTGCCTTCCAGGGTGCATCTGAGCGAAGCAGATTGCTGGCGGTTGCACACACTCTGGCCCCCGTTTTCCCCTTGGTGTCCTCCTGGACTCACTTTACAGTTTATCAGTGTCCCTCATGGGACGATGCTCTGACCCCTTCAGGACCCGTTTCATAGCCTGGGGGCGCTAGTGAAGGGGACATTTGGAGGATCTCACTGGATAAAGGCAGGACAAGCGGGGAGCCTGACTTCCAGGTCCAGGGCCGTGAACAGGTTTTCTGGCTCCCTCACCTCTAACTACTTATTCCCTCCCACAAGGAAGCCTTGGTTTCTCCTTTGGTGCCCCGGGGCCAACAGGCAGAGAGGCCAGTGGCTCAGAGCCCGGGCTCTGGGGCCAGACGGCATGAGTTCTCCGCAGCTCTGACTCTGCCCAGCTTTGGTGCCTCAGGAAAGTCATGTGATCTCCTGGTACTTCCTCTTGTCTCAGGGGCCACAAAGCCTCCCTCAAGGGGTGTGGTGAGATTAAATCAGCTACTGTTTGTAGATCGCCCCAAACAATGCCTGATACGGAATAGCCACTTAATACAAGGGCTGGGGAATATGCGCTTTCTCGTCAGTTGAGTTTTCAAAAGAACTGCTGCTTGCCCTTCAACTAAAGCATTCTAATCGCATCTTTCTAGGATATGCATCCCTGACCGTCCAGGCAGCATCCCCCCCCCACACACACACACTCTCGTGAGCCTTCTTTGCATGCCTCGGCAACACCACTGTGGGTGGCCGAGGCTCAGCCTGCACTGGCCTGGGTCTCCCGCAGGCAGCTTCCCTCCAGCGTCCTTGGGGCCCCTCTCATACACTGCAGCCAGGACACCAGCCAGGACACCAGCCAGGACAGGCCAGGTGGCAGCCTCGTGGCAAGAGCAAATGGGCCACACAGGCCCAAGGACTCCGGCTGCACCCGGCACACTGTGGCATCACAACCCGCCGCCACAGCTGGGGCTGCAGGAAGGCAGGGGGCCCAGGGTGTGACTGCCGTGGAGATGGCTAAGTCACACCCTGTCCCTGGTCCCCTACTGATGGCATAGGTCATTTTCAGTGCTTTGTAGTTTGCTCTGTCAGTTGTGTCCCTGGGCGTCATTGGGAAGGCCTTAATTGGCTTGGAGAAATGGGGCCTTTGACACGGCTTGGTGGTTGAAGCTGCCTGTGAGCAGGGGCTCCCCTTGTCCGATCCAAACCCATTTGGGCTGGTTTTCCCTCTGATGGGGAGCTGCAGCCCCAGGTCACACTGACACTAGCTAAATAGTTTGGTATTGCACCTTTCACTCCAAGGCAAGATGCCGTCTGTTTCTGACCTGCCTGACAAGGCATTTCCACAGACCTTGTTTCATCTTTCCCCTGACCAGCAGGGCTCAGGAGACCCAGGCTCCAAGCCTGAAGTCCTACCTTCAGTGGCCCTGTTCTTGGGAGTCAGGGGGCACAGCCCTAAGCTGGTGTGTGCAGCTGTCCAGTAAAGAGGCAATAGGAGAGGTGGCGTTGGAGGCCAGCCCTGTCCCTGAGACCCCTGCGGGCCTGAAGCTGACTTAGAGCATGCCCCAGGAGAACAGGCAGACCTGTGGCCCTTGCTTTAACCCAGGATGAGCCTCAGAGCCTGGGCACTCAGACAGAGGTGGAAATTCACCCAAATCCTTAGAAGCTCCAGGAGGGCCTCAGGGGGCTGATCTTTTGGACCATAGGATTGTTTTCTTTCTGGGCCCTTGTAAAAACTGACTGCACTGACTCTCACACCCCCTTCTCTCTGAAAAGTCCCGGTTTCCCTTCCTGGACCTGCAGCTGCTCAGCTGCCTGGGCACAGCCTTGTGCCACGTCCCCTTACGTAAGAAAGCAAATCAAGAGCTGGGCTGATGGGGACACGTGCATCCTAAGTCAGGCTCCCAGATCGGCTGAGCTTAGGAGTCGGGGACAGCTTCCCCTTCCATCCCTGCCGGACAGAGAGACACGGCCTCACCCAGGGAGATCACAGCGTAGCACGATAAAGCCACAAAACAATCTTCCGTGTATTCATAACATCATATTAGGTACCCGTGTGTACCGACCCAGCCCCCTCACTGCCTGTCTCCCTAAGGAGTGTCTATCAGGGACAGCTCGGTTGCAGCGGGAACGCACCCCACGGTCCCCAGGGCCAGCGCTGTGTGATGGACGATGTTGGCAGGGGATGCTGCTGTGTGTTCAGTCTGCTGGACTAATCCTGTTTGGGGCTTAGTGCTCGGACAACCAACTTTACCAGCAGGATTAACTTCTGATTCTTGTACATCTGTTTGTGTGTGTGTGTGTGTGTGTGTGTGTGTGTGTGTGTGTGTTTTATGACCAGACTGAGAAAAGGGAACAAACGCAATAATTTGGGCCCTTCTCTTATCAGCAGGAATGAAAAGGAAACCTGACATCCTGCTTGGACTCTGATACCAGCAGCTTGATAAGAGAACATTTCATCATGTATTTCAGACGCCCCGGGGCCTCTGCTCGGGGCAGCTGAAAGTACATCCCAGTTGCCTTTATGTTTTATCGGAACCTTGAGAAATTCTCATTAACCTGCTCATCATTAGAAATGAGTTTGACATTTGGCTGGTCAATTCAGTGGTGTATCTTACAGTAGATAGTATCTGATACTCAAAAAAAAAAGAAAAAAACCCTCGTTCAGCTCAGGGTTCTTTGTTTCCTGTTGCTGAGGCTGCCAGGGATAGGACCGTTGAGCACTAACTGGACATGCTGTGTCTGCTGAGTCCTAGGTTCGGGGGTTGGTCAGACTTGGGTTCAAAACCTGGTCCCCACCACTCCGCAGCCTTACTCCTACTGTGCTTTTCTGACCAGTAACATCCCTCCCCCACCCCCCAAGCCTTGGCATCCACAGAGGGATAAATACCTCCCTCACACACGGTGCTGGGCTCCCTTAGACGAAACGTGTAGCCCCGCACAACGCAGAGGTTCCACAAATGCTCCAGTGCTGGTCTCCTTCCCTCTTTTCCTGTCCTGTGAGATTTTTCTGCTGAATACAGACCTCAGATAAAGGCAAGCAGCACCCCCCAGAGAAAGTGTGCATGCCTTTTGTGAACACGTGCCCGAACGTTCAGATGGCATCGTTTGTAATAGTCCCAATGCAGACACTCCCCAGATGCCCACAGCAGTCCAAATCTTAAGTACGCTGCAGTAAGCTCACATGACAGAACGTTGTGTGGCAACGTGAATAAACGGTCTACAGCCACGTGCAGCAAGTATGGCAAACCTCACAAATAATACGAGCAAGAGGAGCCTGACGTAAAAGAACATAAAACACGAAACAGGCAAGACTCACATATGATGTTAGAATCATGATTATCTTCAGCGGTGAGTGGTGCCTCCGAGGGGCTTCTGGGACCTGGTGCCATTCTGTTCCTTAACTGAGAGCTGCTGCCACGGATGCACTCACTCTGTGCAAATTCATCCAGTCGTACACTCAAGATTGGTACATTTTTCTGCATTATGCTCCAATAAAATGCTTATTTATTTATTTAGTTTTGGCTGCGTTGGGTCTTCGTTGCTGCGCGCGGGCTTTCTCTAGTTGCGGCAAGCGGGGGCTACTCTTCGTTGCGGTGCACGGGCTTCTCATTGCCGTGGCTTCTCTTGTTCCAGAGCACGGCCTCTAGGTGCGCGGGCTTCAGCAGTTGTGGCACGCAGGCTCAGTAGTGGCGCGTGGGCTCTAGAGCGCAGGCTCAGGAGTTGTGGCGCACGGGCTTAGTCGCTCCGCGGCATGTGGGATCTTCCCGGACCAGGGCTCGAACCTGTGACCCCTGCATTGGCAGGCGGACTCTCAACCACTGCGCCACCAGGGAAGCCCCTAAAACGTTTTTTAAAGCCACGAGTAGCAAGGTGATACGAGAGGAGGAATGCTGTCGAGTTCATTTCATCGATAATACAGATGGAGGAGAGAGGGGGAGCCGCCACCTCCTGGGCCGGAGCTTGGGAGCAGAATTGCTGCTGTCTGGGCTGGAGATGCTAGCGGGTTGAGAACACTGATTTATTGGCCCATTGGTAAAATAAGTTGGAAACACACCGGAGAAGCAGCGGGGGAGTTCTGCAAACAGATTTTCTTGCTTAGAGCAGCTGCAGAGGGTTATTCATCATGGCAGAGAAGAGCCACTTTTTCCCTTTCCCTTCTGTGCCTCTGGTACCCACTGATGAGTGAGTCAAAGAACTTGAAATGGCATTGAAGAAGGTTGAGCTGCTCTCAGCGATTGTGAGAGACTGGAAGGGAGGGCAGGGTGGGTGGGGGTCTTTCTGCCCAGGGTTCCCTTTCTCTTTGGGCAACCTGGTGCATGCTTCACTGGAGGGAGAAAACAGATCCAGGGAGAAATGAGCAGTGCCAAGGATGTGTAAGGATGCTTGGAGGCAAAGCTGTGCCATTGGCAGCTGGACATTCACTTTACTTTGTTGCAGTTCTCTGGCTGTAACCTCCAGCTTCTGGCCTTGGGGGCTCATCTGCAGTCCTGAACTTGAGCCCCTCCCAGGATACCTCTGGTCTCTGGTCTCCCCTGCTTACCATCATCCCAGCCCCCCCAGTCACATCGCTCATCCTTCACACAATCACAATTAATTCATGCTACTGTCTTATCCAGTCATTTGGATGTTTTAACTTGGGGTTCTTGGGACTGTGAGTGCTCCGTCCTGAGGACCAAGTTATTAGCAGGTGATTGTTAAAGCTCAGAGTTGCATTTGTCTGTGCGCAGAATGGATACGGTGTGCCCTTGATGGGCTTACTGGCGGATGAGGAGAGAAATCAAACCTGTATAAGAGATAAGTTAGACGAGCAGATGGGAACACAACTGGCGAGCCTTCAGGCATGGGCTCGTTGTGTGGATCTGGCTCTCGGGCTCAGGGCGGACCTGCACCCCAGCCTGTCCCCTGTCGGCATTGATGAGGACTGGCTGAAATGTCAAGGTCTACTTTCCCGCATCAGGGAGAAGAGCCAATGAGTGCCTTTGGAGGCCCCTTTGACCGTGCGGGGGGGAGTGGCCTCCCTCCCTTTCGAAGGACAGGGACCAGGGATATTGGGAATGTGGAAAACGAGCTCGGGCTAACCCAACAAAAGTTGACTTTTTCTGAAAATTGAACTCTTAATCATTGTGCCTTTCTTATTACAAAGGCATGTTGTAGAACAACACTGTCCAGTAGAACTTTGTGCAAAATGATGCGTCCTATGCCTGTGCTGTCCAAGATGGTAGCCACTGGCCGCCACAAATATGGACAGTGCACCTGTTCCTGGGGTTGCTGTAACAAGGCACCACAAACCGGGTGGCTTAAAGCAACGGGACTTTGTCTCTCATGGTTCTGGAGGCTGGAAGTCTAAAATCAAGGTGTCAGAAGGTCGGCTTCTATTATAGGCTCTGAGGGAGAATCTTCCAGGCCTGTGTCCCAGCATCTGGCACTCGTTGGTGTTCCTTGGCTTGCAGCTGCCTCATTCCCATCTCTGCCTCCATCCTCACGTGGCATCCTCCCCTGCGTATCTGTATCCAGATTTCCCCCTTCCTATAAGGACACCAGTCATGTTGGATTAGGGCCCAGCCTAATGACCTCATCTTAACTTGATTATCTCTGTAAAGACCATAGGGTCCCCATAAGGTCACAGTCACCGGTTTTGGGGGCTTAGAACTTCAACGTATCCTTTTGGGGGACACAGTTCAACCCGTAGCAGCAATGAGGAACTGAACATTGGACCTTATTTAATTTTAAATGTAAACATCCACCCGTGGCTAGTGACCAGCTCCTGGGCAGCCCAGCTGCAGACTCTGGAGGGAGAATTTGGATAATCCCGCATTTCGGTTCAGAGCCACCCTTGGCCCAGCGACCGCTCTAGTGGGTGTCACCTGCTGGCTCCAGTGAGGCTTCTTCCCTGGGCAGCAGCCCCTGAGGACTGGGAGAGGGGAAGGGGCCCGACTAATCCCTGAGCGATGAGGATGCCAAGAGCGGGAGCTCTGAGGGGCGATGCCAGGCTGCTGTTCCTCAGACCCGCATATACCGAGCCGGGGTCTCAAAATCCAGGCTCCACGAGGACGGGGCCGCTTCTCTTTTGCCCATTGTCTCCAGCACCCGGAACTGAGCCTACCCTAGACGATGCTTAATTCACTCAGTTTAAAAGATCGGGGTGCCAGAGAGAGGGCTGCTAAAAGTCCCCTCCCATTCTCCTTTGGGGGAAAGAAAATATTTTGCAATGACTTATTCAATGACCCCTTTCCTACTAAATATTAAGACAGAGGCCACATTGCTCCGAACTGCATTTTAAGATATCAGTGGGACTGTTTTATGCATCTCGGATGCAGCAAACTATCGGCCGGCATGGCAGTCTCCTTTTGGGGCTTCCTGTTTTTGCAGTTTGCGGGCAGTACTTTGTGACAGATGATGGCAGCCAACCACTATCCCCCTCCACCACCCTCTAGCTTCCCTCCCCCCACCTCCCCCCATTTATCTAATCGTCATCGTTGGCAAAGACCAGCCTCGTCCAAGAGCCTCGTCCAAGAGCCTCGTCCAAGAGCCTCGTCCAAGAGCCCCGCCCTCACCGCGCCTACAGCACTGCCGTGTTTGCTCTGCTGTGTATCAGCCTCCTTATCTTATCTTACTTTCATTTATTTATGAATACCTTTTCTTTTTCCAAAAAGGATTTATGCATACTTAATCATATTCTTGCCCTGTGGCTTTAATGGGCTCGTACATTTCTTTCTGTCTCCTCAGCCGGACCCATTATCCCAAGCAGAGGCTCTCTGGCTCGCGCCTTTTTATCCCCATCCAAACACTTCGCTGTGCAGTAGGTGCCCGGTGAATACTTAACCATCTCATTGATGGATTATTTCAAAGCAGGAATACCCTGAAAAGCCCCTTTGCCGTGTCTTAACTGAAAAGTAAACATCTCCAGCGGGAAGGGGGGAAGCTCTTTACACCGGCCTCCTTCATGCTAAAGGCTGCCGGGACAATGAAAGGGAAATGTTTCTCCCCCGCTTCAACCCCAGTGAATCTGAGGCACCCCCAGGTTCCTCGTGGTAACCCTACCTCCTCTTTCTCAGCAGGGGGCTGAGGCCATAACCTTGACCATCAGCACCCAGGCCAGTCTCCCCAAGATCTCCTGGGACTCCGCCAGCAGCAGCCTTGCCCAAGGGAGGAAAGCAAGATTCGTGGGGGATTTTCTCTAGTCACCAGGCAGGACCTATGCCCAGAGGTCTTCACTGCAGCTGTGCCCTCGTGATAACTGTTCGTCTGGCTTCTCAGCCGTCTCCTCCTAAAACGAGGGTGAGCTTTTCACAGCTGACAACGGGGGACAGTTTGGCCCAAGCGGGAGGAGGGGATCAAGGTCAGAGAAAAAGGGGTGGCCTCAAACATCATCAGCGTGTTTAGGGGTACTGCTCAGGGTTGCTGGGAAGGCTGCTCACTTGGAGGTTGTTTCCTTCTAACTGAAACTCTACCATTTAAGCTTGGTAGTCATTGCACTAGAGTGTGACTGGCTACAGGAGCTTCCACAGAAGTGGGTTTTCCCAGGGACACAGACTGCATCTCTGGGTGCCTGGGGCAGGTAGGGGAGAGGCCAAGCTCCAGACATCAGAGGCTTTCTCCCTCAGAGACAGGAGTTTGCTTGGGTTCGCCTCAACCCTTTGCACCCCGCCTTCTCTATCCTGGTGCCCCTGGGCCTTTGTGTCTTGGAGGTGGAAAGGCCAGGCAGAGAGGGGGTCCAGTTTGGTGCTAGTTCGGTGGCTCTGAGGTTCTGATCCGTCAGGACCCGACACCTGCCTTGGCCCTCCTGTCCCCTGGGTCCGGTCCTTGCTTTGCTGATGTTGGGGGCGGGGGCAGTGCCTGAACTTGTTTGGGTCCCACTGACCCAGATGTGATGGACCGCCTGCCCCACGGCCCCTCTTCCATCCGGCAGCTCCCCGGGGGCAGGTGCCTTTTTCTTCTCTCTCACCAAGAATCTGGAGCCCAGAGGGAGGGGCTGGGCCTGCAGGGGGCAGCCAGCCGGGGCTCCAGCAGGCCTGGGGAAGGCTGCCCTGGATCGGCCGCTCACCGCGCTCCGCGGCCGGGCACCGAGCTGGGCGGCTCTCGGGCCCTCTGCGGCCAGAGGACTAGCGAGCTTGGCCCGGAGCGGCCTGCTGCTCCCTCTTCCCTTCCCCTTTGGCTGCCCCTTCGCCCAGCCTTTCCTCCCAGCCATGTTCACTTCTCCCTGACTTGAAAGGAGAGGGAGGTTGGTTCCAGCCCTGCCCGCACCGGGATCTGGAAACTGCTTTTCCGACTGGGGGTTTAAAACCTAAGACCCTGCATTTTTTAAAGTTTGATGCTGATGGGTGGGCGGTCGAGGGGGAGCCTTTTGTAACCTTTCGTAACTGGGGGTGATGGTTTTCAGTATTTAGGCAGGAAAAAGACATGCTTGTTCTGAGTCAGAGGAGGAATGATGACATTTGGAGCTGCATGATGCCCGGCAGGAGGCCCGGCCTGCAGACCAGTGACGGCAGCAGTGAAAAAGGCCTCGCCTTGTCCCCCAAAGCCCCCCGTGTCCCCACCTGCCCAGGTCACCAGAGCAGCCACTTGGCCACATCCACATAAGGTCCCATGGCATCATGCTGTTCCAGAGCCTGGCTGGGGCACCCTGCTGCCCCTCTGACACTGCAGGTTACCACACGTGGCATTGAGAAGGCCCCAGGTGGGCTGTAGTTTTCTCTGAAAGCACCATTAGCTGTGGCTGAGGCTGTCAGAGCCACACTCTGAATGGTGAAGAGCAAGGGGAAGAGGGGGAGGGGGTGGGGGAGGGGTGGGGAAGGTGGGGGAGGGGAGGGTTGGGAGGGGAATTTGGGGACTGAAAGAGAACAAAGGTCTGTAGAGCCCCTGGCATCCCTGGCAGGGGCTGGGAGGAAACCCTGATATGAGGCCAGACTCCTGGGCTTTCAGGGGCGTACTGGGGACTCTAGCAGGCCAGGCTAGGCCCTGGTGCCGGCATCAAGCCCACGCCCTCTGGCCCCTGAAGGGCTGGCGTCGAGTGTGCACAGGGTGGGGCCCACCTCCTCTGCCAGATGAACCCCCGACCCTGTTGAGTCTGGCGGCTACAATGCCTGTGGTTTCCATCTGTGTCCAGCGGACCAAAGCCTCCATGTGGGCCCACTCTGAAGGTCTGCATGCTGGGCTGAGGGCTAGGCCAGAGCCCAGGCTTGCAGCTTCTGCTCCGGCCACCACGAAGAGAACAGCTTTCAGCACGCTTTGGGAGCTAAGCTAGCCTGTTCCCAGCGGAGGTATCCCATTCAAGAGTTCAAGTTTGGGGCTTCCCTGGTGCCGCAGTGGTTGAGAGTCCGCCTGCTGATGCAGGGGACACGGGTTCGTGCCCCGGTCTGGGAGGATCCCACATGCCGTGGAGCGGCTCGGCCCGTGAGCCATGGCCGCTGAGCCTGCGCGTCCGGAGCCTGTGCTCCGCAACGGGAGAGGCCACAACAGTGAGAGGCCCGCGTACCGCAAAAAAAAAAAAAAAAAAAAAAAAAAGAGTTCAGGTTTGATTCGTCCATTCCACTGATGGCTAAACTGAGCCTCAGGTTACACAGGAGCAGCCTTTTGGGCAACAGAGCTGGAGTTTGCACTGAAGCTTTTGCAGAATGAGTTGAAAGAGGGCTGGGGCTGTGTTTCCCATCAGTGCATTCAAAGCCCCCGGCACAGCGTCCAGCTCGATGCTGGCCCTCAGAGCCCCGCGTGAACACGTTCATGAGCGAACCCACAGAACGGTCTGTACCCCACGCCTGCTGGGAAGGGCTTGTCCTCGCTGGGAGTCCCTCGACTAATTCACACTGGGTCATCTGCCTTATCCTCCCCAGGAAGCTGGTAGGTGTTTTCTCAAATGGCTTTCTCGGGGAAAGGAAGGCAGAAGAGCACCGAAGGGGACGGTCCTCATGACTCCGTGGTCACGTCAGAGGGCGCAGGTTAAGCCGTGACATGGAAGAGCAGGTGACCAGTGCTTTAATTTACACAGCACAGAGCCATCGGACTGGGCACAGCTGCAGGCTCCGTGCCCAGGGGACACACACCCCCACCCTCCCTCCCCCGGTTATGTCACCGCAGCAGCCTCACCGGGTGTCATGTAAACGTCACATGACCTTGGCAGGGCTGCCCAGCTAGCACCTCGGAAGCTTGGCTGCAGGAGGCCAGGACCGTCTGGCGCCTCCCTGGCCTCCCCCCCACTGCCAGCCTGATGACCCATTCCTGGTCCTGTGACCATGGCATGGCCTCACATGCACCCAGGGCCTGGAAGAAGGGACAGCCCTCGCGTGGGTTAAGACAGGCAGATTCTGACAGCAGGGACAGTGGAGACATCCCCACAGGGTCTTTAGGGATGGTGTGTGCATCACACACCCTGACCCCCTGTTCCGGGCCCTTCGCATCCTGCCTAAGGGGCGCATGGAAGTCGGGCTATGGGGCTACAAGGAGGCTGCTGCCACCACAGGAAAGGGCTGTCGGAGACCTAGGAGGAGAAACAGAGCAATAACAAAGCAATAGCAAAGCTGGGAGGGACTTTGAAAAGAAAGCACTCTGGGGTCTGGCCATGCACCAGAATCTTATTCAGCCTTAAAAAGGAATAAATTCTGACCCCTGCCACCACACAGAAGAACCCTGAGAGCATTACGCACAGTGAAAGAAACCAGCAAGAAAGGACAAGTGCTAGATGATCCCACTTGTATGAGGGACTAGAGGAGTCACATTCACAGAAACGGAAAGTAGATGGTGGGTGTCAGGCCCAGGGAGTGGAGCAGGGAGACAGTGTTTCATGGGGACAGAGTTTCAGTTTTGGGAGATGAAAAAGTGGTTAAGAATCCGCACTCCCACTGCAGGGGGTGCAGGTTCGATCTCTGGTCGGGGAACTAAGGTAGGTCCCGCACGCCGTTCGGTGAGCCAATTAAAAAAAAAAAAAAAAAAAAAAAAAAGGTTAGGAGCCTGGATGGTGGTGGTGATGGTTGCACAACAATGTGAATGTATTTAATGCCACTGAATTGAACACTTAAAAAGGGTTCAGATGGTAGATTTTATGTCCTGTGTATTTTACCACAATTAAAAATCACTTAAGAAAGGTTAGAGAGTTCTGATCAACAAATTATCTTTTTCAGAAAGTTCTACTAACGTATTTGTCAGCTGCTCATTAAGTATTCACGTACTCAGCATACAGGTGTCTAAACAAAACCAAACCGCAATTTTTAGAAGCAGAAAGAAATAATAAGGTAAGCCCTGAAGGTGTGCAGATGCACGGGACCCTCTGCGGGCCTGGAGGGGCTGTGTGGACAGAGCAGGCAAAGGGGGGCTTGCGGGAGGGACGGGAGCCTGGGAGGAGAGGTGGGCGTTTTCACTCCTGCAGAAGCTGCTCTGGCCAGCAGCCACCTGGCGAGGGCCTCACCCTTGCGTCTTTGCTCTGGAACCCCCATGTGGCCCTACGAGAAGAGCCCCGGGGCCTCCTGCACTGACCCTGGGCTTTTCTGGGAGCTCAGTCCTACCGGGAGCCCCTCGAAGAAGACATCACTTGTTGGGGCCACAGTGCTGCCCTGGGCGAGGCGTGGAATGTGACGCCTGCCTCTCCTGCCGGCTCTGACCTTCCAGTTCTCTCCCGCTGCCCTGCCTTCCCGGCAGCCTGGAGGGCACAGGCTGGCGCGCAACACCTCACTCTTTCGCCTGCTCAGCAGGGGTGGCTCCAGCCTGTCTCCTGAGATGACCTTCAGGCCAGAGGGAGGGGTTTCCAGCTGCTATTTTTAATCGAGCAGGTCTTGGGCCAAGGTGGTGCTTCTGTTGAAAAGCTTAGGACTATCCCTCAGAGCCCACCCTTCATCCTTCAAGGCCCACAGGAGTTGGTACCAGGTGCCCCCCGCCCCATTAGCCTGGACCACACAGACAGCCCGTCAAACTCATGTTAGAGAACTTTCATGAACGATCGGGTTTATGGATGTAGAGTTGACACACAGTAAAATTCACCCTTTTTAGTGTACAGCTCTGTGAGTTTTGAGAAACATATATAATTATATAATCACCACCACCATCAAGACAGGGAACAATTCCATCACCCCCAAATATTCCCTCAGGCCCCTTTACAGTCAATTTCTTCCCTCCTCCATTCTCAACCCCTGGCAGCCTATAATTTTTCCCTACCCCATAATTTTGCTTTTTCCAGAATGTCATATAAGTGAAAAAAATCCAGTATATAGCCTTTGGGGTCTGGCTTCTTTCAGTTAGCAGAATGCATCTGTGAATCACCCACGTTGTTGCACGTATCAGTGGTTCTTTCCCTGTTATTACTGAGTAGTGTTCCATGGTATGGATGCACCAGTTTGTTTATTAATTCACCAGTTGAAGGACATTTGGGTGGTTTCCATTTTCAAACTATGAATAAAGCCACTATAAACGTTTGCATCAGGCTTTTGTGTGAATAAAAGTTTTCATTTCTCTTATGAGTGGTATTGCCGGGTTATATGGTAAATGTGTGTTTAGCTTCATAGGAAGCTGTCAAACTGCCTCCCAAACTGGCTGCACCGTTTTGCATTCCCACTAGCAATGTATGAGAGTTCCTGTTACGCCACGTACTCCCTAGCACTAAGTATGGTCAGTTTTTAGGAACATTTTCAGCTAGTCTGAGAGGTTTGTAGCGGTAGCTCATTGCAGTTTTAATTGTGCAGATTCCTGATGATTAATGATGTTGAGTATCTTTTAGTGTGCCTGCCATCTGTATATCCTCTTTGGTCAAGTATCTATTTAATCTTCTGTCCACTTTTCCTTTTAATTGAATTATTTGTTCTCTTATTATGGAGTTTTGAGAGTTGTTTAGATATTCCGGATACAAGTCCTTTATCACATATGTGTTTTGCAACTATTTTTCTCCCTGTCACTTGTCTTTTTTCCTTTCTTTAACAGTATCTTTTATTTTTTTATTTTTTTATTTTTTTGCGGCACGCGGGCCTCTCACTGCTGTGGCCTCTCCCGTCGCGGAGCACAGGCTCCGGACGCGCGGGCCCAGCGGCCACGGCTC
>NW_006797698.1:1489175-1494803 GCF_000442215.2 Lipotes vexillifer
TCGGCAGGCGGACTCTCAACCACTGCGCCACCAGGGAGGCCCTAACAGTATCTTTTAAAGAGCTTAAGTTTTCAATTTTGATGAATCCGATGTATTCATTTGTTCTTTTATGGACTGTGCTTTTGTTGAGCAGTTTGTTGAACAAAGGGGGTGCCGCGTAAGTCCCGCGAATATTTACTGAGGCGGGTCTGTGTGCCAGGCACGGTGCATGCAGGGGGCACGGTGATAAACAAGCTCAGGCTCAGTGGAGGAGCTGAGGTCTGTAGAGATGGAGCTACAGGATCCTGCAACTTTATAATGTCAGAAGGTGCACGGTACATAAAAAGGAAGAATAAAAAACTCCAGAAACCAGTGAAGGCTTTACAAAAGAGGAACTTAGCCAGCAGTAGATGCTGAAGCTGTGGACTGAATCAGATGATCAGTGGGGGAAAACCCGCTTCCCCAAGCACAGCACGTGGATCTCAGTTCTCACACACCGATTCCAGAAAGCCAGAGAGAAGATGACGTGGAGGCAGAGTGTGCTAACTGGGTACCACTGAGGCCGGGGCCCTGGCCCTGCGCTCGTGTCTCTTCCCTGCACCCTCTGTGGCGCCCTTCTCGTGGCGGGTGTAGTAACTGCTCTCCCGCCAGCCTTGAGCTGGTTGGCCACGATTCACAGGGATGGCACCTTTCGGGTAAAAATGACCTGGAGAAAGGGGAGCCTGGGGCATCAAAGAGATTGATCGAGCAGATGAGGTACTTGGAAGGGGACCTGCACATAGGGGCTGCCTTCTCCCCATCCGTGAAACAAGCTCTGATGGTGGTGGCTATTGTAGGTCGTCGTTCCCTTCTGTCAGCAGCTTTCTTTCCTCCACTTCTTCCTCCTCCGTGGAGAGTCTACCCATTCATCCCTGGGGGTTGGGGGGTGCTCTCAGCCCCTCTCTCCGTGAGGCAGATGAGAAAAGCTGGGAGCTCAGAGCAGCCCCATAGAAACAGCACTGGTGGCAGAGGCTCGGCCTGGATGCCCGCCCTGCTGGAGGCCACCCTGGTCTCACACATACCCGCCACCCATCTCACCGGCTTCTCACACCCAGAAGGCCTGGCGGGTGGTGTCAGGTGGTGTGTTGAGTCAACAGAGCCATAGGAGAGCCCTCGCTGGAGTCCTGTGGCAGCGGCCGCCGCCAGCACCCCGTGGAGGGGAGGGAAGGGGAGGGGAGGGATGCCCGCTCTGGCCGGCAGCCACCTGGCCTGCTGGGCGCCCAGCGGGAGGCCAGAGCGGGCATCACACTCACCCACAAGCCGGCTCCCCGGCTCCAGGCCTCAGCCTCCTCCGCCTGCTGGGCAGAGCGAGGCTTTCCAAAGTGGTGGTATGCAAACGGCTCCCGGGCCCACAGGCCATCGGGCCTGGTAGGGAGGTGCGTTCCAGACGCCTTGGGGGCTGCACACCTGGAAATGACCGCACACACCTCGGGGAGGGGACGGGGGCTCGGAGCCCTTCCTAGGTCCCCACGGCCCATCCTCCCCCTTACTGAGTCCAGCATGGAGAAATGGGGAGGCTAAACAGCCCAGAAGCCACCCAAAGGGGGGCCACCGAGCACGGCACGAGGGACCGCACTCCACGAGCCGGGGTCGCCCGCAGTCTGCACCAGGGGAGCTAGCATCAAGGGTTCTGAGTGGTTCCAACATACAAATTGCAGAGAGTGTAGGAATAACTCAAGGTACAATTTCAGATTTTAAAAAGTCCGCCCTGGGAGCTTCCGAGTGGCAGGTTTCCCCGTCAGCTGGAATAATAAACAGGTGATGGGCAGTGAACAACCAGGAATTCCAAGAGGGGCTGGAGACAGAGCAGGGACAGCCACGGAGGGTTGGTGTCCCAGGCACAGAGAAGGGAGGCCCAGCTCAGAGCCCCTGGTCAGCTCGGGCGCGTTTTCAGGCAGAGGCTCTGCTGACTCTTGAAGAGGCCGGGTCTTCCCCCTCCCTGTACAGAACTGTAGTCCCGTCTCAGCAGGGCCATTTCCAAGTGTACCCTCAAACCAGATCCACCGATTCACATCACAGCGAGTACCGGCAGGCTGGCTTTGCCAGGACGATTTGCCTGGACGATGCTGTATTATAAACAGGCATCTCAGAGAGATCAAGGTCAGAGAGACTTGTCGGAAGTTGCATAGAAGCTAGTCCTGACCTAAGGGCACATCTGAGCAGCGCAGGGCACGAGGAAGGCTCCTGCCCAGAAATATTCGGGCCCCATCTGTGGCCAGTGTCAGAAAGCCTTTGCCCTGCCCCCGGGCACCCCGGCACCAGCCAGCGAGTATGAAACTCCATGGCCTCCTGCTGAGTTAGTGTCCTTCCCTTATGTGCTCTCAGGAAATGACAGCCACCACACTGACTGAGGACAGACTGTCCTCCCCCTCTCCCAAACCCAGCATGTCTGAGTCAGGGCTGGCCACTACCGCCTCCACCCTGTGCAGCCTGTGGGCGTATTTGGGGTGGCTGGCGGGCACGGGGAGAGGAGCCTGCATGCAGTGGTGTGGGTGCCCCGAGTGCCACCCTCCCAGCTCTGAGCCCATGCACCTGCCGTGCCCCCATGGGAACGTGCCCTCTTTCCTCTCACCTCCACAGGTGGTCTCCTGCCCTGACACTCCTGCTGGTGAATCGGAGTCTGAACCCTCTCAGAGCTCAGGGAAGGTGCCCGCCTGGGGTTCTGAAGACCCGTGTCATTGCCGTGCATGGTCTAGATTCCGTCCTAGCTGTCGCCCATGGGCCTGACCCATCATCTCCCGGGGCCTGCGTTTCCTCCACTGTAAAATGAGGTCGTGAAACATTTGTCCACTAAGGTCACCCACCACCGTTTCCACCGCCCCGATTCACTTGGTGGGAGCCACCCTGACTCTGTCACATTCGGCTGAATTAATCTGTGTGGCACCAGAGGATGCCTCTTACTTTTGTGATTCCACAGAGACCAGCATCAGAGGGCACTGGCGTAGCTATTTCCCTTACATTGTCAAATCCTTAGCAAATTGTTTTTTAGAAACTGCTTTATATGGGAACCGATTGTTCTAGAATCTCTCCCTCTTACAAAGCCACTGAGGGTTTTTTTTTCTTTTTCTCGTCCGTTTGCCGAGGATTGCCTTTGAGGTTCCGCATCAAAAGGGACATATGCTCTTATCTTTTGCTGTAGTGAACTAGCTAGGGTTACATTTGGGGGCCACGCAGCAGAACTCAGGCCTCCAGAGGAGCATGAAAAGGGTACAGCTCTTCTAAAGGCCAGGCAGACACCAGAGGCTGGACCACACTGCTGGAACTGATCCCAAGTCACCCCTGTGAATGCCCACGACATCCCCACCACCACTGTTTCTGTTTCGTTTTCTTTTGCCTGTTCACCCATGCAAAAATCGACACGCTAGAGCCAGCTACCTAATAACTAGGTCCAGAATGCTGTTGGGTATACAAAGCCCTGTAAAACTGCAGCTTTTCCTGCATTCCTTCTAGGAGAATAAGAACCTTAGAAAATGTCCTAAAAGAGTTTGTTTTCTTAGAAGGAAGAATTTTTCACCTACCACGTTGCCATCAGGCTTTGACTGACTCCAAAACGACTTCCGTCTCCAACAGATTTGGGATAGTTTCAATTATAAAAGATTGTAAAACAGACTCTTAGAGTCTATAAGCAAAACTTGCAGCCCCAAACCTTATTCCAAATTAATATATGAACTGAGAGTAAGCTCAAGTATGGCCAGAGCCAAAGCCATTGGATATAAAGTTATCCAGGCCCATTTCTGGAGAAGAATCCCAAAACTCTACCCCTGAGAGAGGGGCCCTGGTGGAGTGGATGGGGTAGAGAGGACACCAGGAGAGCATCTTTTAGGAAATGGGTGATTCTGGAGCGTTTGGAGCAAGGTCTCAAAGCAGCCAGCTAGAAAGGAGCGGGGGCCCTTGGGACGAGATGTAATTCAAGGGAGTCTTGGCGTGAGACTGTCCTGGGCTGCAGGAAGAATAGTTTCCATCAGAGGCCAGGCAGGGGGCTTGGAACTCAGAAAGAAGAGAATTTGCTCGCAAAGAAGGGAGCTGTGAGAGAGAGAGAGAGGGCTGAGGCCTCATTCCACGGGCCACGAAGAATGGGAACCAGAGTTACTTTAGAAGTCTCTTATCTGTAAAATGAGGAGGTTGGATGGAATGAATGGTTCCAAACTTGTCTGGCCACCTGTATCACCTGGGGAGCTTCAGAAATGCAGGTTCCCAGGCTCTGCCTCAGACCCACTCAACAGAATCCTTAGGACCTGAGACTGTGTATTCTCCAAGCCGCCCGGTGACCCTGCTCAGCCGGGTTTGAGAGCTGTGGGCTGAGAGCCTCTCAGCCGACCGGGTGACTCAGACGTCCTGCCCAGCATGTTGGGTCAGACTCCGGGGATGGAGACGGGGGACTGCCCAGACCAAGGGTCTTGAGCCAAGCCTTCCCGTGGGAAACAGAGGCAGAAAGTTATCCAAAGTTCAGTGGAAAAGTTATGGGGACTCTTCAGGGATACTCTGCCCAGAGCCTCAGAGCAGACCACCACCGGGCTGGGACAGACCCAGGCCACACACGAGCCATGCCCGGGGTGGGCGGTCCAACCGTCCTCCTGAGCAAAGGAGAGTGCCTGCTTCTGTTGGCACCCAGGGAGACCCCAGCCCACGGAGGCCAGAGAAGTCTGGTTACCCCTCGAGCAGAGTTCAAGCCCTTGAAAGTCCAGCTGCCACCAGACATGGGTGGCTCCTTAAAATCAAGAAGGACCTAGAAACCTACCATCGAGCCTCAGACCTCAGGTCAAGCCTGTGCCCAGGATTCACCAGGGTCTCAGGTTTGGGCCCCCTGATGATGCAGTTTCCTATTTAGACACGGGACTCACACTGCCTCTGTATTTCCCAGGCTCCCGTAGGTTACTCTGAAAGACACCGCAGGGAGGAGCGAGGCGGAGATTTCCTTTCCTTCCAGAGTTCCCATCTCAGGTTATCCCCCCCACCTCCTTGGCTGTCCTGCCCTGCCGAGTCAGTTGGCAGCTCCAGGCTAAATTTCATCCCATCAGGCATCACGCGTCGGTCGTTCGGCGTGCTTGGTGGACACAGTGGTGAGCCTGCGGTCTGGGAATTCACAAAGAGGCACAGGGGCCCATCCGCGGGTGCCTCCACCTGTACCGCGATGGCGTGTCTGGAGTGTTGCAGACCTTCCTCCTGGACAGGGCCTGGCTCAGGCCAGCCTGTCCTCGCCCCCTCCTCTCCGGGCCTGAGTAATGGATGCTTGGACCGAGGCTGGTGAGGCCTCAGGGTGCTTGTTGCGACCCTAGAATGGCTCTGGGGAACTGCCTCTGCACCTTTGATCTCATTGACATCAGCCCTGGGTGGGAACACGCTGGTGTCTGACGGACGTCAGCGGTGCACCTTTACACGAGGACCGCTCTCCACAGGGCAGACCGGACCCCAGCATGTGCACACCTTGCTTGTCTTCCTTCTACTGCCCAGGGCCTTCCGTCCCTCTGAACGTCCCTCTCTGTGGCATGGTCCCTTAGCAGCAGGGGTCCCTGCCCCTCCCTGGCTGGGGCATTTTGTTTGACACACGCTGTCTGTATCACCATCCTCCCATGACCCTCGTCACCATCCCTCCAAAGTTAGGAACGATAC
>NW_006797698.1:1494847-1497863 GCF_000442215.2 Lipotes vexillifer
CCGCCCCGTGATGCGTAGTTAGTTGTTTTTAAAGCCGCATGTAAGCAAACCCCCATCCAGTGTAAACTGAAAATTTGTTCTTCTCACTCCGTGCTCTTGGAACAGTGGTCAGCAAGGACGTTCAAGATCAGGAGCAAAATGAATGTTTTCTTTTCCTTTTTTTTTTTTTTCTGAGCACCGGGTTTTCCCAGTGAGTTTTATTTGGGCAGACCTGGGGACGGGGCGGCCCTGCATCTGAAAGAAGGTGTTGGGCCTCTTGGTGGTGAAGCGTGGCTTGTGCCGGCGAAGGAGGACCCGGTGGGGCAGTGGGAATTTGATCTTGGAGTCGTGGAACTGCTTGACTGCTGGTCCGTGGCACTTGCTGGCTGCGATCTCCCCCTTCATGATCTGGATCGAGTGGGCCCGGGCACGGTGCCGGGAGCCCATGTCTCGGTCTGCAGGTATCAAGAGGGGGGCACTTGGGGAACGCGTGGCTACAGCATCTGGTCCCAGCAGGTACTGGCTACCAAGTGTGTAGAACCTCCAAATTCACTTTCAGGGGCACAGCCGCAGCCCCCCAAAGGCGACGAGATCCACTTGCTGTTAGCATCTCTGTTTAAACCGCTGTTACAAGAAACAGCAGTTCTTGGGTTTAGGTGCTTGGAAAAGGAATTTTTTTCATTTTGGTTTTTCTTCCTTGGTATTTCAGACCCAGCCTTGTTAGCCTTGTTAGCCAAGTGCTAACATGCATGAGAAGGGGCTGGTGCCCGAGGAATGGGAGAGGGAGGGGGGAGCACGTGCATGTGCACACCACATGGCCATGTTGTCTACCTGGTTTATTTTTACAAAACGGGGTTGGCTAGTTAGTGGGGAGACTAGGCCTGGATCTTCAGGCTCCTGAAATGCAGGCCTGTCCTCTGCATCGCTCTGCTGGCCCCTGTTCGCTTTCTTCCAGTGGCACCGCTGTTCTCCTTTCTCCCCTTCTCTCCAGACGTAGCTCACGCCAGCACAGCCTGGCCCTGTGAAGTCACCAGCTCATGGCTCCCTGGTGTCTGGAGCCACTGGCCTGGTGTCTGGTGTGGCTGCCAGAGTCGTTTCTGTTCACTCACTGAGCCTATTCACGGGCCCTGGCTGCAGCCTCAGGAGACTCGGAGGCATTGTTCACTCTCAGAGGCTGACAGCGGTGCTAACAAAGACCTCAAGGAGCTGGGGAAGGAGGGAGAGCCTTCTTGGAAGAACAAGACAGGGGAACCTGTGTGTCCTTCTTGGTTTTGTTGCCGCAGCTCCATGCTGTCTGGGCCCATGGGAAAGTTGTCTTAATCAGAGGTGGACCCTTTTCATTCTCCGGAGTTGAGGCCCAGCTCTTCCGGGTGTGTCCGTGGGACGTTCCCACCCCTCCAGCCATTTCTCCGAGCGCCCCGGTTTTGGCCTTACAGGCATTTTCACTCTTGGTGCTCATTGAGCGCTGCTGTTGGTGTTGGTGCTGGTTTTGCTTTTGTCCCGTTTCCTCCAGCCAGACTGAAAGGTGGGACTTGTCTGCTGCATCTTGACCTGGCCCATAGCAGCTGGCCAATCGGACACATGGTTCTGCTGAGAGACTGAGTTTGGCAGTTTATCCTACAATTAGGAAATAAATTGGGACTGGAAACTTGACTGCGGCCTCACGGAGGACTCCAACCCCAAACCATCCAACTAAGCTGCTCCCAAATTCCTGACACACTGAAACTGTGTGAATTAATAAACATTTATTGTTGTTTTAAGTCAAAAAAAAAAAAAGCAATAAAACAAAAACAAAAAGAAAGAAATTGGTCTCTTTAAAAGGAATGGGGAGACTTCCCGGGTGGCGCAGTGGTTAAGAATCCACCTGCCAATGCAGGGGACACGGGTTCAAGCCCTGGTCCGGGAAGGTCCCACATGCCACGGAGCGACTAAGCCTGTGCACCACAGCTACTGAGCCTGCGTGCCACAACTACTGAAGCCGGGGCACCTACAGCCCGTGCTCCACAACAAGAGAAGCCACCGCAGTGAGAAGCCCACGCACCACAACGAAGAGCAGCCCCGCTCGCCGCAACTAGAGAAAGCCCGCGCGCAGCAACAAAGACCCAATGCAGCCAAAAATAAATAAATAAATAAAAAACAAAACAAAACAAAAAAGTAGGTTAAAAGTAATGGAGGATTGTGTCAGCATTACCCCATTTTTCCCTTTATTGTGGCACCAATATTCAAAAAAAGAAAAACTATTTAGGTATATCGTGATTACCTGGCCCCCTTTCCTTTCATAAGACAGTTTCCCCCCCGCCCCCCCCCCCGGTAAAGTGGCGTAAGTGTGAGCAGAAGTCCCCTCTCTGGTGAAAATGTCTCTACTCTTCCTGGCTGGCACGGAAGAGAAAACAGCTTTGAAGGCACCCATCCTTGCCCCGCCAACGCTGCCCTGCCACCGCGGGGAGCCCCCCTGTTCCTCCTGCGTCCCCTCCCATCCTTCAGCAACACCAACGTCCCTCCAGGCACCCATGCTTCCCTCCTCTTGGCCTGTGAAAGCACACTTTCTGGAAGGGTGACTCGCGCACCCAAAGTGTGATTCTAAGTGTTTGTGTTCCTTCTCTGGACGATATTCCAGTTTAATCACGGCAAAAACAGTCTAGAATTTGGATCCGGCTGTGACCTCTGCCATTCACTCCCTAAAGTGAATGGATCCGTAATTTTTCTAAGCCCCAGTTTCTTCACCTGTGAAGTGGGGTCATAAACCTGCCCCCTTCCTCTCTCTCGGGGTGTGGAGGTGGGAGCTGCTGGGAGTGTGTCCCAGCACTTTGTAACCACTAAGATGGTATCGTAAGACTCCACCCTCTTAGAGACCTTTCAGGTTTCAGTGCAAAGAGGGGGGCAGTTTTTGGTTCTAGGAAAGTTCTTTCCCTGTACCCGAAGCTACACACATTCCTAATCCACACAGCATTTTACCTGTCCCCTCCTCCACCCCCACCCCCACCCCCATAGTCCAGGGGATCATCCTGTTTCCCAGCAGGAAGTCCCTGCTCTGGGA
>NW_006797698.1:1497890-1509017 GCF_000442215.2 Lipotes vexillifer
GAGAGGAAGCGAGGCCAGGTGGAAAGGTGGATGCATCTCTTGAACTTGGAAAGATTTCCATGAGAGGAGCTTCCCTGAGGGACGTGGAGTTCCATTTGGTTCCACCAGAAACAGACTGTTCCCACCACCAGCTGGAAAGCCCGGCACCTTCTCCTTATCCTGGGCAGCTCCCCGAGGCTGTGTGTGTCTAGGGCGCGTCCTCTGCATCCAGCCATCCCTCTTGCCCTCTGCGGGGACCGGGTCAGGATCGCCCTGGTGCTCGTGTGGGATGAGTCCCAGGGGACGCAGAAGCTGCCGTCTGGGCTTTAAGGAGCCCTCTTAGGTAGCAAGCTGCTTCGTCACAGCCTCTTTAATTCTTCGCACTTGAGAAACTAACGTTCTGTCACAAGAACTAGCCAGGAGTTCCACCAGCTCTGAAAGTCCCCCCACAGTGGCCACAAGGCTTCATCCTGAAGACTGTCCTAAGTGGGACAGCGTCCTACAGAGAGAAGGGGAAATGGGGAGAGTCGAGGGGGAAGAGCAGGCCTGGCGGGGAGCAGGCCGTGTCCTCCGTCTGGTCGGAGCCGGCTGGGCGCCAGGATCAGGCTGCAGGCGCTTCCAGACAGTGTCAGCCGGCCTCTTGCCTCAACAGCAGAACAGTGGCTGAAGAGATCGATGTTCTGAATAACAAATACATCATTCACGTGATATTATACATCATATTGAAAAATAGCAAGGGGCCCACTGTGATCCTCCTCCCAGCCGGTCGTTCCCGTCACCAGATGCAGCCCGTGTTTCCAGATCCTCCCAGACACTCTGGGCGAGTGTGGACAGTGGGATGCAGATGTAAAGGTTCTTCCCCGTCTGTGAAACGCTACATGGATCCTTCTATGCAGGCGGCTCTGCGGTTTGCTTCCTTCACTTACCCCTCTATCTGGGAGATGAGAAGGACAGTGGGGCTTGCCACGTTCCGTAGGAAAGAGGGCTGTGCACGTGCAGTGAGTTATGTAGCCTCTTCCTACTGATAAGCACCTGTGTCTCAGGCTCTGCTCTGAAGCATCAGGCAGGTGGATGCCCCCAGACACTGGCTGGTTAGTGCTGACACAAACACGTCTGACGCACGAATGCCCAGTAGCAGGATGGCTGGGGAGGAACTTGTGTTTGTAGTCGTGAGAGATGCTGCCAAAGTGACCCCTCAGAGGCACTGATTTCCTCTGGCCCCGGAAAACTCCCCCGCGGGCCTGGAGCGGGCTCGCTGCCAGTTGGGGACGGGTCTAGACTGAGCCCTGCGAGACAGAGTAGGGTCCACCCCACACTGGTGCATTTTGCTGCTGGCTGAGGGTGCGGAGATCCCTGGGGCTGCTTGTCCTTTATGTGAAGAACTCAGAGGCCCCCGAGGGGCTCCGCCTGAGGGGTCCCTGCGGGTTGTCAGGATGTTGTCAGTGGCACGGGCTTTTGAGCCTAACAGGCGCCCCCCCACCCAGTCCTGCCCTGTTTCCCGCTCTGTTCGGTCTCCAGCACAAACCCCGAATGCAGGGAACACCCCAAAGAAAGCACAGGAAGGGCCTCTGTGTCCAGTGGCCCAGGCGAGAGTTGGGAGCAGGGACCAGGACGTTTCCCACGGGACCGAGGCACCTATGCGGGCTGTCACAGGAGCCAGTGAAGGCCACGCCACCACCCCTGGGGCCTGAGGCCCGCGAGGTGCCCGTCCACAAACAAAGCAGCCCGAGGGCTTCCTTCTCCCATCCGGCACAGGCCCCTGAGAGGCTCGGGCCCGCCCCAGCCTGGCCCGTGGCCTCACTCCTGCTCCGTGGGTATCACCCACAGCCTGGCCTGCCTGCCAGAGCACCTGCATCCCCCCCTGCAGAGCTGCTGGACCATCAGATCTCCAGCTGCTCGGGGTCCCCAGTCTCCATCCTTCCCTCCTCACTCCCCCAGCCCCATCTCCAAACGGGCCTTGCTTCTCAAGACCTTTGGGGTGGAAACTTAGGGGCCTTTGCTCTTAGGGGCCTTTCACGTCGTAAGTCTGGAGACCTTCAAAACCGAGGCGACAGCATTCTACCTCCTGCTTTCACCTGGAGCTCCTCCCAGCTCAGCCTGGGGCCCGGGCGTGGTTCCGTGGGATAAGGGGTCCCTGGAAAATGACACTCCTCCTTCACCTGGTTACTCTCCCAGTGCCTCTGCCTGGGAAATATGGGAGGGAAGGTGCCAACTGAGCTTGAGCCTTGGCCCTGCCCCCTTCTCTTTCTCTGCCTATTGGGGGCCGGCATTGACTAAGCACCTGCCCCTCACCCAGGACAGCTCTGGGCCGATGATGCGTTTGGGGGCCGGGGGAGGGGCAGGGAGCGGGGAGAGAATTCCATACTTTACATTTGGTTTGGTGAGAAGCAGCTCGTTGTTCACTCTGGTAGCGCTCGGTACAGACAAAATGTGCTGAGTTCAGGGGTGGGAGGCTCCTAGGGCCGCAGAGTCAGCAGGAGGGAGATGGGATGAGTTAGGCGGCCGCTCTGCGGGATGTGTGCACAGCGATGGCATGAGAGGAGTCTGGACATGGCACAGAGCAGCACAGAGAAAGAGCCCCAGGCTGGTGGCTCGTAGGCTGACCAGTCTTTTTCAAGGTCAGAAGGAACGAGAGGATGGCCCTTGGACCATGTCTACTGATGTCTTTGCTTTGGCTTGCATGATTAAATATTTTTAAATAACCAATTTAAAATAGTTACCTATAAATGTGAGAGATCAGGCTCAAATCCAGCGTCTGATCTTAGAAAACAAATCAATATCAGGCAACATTATTGTATTCATTTCCTAGAGCTGCCATAACAAAGTACCACCAACTGGGTGGCATAAAACGACAGAAGTTTTTTTCTCTCACGGTTCCAGAGGCTGGAAGTCTGGAACCAAGGTGTCAGCAGGGCCACGCTCTCTCTGAGACTCTGGATCGAATCCCTCCTTGTCTCTTCTAGCTTCTTTTTGCCTCCTTCCAGTTTTGTTGAGAAATAATTGATACGCATCTCTGTATACGTTTAAGGCATACAGCACGATACTTTGATTTGCGTGTATTGTGAAATGATGATCACGGTGGGTCGGCTAACATCCCTCATTTCTATAGAAACAATAAAAAGAAAAGAAAAAGGGAAAGAACTTTTCTCCCTGTGACGAGCGCTCAGGATTTACTTTCTTAACAACTGTCCTGTATATCATATAGCAGTGATATACAGGACAGTCGTCATTTTGTACACGACATCCCTGGTACTTATTTATCTTATAACTGGAAATTTGTACCTTTTGATCACCTTCCTCCACTCTTCTAGCTTCTGATGGTCACCAGCAGCGCTTGGTGTTCCTTGACTCATAGAGACGTCACTCTGATCTCTGCCTCTGTCCTCACATGGCCTTCTCTTCTGTGTGTGTGTGTGTGTGTATGTGTGTGTGTGTGTGTGTGTGTGTGTGTGTGTCTTCTCCTCTTGGGTTAAGAGCCCAAACTACTCCAGTATAATCTCAGCTTGATTCCATCTGCAAAGACCTTATTTCCAAATCAGGTCACATTCATAGGTACCGGAGGTTAAGACTTTTTAACATATCTCTCTGGGGGTGGGAGAACACCATTCAGCTCATAACAATGATCTTATGGTGTAATCAGCTAGGTGTGAGTGAGATAGGCCCCCAGGATTGTGTCAACCCTGTCGAAGTGGATGGCCTCTCACTCTGGCAGAGTCCTGTCCCCAGCCTCCTTGCAGTTCCTTGGTCACCGATCCCCACCCGCTTCCTCCTGGTTCCTGTCCATCTGAGTCTTCACTCTGCAAGGCTCCTTCCTTCCCGAAGCCGCCCCCAGCATGCATCTTCATGGTGATTCTCACTACTGCACACTCACAGTGACCATCTTCACGTGGCACATTTTGACAATAACAGCGCGTCTCGTCTGGTCCTCGGTGTATGTTGTCAGGTGATTTCTGCAGCCCTGACCTTTGTCTCTGCTGAATACTTCATGAACTTCCTTACGTCTCATCTCAAGTAATATGGGTTCCCCTCCACGTGCTCTTGGCACCATGCTTTGTAGGGGAGGAGGGGAGATCCAGGGGTCTTGGACTCAGTGGCAGAAAATAGCATCCGAAGTGTGTGTGTAAGAAGTCTTTCACCCCGACAGCTTCTGAACTGTTGGAGCGGCCCCTTCACAGCAAGGGGACTCTGCCCGCGACTCAAGTCGGATGACGAGGGGATTTCTGGGCCCAGCTGATTCTAAGCGATTAGAAGTCATTGTCTACTAGCTTGTCCCCAGTATTCAGAATTTAATCTTTCATATTCCTGCCATTTGAGATTTTGGGCCCTTGTAGATGGAAGCCCCTCTCCCTGTGGCAGCCAGATCTCTAACGGCCCTGTGTGGTTTCCTCCCCAACTTCAGGCCTCTCTTCCTCTCCATCAACACCCGCCCAAGTGGCCAAGGAGCACACGTTTCCTCTCGAATCCTATAAGCACGAGCCTGAGCGACTGGAAAACCGCATCTATGCCTCCTCTTCCCCTCCGGACACAGGCCAGAGGTTCTGCCCGTCCTCCTTCCAGAGTGCAGCCAGGCCTCCGTCAGCATCGCCAACACACCATTCTCCCTCCAAATCTGTAAGTCTGGGCCTTCTCCTGGGGGCCGGGCCGCCAGCTATGGGAGGGAGGGCAGAGTCTGTATACAGCTGAAGCTGAAGCTGTGCACTGCTGACTGACATTTTTGGTACATTTTATCATGAATCACAAACTGAGAAAAAAATGGCGAGGGCACAGTAGGCAAATGGAAACCAAACGAATGGTATAACATCTGGAACATGATCAGAAAAAGCTTTTTGCTCTTTTAGCTTCTTTTTTTCTTTTTTCTTTTTTGTGGTTCACGGGCCTCTCACTGTTGTGGCCTCTCCCGCTGCGGAGCACAGGCTCCGGACGCGCAGGCCCAGCGGCCACGGCCCACAGGCCCAGCCGCTCCACGGCACGCGGGATCCTCCCGGACCGGGGCACGAACCCGTGTCCCCTGCATCGGCAGGCGGACTCTCAACCACTGCACCACCAGGGAAGCCCTCTTAGCTTCTTTTTAAAAATCAGTCATTAAAAGCTTTCTTTGAATTTATCTTGATTGGGATACTAAAGTAAAAAGTCATAGGCAAAGCCAAAAAATTGTTTTTTGTAGAAATTTTATTCTAGATTTTAAAGATTTAAAGTCTGACATCATTTGACTTGGGAAGCATTCTCGGAAAGGTGAACCTTTCAAAGCAGAGTGGGATGATGAAACAGGTGTCTTTGCATCCTTTGGAGGATTGGGACTCGTTGGTATGGATGGAAGAAGCTGGCTTAGCACCAGCGCTTAAACACTCTGCATTTCAACACCGTGGGCCCTATGTGTGGGGACCACCATCACTGCCCCCTAGTTCGTGTTGGCTACCACAGACCCTCAATATCATTCCTGTGCCCAGCAAGGACACGAGGACCGTATCGCTAGAGCCTATCCAGATGGATGTAACGATTTTATTCAGCTGTGGTGTTAGTTTCCTGCGGCTGCTGTAACAAAGGGGCACAAACTGGGGGGCTTAAAACAACAGGAGGCTATTGTCTCACGGTTCCGGAGGTTGGAAGGGTGCAATCAAGGTTTCGGCAGGACCACGTTCCCTCTGCAATCTCTGAGGGGAGGAGGATATTTCCTGGCCTCTCCCAGCTTCCGGTAGCCCCAGGATTTTCTTGGATTGTGTCAGCATCACTCCACCTCCATCTTCACGTGGCTGTCTTCCCTCTGTCTCTGTTTGTGTCCAGCTTTAAACTCTTATGAGAACACCAGTCATGTTGGATGAGGGCCCAACCTAACTCAGTACGACCGCTTCTTGATGACCTCTGCAAAGACCTGATTTCCAAATAAGGTCGCATTCACAGGTATCAGTGGTCAGGACCTCAGCGTAGCTTTCGGGGGGACACCATCCAGCCATAACAGTTGCTACCTTTGGGGAGAAAGAAGATGTGTTCGTCATACAGAGAACCTACTGTGACTTTTCTCCTTGTTCGTCTGATGATTATTTTATTCAGTGTAAGCTTAGCAGAGTATTGTTTTAAGTGCTGAGGAATAAAATGCAAGGTGTTGTCTCTGCCCTCTAGGGCTTACAGTCTTACTGGGAACAGAATAGCACTCAGATAAAACAGTTAAATAAAAGCGGAAAGTAGGTTGGGTGGGCATCTGGAGTGAAACAAATAGTCCACACTGCAGGGGATGGGAAAGGGAAAATAGTGTGGTCTGACAAGGGCAAGGAAGCCTTGGGTGATTGTAGGGTCTAAATGAGGGGAGGGGAGAGGGGAGGGGAGGGCCCCCTGGAAAAGAAAATTAACCATGGCTTGGGGTGGGAAGGAGTGTGACGTATAGCATAGGGTAGGAGCTGGGGGCGGGGGGCTGTCTCTGGGAGGTAGGCATCTGGCAAAGATTGGGGACAAGAGGACCGCTCACTAGAGACGTGGAGAGGTGCAGGCCTTGACCGCTTAGAGCTAAGGGCCCAGGAGGAAGGTCATCCGTGTTCTTGGGTATGAATGAGAAAAGATCTAGAGGTTTCTGTTCTCCCGGGCATTTAGCAAAGAGACTTGGTCATAGAGATAATAGAACAAATATATCCAAAAAAGGAATCATGCGGCAACCCAAAGATTATCAAAAGCAGGAAGCCACTGCTCCCCTCGGGCTGGAGGGACGTGTTGGCAGCCCATCAGATGGGAGGTGGAACCAGTGTGTCTGCCTGGCAGGAGCTGGAACCGCAGAGGAGAAGCAGCCGCTGGCCAGAGATGCCATGCGAGGCAGAGGGGTAGAAAGTCTGGCGAATCCACTGCTTCCTGCCTTCCACCTTGTGCCAAACCTGCCGAGAGGCCAGTGGGCCAGGAGGTCTGGGACAGAAACCCCGGGGGAGGAGGGAGACCGGAGGAGGGAGTCAAGAGGGAAGCGACTGGTCGAGAGGCATCAAGTCTCAAAACGTCGGCTTCTTCTCATGGACCAGGGCTAACTGACAGGTTAGCCCCGTGTAAGAAGAGACACTGCATGGAAGAGGAGACGGTCATTTCGACTTTAGATCATTTGAAGTGATGGTGCGGACGCAGACACAGGGTTTTTCTGTGTCTGCAGAAGTTCTGTGCTCGGGACAGCCTCTCCCATTTTAAGTGAGAGAGAATCCAGAGGGCGTTCTAGGTCTGCCCGCTGTGCCCTGCCCCCACCCCGATTGTGACTAGAAAGTGATATTCTTAACTGTTCGTACCACACAACTATGAAGCTCTTGGTGAAAGCCAGCGAGCCTGGGCCCTCCCAGGCTTTCTGAGGCGGTTCTGGGGCCAGGGAGGAGGGGTTCTCGGCTGTATCCTGTACTCAGCGGTGGGCACGGACCCTGTGCCCTGGTCAGAGCCTGCGATTCCACAAACAGACTGAGGGAACTGATAGCACCGTGAAGTTTCAACAACCGTCCAGATGTCATGGATGGATAAACATGATGGAAACATACAATGGAATATTATTCAGCCTTGAAAAGGAAAGGAAATCCTGACGGATGCTACAACATGGATGAACCTTGAGGACATTACGCTAAGTGAAATACACCAGTCTTAAAAGGACAGATGTCGTATGATTCCACTTATAGGAGGTCCCTAGAGCCGTCAGATTCATAGAGACAGAAAGCAAAATGATGGTCACCGGGTTCTGGATGGGGAGAAATGGGGAGTCAGTGTTTAATGGGGACAGAGTTTCAGTTTGGGAAGATGAAAAAAGTTCTGAAGATGATGGTGGTGATGGTCGCACAACCATATTAATGTACTTGATGCCACTGAATTGTACTCTTAAAAGTGGTTAAAATGATGAATTTTATGTTAAGCATATTTTACCACAGTTTTTTTTCATAATTTAGGAGGCCACAGTTATTTGGACTCCATATACCTTATTGTTCATGATCATTTTACAAAGTTCACCTTGTACAATCTATTAAGAGGTGCTTCTAGGCAATTTGGTAAAATAAGTGACAAGGGGATGGTAGCTGTCTATTTTAGAAACTATATTCAAAATTTATTCTAAGACCCGTTTAGCAGCACATATGTACAAAACAATTAATGCACTTAGTTTTACCTATATATAGGTTATAAATACAATTTTAGAAAACCCTACACATCTGTATACGGCAGTTAATGATAGTAAATCTCTGTAGTCTCAAAATATATCATTATGCCCATTATACCTTCACATAATACATATTTGATTATTCTAATATACTATTAATGCTTATTGAGCAATCCTTTAATTATTATGAATTAGAGACACTTTTGGTTGTATCCTTTTACCACATTTTTTTTAATGATCCAGTCAATACTGCAATGTTTATATAGTTTGAGCTTCAGAAAATCAAAATCAAATCAGAATCAAAATCAAATCAGAGGGCTTCCCTGGTGGCGTGGTGGTTGGGAGTCCGACTGCCGATGCAGGGTACACGGGTTCGTGCCCCGGTCTGGGAAGATCCCACATGCCGCGGAGCGGCTGGGCCCGTGAGCCGTGGCCGCTGAGCCTGAGCGTCCGGAACCTGTGCTCCGCAACGGGAGAGGCGACAACAGTGAGAGGCCCGCGTACCGCCAAAAAAAAAAAAAAAAAAAAATCAAATCAGAAAATCAAAACCAAAACACTTATGTTTTGAAATGATCTGTTTCAAAATTGGAAGACAGTGTTCCCACTGGCTACAGACATTAAACAGGGGCCTTCATCATGTGTAAGTTTTATCACACAAGGCCTCCAGGAGCTTCTTTGGCATGTTGGTCACAGCCTCCGCAGCTGTAGTTTGGCCCAGGTCTCTGCTTTCAGCAGCCCTTGGCAGCAGGGCTGGGATGGATTCAAGTTCACTTAAGTGTTTCTTTCTAATTGGATTATGTTGACTGTCCTTATGTGCTAAGTTCCTTAAGAGTTTAGCTGATTTCATGCATTCTGTTACTGGCATAATCTTTATAGAGGAATGTGAGCTGCTTAAAGACGTCTATCAGCCTGAAAATATTTAGCTATAATTCATCTCTGCCTTTTGGAATAAAAAGATGCTCTCTGTAAACATTGACCGTGAAGATCACTTTTATAAAAGCAGATCACTTTTATAAAATCACTTTTATATTCACTTTTATAAACTTTGTTCCCATGAATTTTATTCTAAAATTGGAAAGGGGATGAGGGTAATGAATTAGTCTTTAGTAGACAGCACTCATTTTATCATTTATTTACTCAGCAAGTATTTATGAAGCAACCGCTGGGTGCCAGACACTGTGCTCGGAAAGGCTGATGGGACGACAAGTAGGTAAGCGGCTCTTATGAGGCAGGGACAGTGTTTATTTTGTTCGCCAGTTATTAACAGCACATTATGCAGGGGAGGCTTCGGTAAATAGCTGAGGACTCACTGAACAAAGGAAGGAGCTCCTGTCTATTGGGGGGGCCACAAACAGGGAAATAGTCGTAATAGAATATTCGATAGAGCCTGTGTAGTTCTCATGGGAGAAAATCTCCAGCCCAGTGTGAGCACAAACGCCAGTCCCAGGGCTTCCCGGGTGGTGCAGAGGTTGGGGATCCGCCTGCCAACACAGGGTCCATGGGTTCGAGCCCCGATCCGGGAAGATCCCACACGCCGCGGAGCAACTAAGCCCGTGCGCCACAACTACTGAGCCTGCTCTCTAGAGCCTGCGAGCCATGCCTACTGAGCCTGCATGCCACAGCTACTGAGCCCGTGCGTCACAACTACTGAGCCTGCGCTCTGGAGCCCACGAGCCACAACTGCTGAGCCCGCGTGCCACGACTACTAAAGCCTGCCCACCCAGAGCCTGTGCTCCACAACAGGAGAAGCCACTGCAATGAGAAGCCCACGCAGTGCAATGAAGAGTAGCCCCTGCTCACTGCATCTAGAGAAAGCCCGCGCGCAGCAACGAAGACCCAGCACAGCCAAAAATTAACTAATTAATTAATTAAAAAGAAAAATCCCAGAGGAAGGAAGTGGACGTTTTTTGCAGCAGCAGCAGAGAGCAATAATCAGCTCTGCAGTTTAGGATGGTTCCTTTGGTGGGGTGTGGAAATTAGATTGGATTTGGGTACAGCAGGGCCTCAGATGAGATGCAGTGTGAAATGATCTGGGCCTAGTGGCAGCTGACAGTGGAAAGAAGGGGGCTGGTGTTAAAACGTAGAGAGCTGTTTAAGACGTCGAATTGAAAGGAACTGGGGATGTAGTGATTGATTAGTTGAGGGCAGAAAAGAGAAGAATCAAGGACGATTCCGAAGGTTTTGCCTTGGGCAACTGGATGGGTGGCAGTTGCACTTGCTGGGATAGGGAACAGAGAAGGAGAAACAGGCTGTGTGCGTGTGCATGTGTGTATGTGAGCACATGGGGGTGTGTATAAGTGGACACACATGTGTGTTGGCTGGTGATGGTACAACAGGTGCCCGTGGGATAATTAAGTGGAGGTGTCCAAGGGCAACTGGATATGTGAGTCTGGAGCTAAAAATTAAGATTTTAATTAATTTGTTTGTTTGTTTATATTTATTTTTTTGACCACACCACACGTCTTGCAGCATCTCAGTTCCCCAACCAGAGATTGAACCCGGGCCACAGCAGTGAAAGCCTGGAATCCTAACCACTAGGCCACCAGGGAACTCCCCTGGAAATTAAGATTTTTAAATCATCAGAACGTAGAAGGTAATTTATGCCATGATAGTAGTTGAAATAATCCGGAGAGATGTATGGTAGTTGAGAAGAAAGCCAGAAGAATGTGGGCATTTGAAGGACAAACAAAGGATAGGGATTCTGAACTGCCTGGAAAGTAGGCAGAAAACCAGGCAAACACAGTATCACAGAAGCACAAGGACTGTGTTTCGTTGTGTTTCACGCATTTGGAGGGCGTGGTCAGTGACGTTCCTGGCCATGGACCGTAAGGACTGAGGTCCTCGGTAACCTTGGCAGGAATACTTTCAAGGGCACAGTCAAGAGCAGAAGCCGTGTGATGTGGGGTGAATGATTAAGAGGTGAAGATGTGGAGGTCTCTAGTGTAGATGACTCTTTCCAGAATCCTGACTTCGAGGGGGAAGAGATGGGGCTGTAGCTGGAAGAATGGAGGTGATGGTTTGTTCCCATAAGGATTTAGACACTGACAGGGAAA
>NW_006797698.1:1509124-1521233 GCF_000442215.2 Lipotes vexillifer
AAGATAGAAGGGGAGGGGCTTCCCTGGTGGCGCAGTGGTTGAGAGTCCGCCTGCCAATGCAGGGGACACGGGTTCGTGCCCTGGTCCAGGAAGATCCCGCATGCAGCAGAGCGGCTGGGCCCATGAGCCATGGCCGCTGAGCCTGTGCATCCGGAGCCTGTGCTCTGCAACGGGAGAGGCCACGACAGTGAGAGGCCCGCTTACCGCAAAAAAAAAAAAAAAAAGATAGAAGGGGAAAAGCAAGCATTACATCTGGGCTTGTAAAGGAATTGGGTGAGTTTCCTTAGGAGGTGGGAGCACACGGTGAGCGTATTTGTCTGGAACCAATGGAAGAATCATCTTCCGTGGGGTCGAAAACTTTATGTGAAGGTATTAAAATGATCGGTCCTGTTCCCATTTCCTGTCTACAGCAGTCACGCCCGTCTCCCCCTCATTTTCTTCTAGTAATTTCACCTTGACCTGTGTCTTCGATCAGAGTAATTTCACTCTTGACCTGTATCTTCAATCAGAGTACCTAGAAGCAGAGCCTGAGACGGGGTTTCAGATGCAAGTTTGTTTATTTATTAGGAGTGCTCTCAGAAGAAAGCTCTAAGGACCAAGGGAAGGGAAGAAACAAAGCAAAGGTGTGGTTTCACATGAGATTTAGCCTCGGCCTGTTAACAGGGGAGCTCTGGAGTGTAAACTGCACCAGAATTTGCTCTGCCTCGAGGCAAGGAAACTGGACTTTTTTTTTTTTTTTAATTTATTTTTGGCCGCGTTGGGTCTTTGTTGCTGCACCCATGCTTTCTCTAGTTGCGGTGAGCGGGGGCTACTCTTCGTTGCGGTGCGCGGGCTTCTCACTGCGGTGGCTTCTCTTGCTGCGGAGCACGGGCTCTAGGCGCGTGGGCTTCAGTAGTTGTGGCTCGCGGGCTTAGTTGCTCCGCGGCATGTGGGATCTTCCCGGACCAGGGCTCAAACCCGTGTTCCCTGTATTAGCAGGCGGATTCTTAACCTCTGCGCCACCAGGGAAGCCCCCGAAACTGGGCTTTTGTGTCTTCATATGGCGGCGCCCTTAGCTATGGGATGCCCAGGATGAGGGAAATGTACCTGCAGCTGAGATGGGGCCTGTCACCAAGGACAGTCCTGTAAGGAGGTTGCATGTTTGGGCCATTAGCAGCAGCCCCTGTAGCAACTTGGTGTCCCAAAACTAGTCACAGGGAACCTAAGACACCTGCTGCAGCCTGGAGTCTGCATTCTCCTCTTCTCTTGCCAGCTTGATTCCTGTAACCAACAGGGGTAGGTACTGTATCCGTTTTTCTATTGCTGAATAACAAACCTCCCCCCAGTTCAGGACAACAACCTTTTATTTAACTCACCCTTCTGTGGGTCAGCAGTTTGGGTTGGGCATTCTTCTTGGCTCAGCTGTGCTAACTCACACATCTGTGGTCACTTAGCAGGTCACTTGGGGACTGGCTGGACCAGAGTGGCCTCAGCCAGAACAGCTTGTCTCTGTTCCATGTGGTCTCCTCCTGCAACCGGCTAAGCCTGGACGTGTTCTCATGACCGTGACGGGGCTCCACGAGACAGGGTGCCCCATACCAGGCTTCTTGAGGCTGGGCTCAGAACCGCCCCTCTGTAGCTCCTCCATCCTGGGTAGAATCTGTGTCCTCTCCCCTTGGATCTGGGTTGGGCTTATGACTTGCTTTGGCCCGCAGAACGGAATGGAAGTGACAGTCACATTGCAGAGGGCGTGGACGCAGGGAGATGGGGAGGATGCGGGCCAGTTTTGAAATCTACGTCCTGTCTTATCACTTGATTCCAGCAGCTGGGTCTGCAGTTGAACACACAATGTGCTCGAGTCTAGAGGCTCAGTTATCTATATTTAAGGAGTCTAATTTAGACGGCTAACCTCTCCGAGAGTAACTCCCTGTTAAGCAGACTGCTGCAGTTTGTGTTCCCCAAGCAGTAGAGAATCTAAGGTAGATATTAGTGTGCAGGATGTTGATTAGGAAGTGCTCTTAGGATCAACACCTGTGGGAGGAGGGAAGGAGGGAAGGAGGACAGAGGGAGAAGTTGCAGTGTGGTGCAGTCTCAACAAAGTCCTCTGCAGACCACAGGGAGCTCCTCAGAGGGGCCCCAAGTTGGGCCAAAGGAGCCAGACCTTTATACCATCATCACCAGTCATTAGATGACAGCTGTCCTAGAAGGGACTTGACCCCGGGCAAGGCAGCTCTCTTCAGCCAAGGGCCATCCTAGCTGATAGTTGAGGGTCACCAATTGGCAGATTCCCAACAGCTGGGGGAAAATCCTTCATTGTTGAAAGGGGATCAGAGTAGTACAGGTGACCCTTGAACACCACAGGTTTGAACTACATGGGTACACTTCTATGCAGATTTTTGTCAACAGTAAATACTGCAGTACTGCACAGTCTGAGGTCGGTTGAATCCTTGGATACATGACCACAGATATAGAGGAACCATGTATATGTAGAGCTGAGTTAAGTTACACTGGATTTTCCACTGTGTGAAAGGTCAGCACCCCTAACCCTCACATTGTTAAGGGTCAACTGTACGTCACAGCCTCTAATACATGGACTTATTCTCTAGTTTTCCAATTTATGATACCAAGATTCTGATGGGTGAAAATAAGGGCTATCATATTTCTCCTTATGACATAGTTAATATGTAATTGAACTGAAGAAAAAGGTTCAGGATGGTTGGGTGGTACTGAATGAAAAAGGTTTCATTAGGCCCAGAGGGAGAGGAACTAAAGCCCCAAGCCAACAACCAGCACCAGCGTCCCTGCGGTAGGAGTGAGCCACCATGGAAGTGGATCATCCAGCCCCAGTCAAGCCTTCAGATGAGACCACAGCCCCAGCCCAAACCCTACTAGACACCTGGCAAGAGATCCTGCACGAGGACCACCCGCCAAGCTGCTCATGAACCACTGATCCACAGAAACCATTAAGACATAATGTATTAGTCCGCTGGGGCTGCCATAACAAAATATCACAGACTGGGTGACTTAAACAACAGAAATTTATTTCTCACAGTTCTGGGGGCCAGAAGACCAAGATCAAGGTGTTGACAGGTTTAGTGTCTCCCGAGGGCTCTCTCCTTGGGTGCAGGTGACTGCCATCTCTCTGTGTCCTCACCTGGCCTTTCCTCCAAGCACGCACATCCCTGGTGTCTCTTCCTCCTCTTACAAAGACACCAGTTCTGTTGGATTAGGGTCCCACCCTTGTGACTTCATTTGACCTTAATTACTTCTTTCTCTTTTTTTTTTTTCATTTTTGGCTGCGTTTGGTCTTGGTTGCTGCGCAAGGGCTTTCTCTAGTTGTGGCAGATGGGGGCTACTCTTTGTTGTGGAGCACAGGCTCTAGGCATGTGGGCTCAGTAGTTGTGGTTCATGGGCTCTAGAGCGCAGGCTTAGTAGTTGTGGCGCACAGGCTTAGTTGCTCCATGGCATGTGGGATCTTCCTGGACCAGGGCTCGAACCTGTGCCCCCTGCATTGGCAGGCAGATTCTTAACCACTGCACTACCAGGGAAGTCCCCTTAATTACTTCTTTAAAGGTCCTATCTCCAAATACAATCCCATTGAGGGTTAGGGCTTCAACATATGAACTTGGGGGGCTGGGGGGAAACAATTCAGTCCATAACAGATAATAAATTATTAATTGTTGTCTTAAGCCCCTGAGTTTTGGGGTGATCTTCTATGTATCAAAAGATAACTGATACTTGTTTGATCCCGTATGTGGGGAAGCAACAATTCAGTGGAGTCAAGAATAGATAATAAACTCAGGAACTTTGGGTTCTTTTAAAAAACTGACCATCTTGTCCCTGAATCAATCTCTAAGATCCCTAGTTTTCCTAGTATGAAAATTTGGAAAGAAATCAGTAACCAGTTTTCAAGATTGCTATTTGGATTAGCCCCTTTTTTAAGATGGAAAAGCCCTTTTTAAAAATATTTATTTATTTATTTGGTAGCGCCAGGTCTTAGTTGCGGCTCACGGGCTCCTTCATTGCGGCATGTGAGCTCCTTAGTTGTGGCTCCAGGTCTCCTTAGTTGTAGCACACGGGCTCCTTAGTTGTGGCATGCAAACTCTTAGTTATAGCATACATGTGGGATCTAGTTCCCTGACCAGGGCTCAAACCTGGGCCCCCTGCCTTGGGAGTGTGGAGTCTTATCCACTGCGCCACCAGGGAAATCCCAGAAAAGCCCTTTAAACATCTAAAAATATTTCAAATCACTTGATATTAAGAAGTAGTTAAAAATTTTCTATGCACTTTGTTCTATATTTCTGTCTCTACCATTTAAAATATCAGGTTATATAACCTAATAAGGTCTTGACGTTAAGACTATCTGCCAAGAAATGGCAAACTAGCAGTTTCATCATCTGTTACTCACAACAGATTAGATACTTTAAAAATAGTTTGAGGGCTTCCCTGGTGGCGCAGTGGTGGAGAGTCTGCCTGCCGATGCAGGGGACGCGGGTTCGCGCCCTGGGCTGGGAAGATCCCACATGCCGCGGAGCGGCTGGGCCCGTGAGTCATAGCCGCTGAGCCTGCGCGTCCGGAGCCTGTGCTCCGCAACGGGAGAGGCCACAACAGTGAGAGGCCCATGTACCGAAAAAAAAAAAAAAAAAGTTTGAAAAAATTCACATTGTATCAAGGAGTAGGAGCTACAGAGAGAACTGGTTCAAGATGGGACAGGTTATCACGAGAGCTGGAATTCAGACAAGTGCTGCCTGTGTGTTGGAGAGGCTGGCAGAGAATGTATATTCTCCTGGCTGTCCAGAAGACGTATTAGAACTCCTGTGTTTCTGCAGTGTTGGTGTCCTGACTTCATGAGCGGAAAGAAGGCGGAGCCCGAATAAGAGAGATGTACTTGGCTGAGAGCTTGGCCCATTTTCTGGGCAGTGGTCTGGGTCTGTGGGATTCTTCTTTACTCTGTTCCCCAGAGCTCCAAGGAGAGGATGTTGGGTCTTTTTAACCTCAACATTTTCTTAACGCTTGATAAATGCCCTGCTTCTGTCACCTCCCCAAGGACCCAAGAAGGAACTCATTCCTTCAACTGTTATTTCCCAAGACCCTATCGTTTGCCTGGCACTGAGTACTCAAAGATGGCTGAGATGATTCCTGCCCTCAAGAGTCTCCCAGCAAGAAGTAAGTCCTGCAGAATGAGGACCCTGAGCTAAAGCACTGGAGGGGCACCTCCCACCTCTTCCCTCACGGGTCACAACCTAACAGATGGGGGATCGGTTTCGAAAGACTCACAGGTCCCACGGCTGTGCCCTTGGCAGTGTTGTGATCGCGGAGATACAAATGTGGGGTAACAAAATGTAAATCTCCGGTGGTGGATTATTTTGCTGTCTTGGATGATGGTGCCAACCCTTCCCGTGGTTAAATCTGCCATCACGACGGTGGCCACCTTAGGATTCATCTTGAAATTTCCGCCCTTGGAGGAGCAACCCCACCTTCACCTGGCAGAAGCAATGGTTAAAATGTCGGTGTCACACAGAGTTGGGATGTACGCCGGAGTTTGTAGCGAGGATATACGAATAGTATCTCTCCCAGGAGGCAGAATCCATCACGATCATCTGTTTCTCTCACTTGGGCTGGTGTGAAGGACGTCACCTAAATAAGTAACAGGCCAAACGTATCTCTGCTGAAAAAAGTTGTCTCAATCACCGAGTCCTCTAAGCTAGGGGCAGAAGCCACCTTGCAGAGGGTGGCTGAGTGGGTGTGAGATGACAGAGGATGGACAGAGAACGTGGACAACTTTATCAAGAAGTTTGGCCTGAAGACGAGCTGTGAGCAGGGGCTGTAGCTGGAGGGGGATCCAGAAGGGCATTTCTTTTGAAGACGTGTGTGTCTGGAGCATGTGAATATGCTGGCGAAAGGAGTTACAAGTTCCTGAACCTTTGAGGCCTCTCTCCCCGTGCCTCTGTTTAAAAGGAAGATAGTGTTTACTACACAGGATAGTGATGAGGATCAAATGAAATAATCTGTGTAAAGTTACCCAAGGGCTCCTGAGCTAGGCTTGAATTGAATTGAATTGAATTGAATTGAACCAAGGCAATTGGGTTCCAAAACCCATGCTCTTGCCCTGGTTTTTCACTACCTCTTGAGACGTCCCAGATTCTCAGCCTATCCATTGCACACTGACTCAGCATCTTAGCCCGTATCCCTAATTCAGGGCTTTGCACACTCTGGCCCATGGGCCAAACCTGGCCCATTGTTTTTGTCATTAAAGTTTTATTAATATGTGGCCACAATTATTCATTTATACATGTTCTTTAGCTGCTTTCATGCTACAACAGCAGACGTGAGTAGTTGCAACAGAGACTGGGTGGCCTTCAAAGCCTAAAATATTTACTACCTGACCTTTTCTCAGAAAAAAAAAAAAAAAAGCCAGCTTCTGACTAATCTGTCCCCGAGCTTCCCCTTAGTACCTCCCAATTAGTTGCTAAGACATCCTGTGCAAAGTGGCAGGATGAGACTAGTCCTCAAAAAGGCAAGAAACAGGCTGTAGAGCTTTGCCCCCACCAAGTGCATGGGGCACATCCCACTGGGGAGGGCAAGTGGGTTAGTCACTAGTCCCCTCTGCAAGAGGCCCAGGAATCAGAATGGCCGAAAAGATGGCAAACCGGTAAATAGTCCTATAGAGCTAGGACTGAAGGATTTGCATTCTCCTCTCCCTCAGAGTGTTATAACAGGATGCAGTCTGCTTTGGGACTGGACTGGGGACATTTGGATTAATATGAGTTTAGGTGGAAGGGCCCTTGTTCTTCCCCTTAATCTCCTTGAGTTAGGAAGGGATGCAAATTTGATGCAGGCAGCACAGATGAGCGTCGTAAACTTCACTGGCAGTGGTTTTCAGAGGAGTGCGTTGGTCAGACTTGCATTTCAATAGAAGGATGCCTCCAGTGATGAGCTGGAGGTTGAACTTCACGGAGGGAAGATAAGCAAGCCAACCAGAAAGTCTTCCGATAATCCAGTGAGAGATGACAAAGCACTGAATTATGGCCACAGGAGTGGAGATTTGGAGGAAAGGGATTAATTATAAAAGAATCTGAGGTGGAATAGGCTGGCCTCTGTGATGCCCAGATAAGCGGCATGTGGGAGGAGGGGTCTAGGGTGACTCTCCAGTTCCTGGCATGAAAGGATGGATGGCCTTGTCATCAAATTAGGAAGGGGATGTAGATCTGGGGATGAAAGACAAGTTCTGTTTGGGGCACACTTGCTTTGGGACATCAAATAGAGGTTAGAATCAAAAGCCTGGATATATAGTCTGGAGTGGAGTAGCAGAGGTTAGAAAAATGATCTTTGTGCATTTCATTTACCATTTACTAAACCAAAGACATCAAGACTCTAAACAGTTTACCTGTATAGCTGCTGGCGCCGGGAAGAAAGCATAGTTTCATCTTATAAGGGACACTTTACTAACACAGTTGTATGAAAATGCATTTTAGGGGCTGAACATTCAATAGTGGAAAAATTACTGTACCTAATCATGCATTCGAGATGGGCTTGTCTTGATTTGCACTTAGATGGGAATTCCTTTAGCTCAGAACCAGGATTGTCCCCTAACTTGCAGCACTTAGAAAAGCATTAACTTTAGCTGGTGAGGTATTGTTGGTACAACAGTGACACAGCCATAACACCAGTACTAATAGTGTTCCCTTAATGACTCAGTAGAAATTAGCTGCTGGAGTGGCGGAAAAGTTTCGATGCTTTCCTTGGCATCTCTCTGAGAATGGAGTGCCTGCCCTGTTAATGAATGACGCCCAAATTCTGCAGCAGGGCTGGAGTAAACCTGTTTCAAGGGGGTGTGTGTTGTAACATTTTTTCCACTATGTTTCTTTTTTTTTTTTTTTTTTGGCCTCCCCGGGGGGCTGGAGTAAACCTGTTTCAAGGGGGTGTGTGTTGTAACATTTTTTCCACTATGTTTCTTTTTTTTTTTTTTTTTGGCCTCCCTGGGTGCACTGCATGTGGGATCTTAGTTCCCCCACCAGGGATGGAACCCGCACCCCCTGCAGTGGAAGCGCCGAGTCTTAACCACTGGATCACCAGGGAAGTCCCTCCACTATTTTTGAGGCTTAGCATGGAACCCTAAACCAAGGTTATTTTGAGTCCTGAGTAAGACTGACATCTGCTCATCTTGAGCGTGATTAAAGCAGATGTATATTTTATTCAGAAAAAGGGAAATTGAAGCAAGTAGTTCAGTAACAAGCCTGCTAAGGCAGGGCTCCCCAGCCCCCAGTACTGCTCCGAGGCCTGTTAGGAACGGGGCGGCACAGCAGGAGGTGAGCAGCTGGCGATTGGGTGACGCTGCATCTGCAGCTTCCCATCGCTGGCTCGCATCACCGCCTGAACCACCGCCCCTCCCCCACCCCATCCCTGGAAAAATTGTCTTCCGTGAAACCGGTCCCTGGTACCAAAAAAGTTGGGGACCACTGCTCTAATGAACTACAGAGAGGAGATTCTACTATGATTTCTACAGCTCTGCCAATGTTTCCCTCTCTACACACTGTCTCAAAAGCAAATTAAAAGTCCCTTGCTTATAATGTGTTCACTCACAGATTGGTAAGGCTATTCAGTGATCTTGGTTTAGCCTGATTAAGCCATTCCATTTACTTTCTTTGCCTTTAATTTTAAAAATTAGATGCATCTGGAGAAGTATGTCATGCTCTCTTAAAAATAGCATGATTCCTCTATGATGAAAAGTTCTGGAGGTCGGTTGCACAACAATGTAAATGTACTTGACGCTACGAACTGTGCGCTTAAAAATGGTTATGAAGGGAAATTTTATGTTAGGTGTAATTCGCTACAATTAGGATAATTAAAAAAAACCATTCCTCTAATGATGTAAAGAGAAGCATAAAGAGGAGAATAAAGACTTCCTGTATTTCTACCCCTTCGAGACGGCTAAATTGTGGGGTAGCGTTCTTTGCTTGGCCTTTGTTGTTCCTTTATACACAGATATAGAAATAGATATATCAGAAATGTAGACAATGGAATAAACTGTTCAGCAACTTAGGTTTTCACTTAATATTCTAATCAGGCCCCTGTCTTCAATTTATATATTTTGGTTGTCAGGAGAATGTCATTTTTAAGTCTCCTGTTCATAAAACTTGGTGATTACACAGCATTAACTAACTTTACACTATTCAAACTATAAAGCACACTGCCAGGTCTAATACGGTAAACAACAAATATCACGTATAGCCTGGAGCATGTGTATAACATACCAAAGCCGTTGGATAGAGACCATGTTGATATTTGGATACAAAATAGTGCAATTTCAATAGATATACTCACTAACGATGAGGTTCTTCTAAGACACTGAGTATACACCATACTTTGGTACCTGGAGGTCAGAAGGGTTTTGAGCTGTTTGCCTGCCCACGACTCAGCTGCCAGTTTGAGGGGTCAGGTGAGCAGGGCAATGAAAGGAACACGTTTTACCTTAAGGTCTGTCCTCATTCCTGGACTTGAATCTGACCTCCCACTTTCATTTTGTCTGGCAATTAGGACTGGTTTGGGGGGTCGCCAAATACCGATTCATGTGCATCACCCATGCTTCATGACACTAGAATTGGGTCATATCAATACGGTTTATTCTTTTCCAGGATGTAGGAATGAATTGCAGAAATAATTTCCCACTAGCTATGTTTGATGTGTTGGAACATAGCTAGTGGAAAATATCTACTTAATTCATTCAGGATTTTTCCTAGGATGCCCCCCACGAGGCTGTATGCAGCACTTCATGCTGAAATAATCAAAGAAATGATCTTCAAAATAGAGGCCTGGTCTTAGTGGTTCAAGACCCTGGTCTCCTTCCTGCTGTCAGGACACGGTTCCACAGATGGGGCTGTGTTTTCGCTCCGCCTGTCCACTTGCTCAATCTTACAAACAGGCGATTAAAGAAAAAGTCTGTTTCCCATTCGGCATAAACTGTAGACCGCATTCACCGTGTGCATTCTGTTTGTAAACACCTAGTCAGTGACCACGCAAGGACCCCTATGTTAAGGTATCTGTGTGATGTGAGAGGAAAGCCTTAAAGTCAGCATAAATACTTAACCGTTGCCTTTTTATAAGGTGGTAAAAGCAAATATAAAGGCTTTTAGAGCCAGCGGCTCCAGGCATATAGCATGTCATCAGCATTTAGCTTGCTGGCCTGACTTAAATGGAAGGGCGTACACATCACGCCCTCTCCTGAGCAAAGCAAAGCCATTTTTAATTTATTTTTCTGAGAATCAGAGAGAAGGCAGAGACAGCACTAGAGCTGGGAGTATATTGCCTGGATAAAATAAACAGACTGTAAAAGAAGGTCTATTCAAAACAAAATTAGAGATAAAGAGACTGCTTTAAAAAAAAACCCCACCAAGACCAATGCGAGGAGATCAAGTTGTAGTTACAAATATACTTGGTTGAGGGCTTCCCTGGTGGCGCAGTGGTTGAGAGTCCACCTGCCGATGCAGGGGACACGGGTTCGTGTCCCGGTCCAGGAAGATCCCACATGCCGCGGAGCGGCTGGGCCCTTGAGCCACGGCCACTGAGCCTGCACGTCCGGAGCCTGTGCGCCGCAACAGGAGAGGCCACGACAGTGAGAGGCCCGCGTACCACAAAAAAACAAAAAAAAACAAATACACTTGGTCGAGCGCATAGAATAAAGTCAAATTTTATTTCCATTCAAACAGTGCTATAACAGGTTGGTTTGGACCCTGGGTGATGGCTGGGTCACCAAATCCCTTGACTGAAAGAGTCAAGCGGGGCCTTCATGCAGCTCATTATGGAACCAGAAACTCTATAACCGTTCATTCTATCGTACTCTCTTCCCCTCCAGTCTTATTGAATTAAATTCTGAATTAACTTAGAAGGTTAGCAGCAGTAATTAGGAGAGTCAGTGCCTTATTTCCAGCTTGGTCCTTTGATACAAAAGGGCAGCTGTCGAAATAATATAAACCAGCTCCTTATTCGTCTACACCAGAAAGGACTTTGATGGAATGATTATAACACACACTGTTTTAGATGCTTAGTAATGCTAGCTGTAGGTTAGTTAAAAAGCATCTTATCACATGTTCCTCGTTGACTCTGTCCAAGATATTGGCATTCGTTTACTCAGATCCTCATAAGTGGATCTGATCCTTCAAAGGTTTATGCTTTGCTAAATATATTGTTGGACTAAAGATACTTGCGTATGAAATGAACTTTTTTTCTCATTGTCATGTAGCATATTTTGTAGAATCCTCTGTTTTAAACTTCTGGTTATTTCCAATTTTTCTTGGTTCATCAGACAAGATATTTATATTTCTCTGTGGTCTTGATAAACAGTGATGTACTTATAATTTTTTAAACTTAACCACAAAAATGAAGCACCATATAGTACTACTAAGATTTTAAGTTTAGCCTGAGTTTTCAGTCATTATAGTTTATTCACTGAAAAAAATCCCAGGGCTTAAAAAGCACATTATCCTTGGCATATTGCTGTTAACCAGATTTATAAAGTTGGGTTTATCTGTCAGACCATTTTTATAAAGTTGGGTCTGTGTGTCTGAGCATATCACAGAGAACTGGCAGGCTGTATTTTCATCACATTTGGGTAGTATGTTTGAGATGGTCTGACTTGAAGTACAGGCTGTATGGGGATGTGATAATTTTTTGAGCTCTTGCTAAATGCTGGTATAGGTGCTTTATGTGTAGTTAACTCACTTACGACCCAATAAGGCGGGTACAGTTGTGATCCCCATTTTACAGATGAGCACACTGAGGCACAGACAGCTTCATGGTTGTGGGACCCATGCAGTCACACATTCTGGGTTTAATGCCCTTTTGTTGTCATAGTCTTGAAATTCTTAATTATTGAGCCAGGGGCCCCCTGCTTTTCTTTTGTGCTGGGCCTGGCAAACAGTGTAGCCAGTGCTGGAGTTTTTTTTTAAAGATTTTTTTTTTTTCTGATGTGGACCTTTTTTTTTTTTTTTTTAATTCTTTTTTGAATTTTTTACAATTTTGCTTCTGTTTTTTTTTGTTTTGGTTTTTTGGCCATGGGGCATGTGGGATCTTAGCTCCCCGACCAGGGATTGAACCCACACTCCCTGCATTGGAAGGGGGAGGCTCCACCCCC
>NW_006797698.1:1521243-1535883 GCF_000442215.2 Lipotes vexillifer
CGGAGCGCAGGCTCCGGACGCGCAGGCCCAGTGGCCACGGCCCACAGGCCCAGCTGCTCCATGGCATGCGGGATCCTCCCGGACCGGGGCACGAACCCATGTCCCCTGCATCGGCAGGCAGACTCTCAACCACTGCGCCACCAGGGAAAGCCCTGATGTGGACCATTTTTAAAGTCTTTATTGAACTCGTTACAATATTGCTTCTGCTTTATGTTGTGGTTCTTTGGCCTGGAGGCACGTGGGATCTTAGCTCCCTGACCAGGGAATGAACCTGCACCCCCTGCTTTGGAAGGCGAAGTGTTAACCACTGGATCGCCAGGGAAGTCCCAATGCTGGAGTTTAAAACCATGTTCTAGTGTGAGAGCCAAGCTTAGGCCCTGGTGGCCTGCTGCAGGATGCACACTCCTGGCCCTTGCTAGCCCGCCTCTCAGAGTAGGTTCTGGTCCAGGAGATGTAGGTTTCTTCTTCTCCGAGCCATTCTGCGCACACGCAGTTCTCTGTGGAGCCTGAGGGCACAGCCATGGGGAGTGATGACTTACGGACGGCTAACGCCTCCCAGGAGGAATCAGCTGGTGTCTCATGGGTTATTTTAAAGAGGAAAATGGAAAGAACGGTGCCTGGCAGCGTCCTCGCGGGTCTGATTCCTCCCAGTGGCAGGGCAAGGCTGCCCAGAGATGGGGCCCTCTAACTCCTCGGATTTTGAGCCCTTTACGAGTATATAACTATTGCTGTTCTTTTCTGAAGAATGCAAAGGAAACAACACATAAGGAGAAAAATAAAATATAATTACCTGTTCACGTATTTCCTGAGTAATACCTATAATTTGGGCAACTCCCCTGAGGTTAAGTGTGGGAAGAATTTCCTTTTCAAGAGTGAATTCAACAGCAGTGACACAGCCCGAGCTTCTCTGACACCCCACACCCCACCTTGTCTCAATTCTCTGTCTCTGCCACTGTCCCAGACATCAGACAGAGGACGGGAAAAGTTTGGGAAAAAGCAATAAGGCACAGCGAGCCGCCCTTCACAGTATAGATGCTGGGAGCAAATTTCTCTTTGTTCAGCTCTAGATCGTTGTTCTGTTTGTAAACCTAAGATCCTGCCTGTGTCCTCGTGTCCTCGGTGTCAGTCATGTTTGAGCCGCCCTATCCTCCTGGCTGCTCCCAAGCCTGTGTCACCTCGTCTGCAAAGAGCCTTCACCAGCAACCAGAAAGCAGGCACCATAATACTTTGACGAGTTGCTGATAAAGGTTAGGGAAGGAAGCGGGGGAGAAAAGGTCTGAGCTGCTGGGGATAATGAAGCTTTTTTTAAAAAAAAAAAAAATCGTAAATGATTGTTTAAAAATATGAATAAAAAACTTTGAACACTATTTAGGACCACTGGAGGAGACCAGTGCTAAACAAAACTTAATTTTCAAGTTGTATTCTTTTGAGGAGTGTTATAAACAGAAGAGAATAATAAGACTAAGCCCCTAAGCTACCCAGGCACTAAAAAGCTGTTGGCAAAGGTCTTAGATAAGTTAAGCTCATAACTTCCGGAAGCTTTTGAATGATATGTACAGCCACACTGTGTGGCTTTTGTGACCCTGTCCACTTTCCTTTATTGGCTTTCTTTTGCTTCCATAAGGCCTTCACTGCTGTATTTAAAGGCTTCTTCTGATGAATCCTTCTAGTTTTAATTATTACTCTTCTTGAAAAACTCACCTTCAACTGAAACATGGGCTTGGGGACTCTGGCTTGAAGACACAGGGACCTCTGAAGGCAAGGGTGTGAGTTTGTTTCAGATTTACCATACAGACACCCCAGATTCTCACCCTCATGAGAAGATAAGTCTGCTTTCTGAATACCTGCACAGGGGGTACGGGTTCTGAAAACAGAGATTAAGTAAAAGCCTATATACAGACTGATGAGCACCCCACCCCAAGTCCCCGTTCCCCTGCTTTGCTCCCAGAATGTTGGCGCTGGGCTATCCCCGTGACCACCCACCCAAGTAGGAAAATGGATTTGTCTTGAGAGGAAAGACCTGCAGAAATGGCAACTTTGGCTTGCCACTTATATTTCGCTACAGTGAAGCCCATCGGTCAATGATTCCCATCCATGCATACAGACCCCTCAACCTAACTCTTGAGGGCATCCCAATTAAATATGCATCCAAGGAAAACCACGCATCTGAGGAAACCCTGTGTTGTGAAAGACAGAGACGAAAGCAAACAGAAAAAAAGAAACTTGGAGGAAGGAATTAAAGGGAGTCAAAGAAACTACAGCCATGAAACAAGAGCAGGGTGCTATAAAAAAAAAAAAAAAAAAGGGGGGGGGGGGGGGGAGTATTCCATGCCAGGAATTCTAGGAAACTAAACATATGCAAATAGATTTGCATTGATATTCATCCATACCTGCACTGGAAGGTAAAGTTGAGCACATCTCCCAGAAAGTAGACAAAAGACAAACATTAAAATTTATTTTAAAAAGAAAGAAAGAAAATGAGAGCATCCGTCCAGGAGGTTCACCCTCTAAATACTAGGAGCCCAGAGGGGAAGAACCAGGGAGACAGGATGAGAATCAGAAGAGAAAAAGGTCCTCGCCCGTGAGTGAAGGGCCTGAGTTTCCAGACTAATGCCCAGTACAAAGTTCAACAAAACAAAAAGAAAGGAAAAAAACAGGGAAAAGGAAAAAAAGACCTACACCAAGACACAGCATCATGAAATTTCAAAAAACGACAAGGATAAAGACAGGATCTTAAAAGCTTCCAGAGAGGAGGTGCAAGCAAAGTTTACTTTAAAAACCAAGAATCGTGAGTCAGAACGGCTTCTGACTTCAGAACAACAGAAGCTAGCAGGCAATGAGGTGATGCTTTCAAAACAGAGGGGAAATGATTGCAAAATTAGTAATTTGGCAGGGCATCAAATTGAAAGCCATTATCAGACATGCAAGTTCCCCCAAAATTACCTCCCCATGTACTTTTTCCTCAGAGAGATACTGGAGCATCTGGTCCTTCATGATGTGGGCGTAAATTAAGACCCAGGCATCAGGAAAGATGCCCAGGCTAATGGCGAAGGGAAGTAGCCGTGGGACCACCGTGTGGAGGGTCCAGATTTTGACTGGAACCTGGAGAGCCTGGGAAGATGTCTCCAAGAAAAGAACAAAACCCACAGATCAGCTGATGTGTCTGATCATACTGGTAGCCTGAAGTTATGCAGCTTTGTCATATTGGTAGGTGGGAGTAATTAAATTATGCATGTTCTGCTAATTATCCAGAACTCATTTTATAAGGACCATTTTAATCCTGTTTTCAGACTGAACGTGATTCAAGCTATATTAGTCAACACTAAAATAGCTAAAAATGCCGTGCTCTTTAAAATATATATACGTCGAAAAGCATTTAGGCAAAAACCTCTTTTTTTTTAACAAGCAAATTTCATGGCAGTTTTCTAACACTGAAAAAAATCGATGAATGAATGATATGACTGGGATAAATGGTACAGGACTTATTGGTTTATAAAAGGTAATATAAATTTGGGGTTTGGGGGTTTTTAAATTGAAATATAGTTGATTTACTGTATTATGTTAGTTTCAGTTGTACAGCATTGTGATTCAGTATTTTTATGGTTTATACTCCATTAAAAGTTGTTACAAGATAACAGGTATAATTTCCTGTGCTATACAATATATTCTCGTTGCTTATCCTTTTTTTTTTTTTTTTTTTTTTGCGGTACGCGGGCCTCTCACTGCTGTGGCCTCTCCCGTTGCGGAGCACAGGCTCCGGACGCGCAGGCTCAGCGGCCATGGCTCACGGGCCCAGCCGCTCCACGGCACGTGGGATCCTCCCGGACCGGGGCACGAACCCGCGTCCCCTGCATCGGCAGGCGGACTCTCAACCACTGCGCCACCAGGGAAGCCCAAGCAGTAGTTTCTTAAGGACTAGTTGCAATGTGGAATCTGAAACCATATTAACGAATTTTCATAGTCTATTTAATAGAGTCTATTCTATTACATTAAAACCCACCATTCTGTCTTACACTTTAAGTGGATCTTTAACCCATGCGTGATTTTGTAACATCCTGCATTGGTCATTTGGAAAATGTCAGGTCAACGATGTATGCAGATCGTCCAAATGTTGGCACACCTCATTCCACAATATCCAAAAAGCCAAACTGCATTTATTAATAACACTACCATCTCCCCTGGAGAAGTCTCTAAGTATTGGGAAGCTGTCACGCTCATTGTGGCAGATACAGCTTCTCCAAAATGCTAATTTTAACTTGAAAACTCGTATTTTATCATTGGCAACAAGTCTGGTCAGTTGTTTTCCTTGAAGTGACAGATCTACTTTGTTCAGTTTGGAAAAAACATCTGCCAGATACCCAAGTCTGAGTAACCACAGTTTTTTAGTTTTTCAACGTTTTATTTAAAAAGGCAGCTCAGTCTCACAAGTGCCTTTGCTCAAGAATACTGTCATAAGTTGGCATGCAAACAGAAGTATTTTATGTATACTTCTTGTTTCAATCACACAGGATATTAAAAAGACATGTACTCAAGGGTTGAGATTTAATAAAAGGAATATATTTTGCTGTGCCATCAAAGACACTATTAGGTGAAACTGGCTTTTGCCCCTGGAGCAGAAGTTTGGTTGAGTCTGCCACTGCCTTGATGTGGGCTCAGATGCTGGGGTCTCCCAGTGTGCTGACAGTATGGGGCACAGGCAGCAGTGGCTGAAAATCAGATGATGCCCTAGTGTTACTATGAAATGGTTTGAACTTGTAGGCTCCCTAAAAATGTTGCCAGGACACTCGGGAGTCCTCTGACCACACTTTGAGACTGTTGTAAGGCTCTGCTATCATCCACAGATCCTTAGGAATGCTAAGTGACAGAGACAGGGACGGCTGAGCTTCATAGGATTTATGACCATAGCCTCATCCCCTCTTCTGGTCCTACTTTCAACACACAAACCATCCCCTAGAGGGAAAGTTTTCTTAACCACCCACTTCCCAGCAGGAAAATAATAAACCATTACCACTTTTCTTTTAAATTTTTGATATTTGGAAAAAAAAGTAGAAATACCAAGTCGTCATTATTTTTTGCCACTCCCGTGTGTGTGTGTGTGTGTGTGTGTGTGTGTGTGTGTGTGCTTGCATGTGTTTGTGATTTTCCTCCCAGATATGCAGATCTACATACCTGAATATACCTTTAAAAATCACCACCAACATGTCAAGGCAGCTTGGCATAGACTAATACCATTTTCACTGTATTACTTTATTTATTTACTTTTTTTGCGGTACGCGGGCCTCTCACTGTTGTGGCCTCTCCCGTTGCGGAGCACAGGCTCCGGACGCGCAGGCTCAGCGGCCATGGCTCACGGGCCCAGCCGCTCCGCGGCATGTGGGACCCACCCGGACAGGGGCACGAACCCGCATCCCCTGCATCAGCAGGCGGACTCTCAACCACTGCGCCACCAGGGAAGCCCACGGTATTACTTTCGACTTAAAAATAAATGAGTTGAAAGCATTCTTCCCTCAGGCCAAACTTAGTTCTTCCGGACACTGCGTACTTTCTCTCGGGTGAAAGGAAATTTGAGCATGGTTAAATGAGAAACTTAACATTTCCTGTAACTAGTGTCCCATCCATATGACTAAAGTTTTCAACCAAGAGGTGTCAGAAGGTATAAACATCTTTCTTTATTATCTAGTCTATGGCCATAAACTACAATAAAAAATCTTGGCCCAATACTCACATACACATATATGTAATTAAGACGGATTTCTTGAAACAATAACTACCCTCAACAACCTGCAATGCAAAGTGATATTTCTATGATATTTCATTTTAAACTAAATTAGTCCTGACCCATTAAACTGCTTTCATGAGCCATGAATGGGTCACAGTTTATCGTTTTAAAAATGCTGGTTTAGACTTGCATTCTTATCTCACATTCAGTAAAACGGAAAAAAAGAAAAAGAAAAAAGACTTGCATTCTTACCACCTGCTTTGTCCTGTTCCAGGTAGAGCAGATGTGCTTGTGGGACAGTCACCAGGGGCTGTTTCTCTCATCCTGCTGACTCCCCTTATGGCTTCGATAAGAGGACCCTGTCTTCCCACTGAAAGTCTCCCCCTTTTGCCCTGTGAACTCCAGCCCTGGGTTTCTGTCTCTTGGTGCTGACTCTTCCTGTCCTCCTGGACCAGTTTCCCGAAAGTGCAGGGTAAGCCACTGGGGCATGCCAGATGACTTCAGGGCAGTATAAGGATGAACATTTTTACAGCAATATATTTGTGAATCAGGAAAAAAATACCAAGAATATCCAAACCTATGATTTCATGGAATTTTGGCTAAAGACTAGTTTTTGTTCTTTTTTAAATTTATTTATTTATTTTTGGCTGTGTTAGGTCTTCGTTTCTGTGCGAGGACTTTGTCCAGTTGCGGCGAGCGGGGGCCACTCTTCATTGCGGTGCGCGGGCCTCTCACTGTCACGACCTCTCCTGTTGCAGAGCACAGGCTCCAGACGCGCAGGCTCAGTAGTTGTGGCTCACGGGCTTAGTTGCTCCGCGGCATGTGGGATCTTCCCAGACCAGGGCTCGAACCCGTGTCCCCTGCATTGGCAGGCGGATTCTTAACCACTGCGCCACCAGGGAAACCCTCTTTTCTTTTCTTTTTTTTTTCCAGTACACGGGCGTCTCACTGTTGTGGCCTCTCTCGTTGCGGAGCACAGGCTCCGGACGCGCAGGCTCAGCGGCCATCCCAGCCGCTCCACGGCATGTGGGATCTTCCCGGACCAGGGCACGAACCAGTGTCCCCTGCATTGGCAGGCGGACTCTCAACCACTGCGCCACCAGGGAAGCCCCTAGGTTTTTTTTTTAAGTCAATTTAAATAATTGTAGAGTTTGTATGGGACATGACAAAAATCATAAAAATGGCACCTGACTGAAGTTTGGGAAGCACAGCTGATGAATCAAAAAACCTCTGTCACCCCACCCACTCCTCCTTTCCCGCAGAGAGCCACAAACTCACAGCTACCCTACTTACATCCTGAAAGGTGCTTCTTGGAGAGCCAGTCAACACCTGAGGTTTAACAGCTTTATCACAGCATTTCTCCTTCTTACCTCGAACAGGCTCATCCTGCCAATTTCCCCTGCTGTTCTAGTCTCTTTTCTGTTTATTTCCTAATCCACTGAAATACCAAGTCCAAACTAGTTTCTCTGTGTTATTTCTCAGACTTGCTTAATTTCTACATTTTTTTGTAAACATATCTGAAATAGTCTCGCCGCTTCCAGGCCCTCCCATATCCAACCCTTTCCACTCTACACAGATATTAAAATCTTTTCATATCGCCAGAAACAGTTTGAGGGAATTGACATTCACTCCTTATATCCTGCGTTTGAAATCTAATTCCATTCCATTAGCTTCCGGTGGTCTCTACCAATCTTTCTTTAACTTCTCTGCCAGGACACTCCACTCTCTACAAGGACCTACTGTATAGCAGAAGGAACTATACTCCATGTCTTGTAATCATCTATAATGGAAAAGAATCCAAAAAGAATACATACACACACACACACACACACACACACACACACACACACACACACACACACATAACTGAGTCACTTTGCTGTGCACCTGAAACTAACACAACATTGTAAATCAACTATATATCAATAAAAATTAAAAAAAAAAAAAACCACTCCACTCTCAGCTAAATGCCACTTGCCTGCTGTGTCCTGCAAGCGTCTTTACCTTCAGGGCTTGTCCTCTGCCATAGCCATTCTCTGAGATGCTATCCTTTCCTTGCTTCCTTCAAAATCTGCCTCAATACTTCTCTGTAGGAAGTCTCTCTCCGAGTACCTTAGCATTTGTGTCCACTATTCAGTTGCTACAGTTTTGTGTTTTTTTTTAAATTTAAAGTACTTTGTAATTTTTTACAGTTACATATGAAGAAATACAGTTTCCACAATTAGACTGTAATCTTCACTGAATTAGAATATCATCTCCTGGCGGCAGGGCCTATATCTAATATAATAACCAAATATCACTTAGAATGTTTTTGGCTGCGAAGTAACATAAAACTCCAACTCAAAACGAGTTGAAGGACAAAGACATCTGTTGTCTCATCTTACAGGTCCAGAGGTAGGACAGACCCCAGGCAAGGTGAGATAGAGGCCTGCTCAGTGATATCACCAAGGACCCAAGCTCTTTCTCTCAGCACTGGCTTCCTCTGAAGGCTGTTCCTCAGCAGCAGTCAGGGTTACATGCTGTCTGTGGCAAGAATAGGGGACGGGCGGGGACGTGAACACGTGCACGTGGGCGCTGGCCCTCTTCAACCATAAGTCCTTCCCTTTAGTCCAAAGGGACTAGCTTGAGAAAGATTGTCACCATCACAACTTGTGTAAGGAAACAGTATATACTGCAACAAAATTAGTGGGGTATTCTGGAAAGGAAGGTGGTGGGAGAGGAATGGATGCCAAGTAGGCAACCAATCGTATCCACTACAGTTAAGTACAATGTGCCACACACGGAGGGCTACACATTGCCGACAATTGAGTCTAAGGTGGGGAATATATACACATATGTATACATATATGTTCCTACATATCATTACATATATATTACATAATATTACACATATACGGGTATATATGGTACATACATAATATCATGCAGAGCAACAGAAATATCTTCTCTGAATAAACAAATAAAATGATATATTTAGATAAGAATCAGAGTGTATGTATAATACACTAAACACATAAATATGGGTAAGATTATACATTATCAGGGAACTTCAAAGTAAAGAACTAAAAGTGAGAGGCACTAGATGACATGATTACTTATGTAGAAAATCCTAACTCGTCAACAAAACATCCACTAGAACTTACAAGTAAATTTATCAAGGTCACAGGATACAAGGTTAACAATACAAAAATCAATTGTGTCTTTATGTTAACAGCGAACAGTTGGGAAATGAAATTTTAAAAACAGTTTCATTTACAAGAGCATCAAAAAGCATAACATACCTAGGAATAAATTTAACAAAAGACATGTAAGACCTCTACACTGGAAATTACAAATGATTGCTGAGAGAAGTCAAAGACACAAATAAACAAAGATATAACATGATCATGAACTGGAAGAGACTCAATATTGTTAAGATGTGACTTCTTCCCAAATTGACCTACAGATCGAATGCAATCCCAACCAAAATTCCAGTGGCTTTTTTTTTTTTTTTTTTTGCGGTATGCGGGCCACTCACTGTTGTGGCCTCTCCCGTTGCGGAGCACAGGCTCCGGACGCGCAGGCCCAGCGGCCATGGCTCACGGGCCCAGCCGCTCCGCGGCATGTGGGATCCTCCCGGACCGGGGCACGAACCCGTGTCCCCTGCATCGGCAGGCGGACTCTCCGGAGCCTGTGCTCTGCAGCCTGTGCTCCGCAGTGGGAGAGGCGCCACAGCAGTGAGAGGCCCGCGTACAGCAAAAAAAAAAAAAAAAAGCCAGGATGGCCATGATGAAAGTATAGAAATAGATCAATGACCAGAACAGAGAGTCTAGACCTAGACCCCACGTATATGGTCAATTGATTTTATTGATTTTTTATTTATTTTACTGAACTATAGTTGATTTACAATGTTGTGTTAATTTCTGCTGTACAGCAAAGCAATTCAGCTTATATATATATATATTTTTTTTTTTAAATTTATTTTTATTTATTTTTATTTATATATTCTTTTTCTTACTCTTTTCCATTATGGTTTATCACAGGATATTGAATATAGTTCCCTGTGCTCTACAATAGGACCTTGTTGCTTATCCATCCTATATATAATAGTTTGCATCTTCTAATCCCAAACTCCCAATCCTTCCCTCCCTTGCCCCCTTGGCAACCACAAGTCTGTTCTCTATGTCTGTGAGTCTGTTTCTGTTTCATAGATAAATTTATTTGTGTCATATTTTAGGCTCCACATATAAGTGATATCGTATGATATTTGTCTTTCTCTGACTTCACTCAGTTTGATCATCTCTAGGTCCATCCATGTTACTGCAAATGACATTATTTCATTCTTTTTTATGGCTGAGAAGTATTCCATTTTATAATCTATGTACCACATCTTCTTTATCCATTCATCTGTTGATGCACATGTAGGTTGTTTCCATGTCTTGGCTATGGTGATGTGGTCAGTCGATTTTAGATGAAGGTGCTAAGGTAGTTCAATGGGGAAAATAAAGTCTTTTTAACAAGCAAAATGTGGAACAACTGGATATCAGTATGGGAAAAAAGAACCTAAACCCTTACCACACATTATAAAAAATTAAACCAAAACAGATCATAGATCTAATGTCAAAGTCAAAATATAAAGTTTCTAGAAAGAAACACTGGAGAAAATCTTCACAGTCTTGGGGGAGGCAAGAGTTTCTTAGATAGAACACAAAAAGCATGAATCATAAAAGGATGGACTGGATCTCACTGAAATTTTTAAATTTTGCTCTTTGAAAAATATGGTTAGGAATATGAAAACACAAGCCACAGAATGGGATATGTTCACAATACCTGTATCTGACAAAGAACTTGTATCCTAACTATATTTTAAAAAACTCATTGTATTATCTATTGCTGTGTAACAAATGACCACAAATTTAGCAGCTTAAAGCATGTATTTATGATATCACACTTTCTGTGGGTCAGACGTCCAGGCACAGCTTAGTTGGGTCTCCTGCCTCAGGGTCTTTTATGAAACTGCAGTCAAGACATCAGCCAGGGCTGGGATGTCATCTGAAGGCCTGACTGGGGAGGGATCCATTTCCAAGATCATGTGGTTGATGGCAGACTGTTGCACTGAGGGCCCCAGTTCCTTGCCAAATGGCCTCTCCAACATGGTAGCTTGCTTCATCAAAGCCAGCAAGGGGGAGAGTGAGTCTGCTAGTATGAGAGAAGCCACAGTCTTATGTAGCCTAATCATGGAAGTGATGGCCCATCACCTGTGCTGTGTTTTGTCTATTAGAAACAAATCACTAGGTCCAGCTCACATTCAACGGGAAGAAGTAGCAGGGTCTCTGCAACAGTTACAGAAACATTAAGCACTATGACACATGTTATCTTTTTAGCTATTTTTAATAGTCATCTATTTTCACTCTTAATAAGCTTGTAAAATCATGATTGAACCAGCTTTAAACTGTCATTATGACATTTTTTTTATTATCTGACTGAAATTATTGAGGCAGATATTGCATTAACAGTCATAATATAATTAAATAGATGTACTATGAAAAAAATGTCTGCCACATTCATACAACCCAATATGGACCAAAAAATCCAGTCAAAAAAATGGGCAAAAGATTTGTATAGTCACTTCACAAAAGAAGATCTATGAATGGCCAATAAACACATAAAGAGATATAATTAGTCCTCAAGGAAATGCAAATTAAAACCACAATGTGAGAAACCATTATATACCCACTAGAATAGCTAAAAATAAAAAATTCTTTAACAAGTTAACCATATGGGGGCTTCCGTGGTGGCGCAGTGGTTGAGAGTCCGCCTGCCGACTCAGGGGACGCGGGTTCGTGCCCCGGTCCGGGAAGATCCCACGTGCCACGGAGCGGCTGGGCCCGTGCGCCATGGCCGCTGAGCCTGCACGTCCGGAGCCTGTGCTCCGCAACGGGAGAGGCCACAACAGTGAGAGGCCCACGTACAGCAAAAAAAAAAAAAAGTTAACCATATGACCCAGTCGTACTACTCTTTGCTATTTATCTAAGAGACATGAAAATATGTCCACACAGACTTGACTGTGTATATTTATAGCAGTTTTATTCACAATGGTCAAAAATTAGAAACTTCCCAAATATCCATCAAACAGGTGAATGGTGAGACAAAATACGGCACATCCATACAATGGAATACTACCCAGCAATAAAAATGAACAAACTACTGATACACCGAACAACGTGAATGAATCTCAGAATCATTACGCTAAGTGAAATAATCCAGGTGCAAAAGAGTGTATCCTGGGGCTTCCCTGGTGGCGCAGTGGTTGAGAGTCCGCCTGCCGATGCAGGGGACACGGGTTCGTGCCCCGGTCTGGGAAGATCCCACATGCCGCAGAGCGGCTGGGCCCGTGAGCCACAGCCGCTGGGCCTGCACGTCCGGAGCCTGTGCTCCGCAACGGGAGAGGCCACAACAGTGAGAGGCCCGTGTACAGCAAAAAAAAAGTGTATCCTGTATGATTCCATGTATATAAAATTCTAGAAAATATCTATAGTAACAAAAAGTAAATCACTGGTTTCCTGAGACTTTGGATGGAAGTATGAATGAACCCCAAAGGAGCACAAGGAAGCTTTTGGGGGGATAATAAAAATGTGTTGTATCTTGATCATAGTAGTCTTTTCAAGTTGACACGTAAAATTGTACAGTTGAAATGGATACAGTTTATCATAGGTAAATTTTATCACAATAAAATAGTGACACAAAAAATCTTTCTCCAAAGATTGACATGTTGAGGTCCTACACCTGCATTTAGTTCTCATTGTGTCCCCACTTCAGCCTCATCCATGCTGATTAGCTACATAGCACCAGAGAGAGTGAATAAAGATCACAGAATTCCCCAGAGCCAAGTGCATAAGGTACAGCAGAAGCATTAACAGGTCCCTTTAATTTTCAGCTTGACTCTGTTGCACTTCCTTTGGATCGCTTTACGTAGACCACAGTGGAACAAAAATGGAAGTAGTCTGTCTCAATCATTTCTGTAACTTTTCACCAGTTTCTGGCCAGAGCTTCCATAAATGAAGGGATAAAAAGGACTGAAAAAACTATTAACAGTAGTCTGTTCTGGGAAGGGTTAATGAGTAGGCCAGTTATAGGGGAGAGAGCAGAGAACAGTAAAGAAAGACTTTATATCATTTTGGAGGTTGCTTTATAATAGAAATACAAATTTCTATTTCTTCTGAAATACAAATTTCAAAGTTTATGGCTTGATGCAGTAAGAATTGAAAGGTTAATTGAACTGGCTGAGCAATACGGATTTTTTTAATTTGCACAGTATTATGGGATAATAAGAGTTGTCAACATAATGAAATGTATTTAGCTCCCCAGTAAGTCGTGTTAAATACAAACCTGATAATCAAAGATTTCAATTAGCAAAAAATAAAAACTAATTTGGATTTCTTTGTGAAAGGCAAGAGACATACATATTCTAGACCCTGACTAATGAGCTCCACAGAACCAGGATTTGAAGAGTAACAAATAAATGCTATGTGTGTTTAGGGTTCCTACTTCATATCTTTGATGTGAATTTCTAATCACACCAGATATTTAAATGACTCACCTTCTGTGGTTCCTGGCATATAACAGATAGTAAATATTTGCTGAATGACTATCTTCAAAATCTTAACATTGTCTACTTTTGGAACTTAGAAGACAATTTAACAGAAGCCAGACAAAAAGAATTTTTTTTTGGTTAAGTCCATTTTCTTCATCTCTTATTTAATAATACCTCCTTTGAAACAAACAGTTCAGCTGACTCACTGAACTGTAGAGTTGGTTGCCACACTCTCTGAAAAGATCCTGTGGAATAAATGCTCTTTAAAGGAAATCATAAATAAATGTTAGGAAAGAACCAGCTTTATTGTATACTGTCTGAAATTATTATTTAGAAAACTATCAAAATGAACAAAACCTTTCCCCCAAATATAATGATTAAAATCGATCAGGGGCTTCCCTGGTGGTGCAGTGGTTGAGAGTCCGCCTGCCGATGCAGGGGACACGGGTTCGTGCCCCGGTCTGGGAAGATCCCGCATGCTGCGGAGCGGCTGGGCCCGTGAGCCATGGCCGCTGAGCCTGCGCGTCCAGAGCCTGTGCTCCGCAACGGGAGAGGCCACAACAGTGAGAGGCCCGCATACCACAAAAAAAAAAAAAATCGATCAGAAGAATTAATAGTTGTGGTGTTAAATATCTTATATTTTTGAGTTTTTATCAAATTTCGACACCACTTTAAAAGATCCATTGTTCTCACTTAACAGAAAGTAAAATTGTAGGGTGACAGCAAGAGCTGGGAAAGCTCTCCGCCAATATCCAAACCAGGATGCAAAGTGCGGTCCATCCACAGCCTGCAGTCCTCAGAGAGAGTCTGAAAGAGCACAGTCACTTTCTTTTTTCTTCAAAATACCAGCTCCAACGCTCAAGGGAATGTGGGTATAATTATTTCTAAATAGAAATGAGGTCCAGGAAAAGCAGGAGTAAATGGAATGAAATCATCTCTGAACCCATTTATGCTGTTAAAATTATCTGCTTACCCACCGTGTTTTTAACTGATTTCCTAATAACAAACAATTCACTCAACTATTTTTGCAATGCCTACTATGTGTCAGGCACAGGCAAAGATGATCAAACAGGCTCATTCTGCCGCTTCAAAGAGTTTATGGCATTTAGGGGAGACAGAAGAGTAAATCCCAATTCCATGTTACCTGCCTTAGAGAAGCATGTGGGTTCAGAGAAGCAATTAACCAGGTAAGTTGTGAGAAGAGGCCAAGGAGCAGGAAAGGCTGCCTGGGGAGCCTTCTTTTTTTTTTTTTTTTTTTTTTTTTTTTTGGGGGGGTACGCGGGCCTCTCACTGTTGTGGCCTCTCCCGTTGCGGAGCACAGGCTCCGGACGCACAGGCTCAGTGGCCA
>NW_006797698.1:1536262-1544976 GCF_000442215.2 Lipotes vexillifer
CAGGCAAACCTGAATTTATTTTAGATCGCATCTTTTCAAATAAAAATTCTTAATGGAAATTTTCTTAAATTAAGATCCCAGGGAAAAATAGAACCAAATGATAAAACCTCTGATGAGTATGAGGGCTGATTTTTCTTTTTTTTTTCTCTTTTTTTTGGCCATGCTGCTGCTTCTCATCTTAAAGACTCAATCTTAAAGGAGTGAGTAGGACCTAGCCAAGTGACAGGAGTAGGAAGGGAGGCCGGAATATTCAAACTCTTAGTGCTGTGAGCAGGGTATATTATATTCCAGGAACAAAGCATCAGGGCTCCCGTGTAGGGGATGCAGGGGCGGGGGGGTTAGCAAGCAAAGGTGAAGAAATAAAATGATCAGGTCCTGCTCGGGGCTGAAGAGTTTGCACGACATTCCTAAAGGTTCCTGAGAGTCACTGCATGGTTCTAAACAGAGTAACAAGAACATGTCTGTGTTTAAAAGGAGCTCTGGCTCCAGGGTAGGGAACGGACTAGAAAAGGGCAGGAGAAACTGGAGCTGTTCCAACAAGAAGCCTCGCTGAGGAGTATGGTGGGGACAGAGACACCTTGGGCAGTGTCCAGGGACACTGAGATAAACCAAGAGGACCCAGGGACCATTTGCCATGGATGAGTTTGAATTGCCCATAGAAAGTTCAAACGGAGATGACCAGGAAGCAGTCTGGAGCTCAGGAGAGCTCTGAGCTTGTGGCTGAGGCTTCAAGGCCATCAGCACAGGCACGGGGGTGAAAGCTGGCTAGAGAGAGTAGAGCGAGAGGTAGGACGGGGTGCACGCACATCTCCTGCGCGCACAGGTGGAGTTTCCCGTCCCACCTTTGCTACCGCACAGAGGACGTCTTTACATGGAACCAGAGCTCACAGAAGACAGCAGGGGGAAACATCGATGCTTCTAAATTATTCAGGAGCTCCTTATCTAGTATTTAAGGTTGATTGATTTCTTGCAGTAGCTATTTAAGACTGAAAAAAACAAACAAACAAAAAAGGCAGAGTGAACTCATGTCCGACCTCATTGCATAAAGGAAAGCTTTTTTGGCAGTCGTTTTATGATTAAGCTTGCAGGCTGATGTTTTCCCCTTCTGATAGTCATTCAAAACACTGGGCACAATTATGTAAGACAGTCCTTAATCATTTAGTATTTTTCACCAACCAAAAAGTCACACTTGTAATGGCTCCATGTATTGCAGGGCATTCTTTCAGTAAAGTTCAACTCTGTTCCCTCCCATCACCCTGGAGTCCGGTCATCCCAGACTGGCTGCAGAAGCTGATGGGGTACAGGTAGAAATACCACGGATCTGCACAAGGTCCAGCAAGGACAACCTGGCACCTCTCTACCATAGTATCGCCAGTTTAGTTCTCGAGGGAGATTAGGTGGCATCGCAGTGCAAGCCCCTCTTTTTTGCATGCAGAGCATGGCCTGAGCCCTTCCTCTCCGCTCTGCTCTCCTGGCTTCCCTGCCTGCCTGGAATAGCGAAAATTAAGTCTGGCGTGTAAGTCTGTCGAGACTTTAAGAGAACATCACCGTGAAAAGGCAACCGATGGCCACCAGCCTCAAATTATTTGTACAAACCAATCCATCACTCATTTCAGCCTGTCGACATTTCTGTGCATGTCTGAAAAGCTTCGCAGGGCTTTAGGTCCCTGAAATTGACTTCGTGTGTCATAGAACAGTGTCATCTGCCTCCTTCTGGTGTCCTATGACTACGCTCCTTTCTAAGGAAGAAAGCACGAGATGTCTTACAAAGTGAAAACAACCCGTGGAAATAAATTCAGCCTCACTAGCGTATTATATAGAGACGTTTTTATTTTAGTCTACTTCTGTACACCCATTATCAAGTGAAGTAAAATTAAGAGAATCACGTTAATTTGTTTCCATTTCTATTCTCTACCAACGTGGACAGTAATAGGTACAGGACATTTTGGTCTGAGGACCACTTTTGCAGAGTTCACAGCCTCCAGAAATACATACTCCTGCTGGCTGCCCATTTCTGCCTCCCAAGAAACAACTCATCAGCATTACAGTGAAATAGATGGTGCTCCTAATAAATATCAATGAGGGATTTCTTTTTTAAAGTATGCCAAATTTACTGCAGGAAATTCACGTGTAGACCTTTCCAACATTAGGAGGATCGACACTTCCACTATGTACTACCACACTTCTTTTTAATTAGGCTTTGTATTTCGAGATCATTGTGGGTTCACATGAAGTTTTTAGAGACAATACAGCAATCCTGCGTGCCCTTCACCTAGTTCCCTCAATGGTAACATCTTGCAAAACTACAGTACAGGAGAAACTGGAACCTTCGTACATTACTGGTGAAAATGTAAAAAGGTGCAGTCACTGTGGAAAACAGTTTGGCAGTTTCTCTAAATGTTTAAAATATAGAGTTACCATATGACCCAGAAATTCCATTCCCGGATCTATACCTAACAGAAATGAAAACATAATTCCATACAAACCCTTGTACATGAATGTTTATGGCAGCAATATTCATATTCACAATAGCCCAAAAGTGAAAATTACCCTAGCATCCATCAACTGATAAATGGATAAATAAAATGTGGTATATCCATACAATGGAATGTTTTTCAGCAATAAAAAGAAATTAAGTGCGAATAAATGTTACAACATGGATGAACCTTGAATACATTATGCTGAGTGAAAGAAGCCAGAGATGAAAGACCACATACTGTATGATTCCATTTATATGAAATGTCCAGAATAGGCAAATCTACAGAGACAGAAAATAGATTAGTGGTTGCCTACGAGTGAGCATGGGGGTTAAGGGAGTAATAGGCAGTGACTGGTAATGGGTATGGGGCTTGTCTTTGGGATAATGAAAATGCTGTTACACAACAGCACAACCCTGTGTATATACTGAAAATCATATTTTATATTATGTGAATTGTATCTCAATAAAGATTTTTTTTCTAAATGAGCCCCAGTTGTCGTTTCCTCCACAGAATTAAATCAGCTTGGGGCTTCCCTGGTGGCGCAGTGGTTGAGAGTCCACCTGCCGATGCAGGGGACACGGGTCCGTGCCCCGGTCCGGGAAGATCCCACATGCCGCGGAGCGGCTGGGCCCGTGAGCCATGGCCACTGAGCCTGCGCGTCCGGAGCCTGTGCTCCGCAATGGGAGAGGTCACAGCAGTGAGAGGCCCGCGTACCACAAAAAAAAAAAAAAAAAAGAATTAAATCAGCTTGGCGTGACTCACAGGGGAAAATATAGTATAATAACACAAACAGAATATTGACTTTGAAACAGTCAAGATACAGAACAGATCCATCACCACAAGGGTCCCTCATGTTGCCCTTTTATAGCCACAGGTACCTCTGTTCCCCCACCTGCATCCCTGACCCCTAGCATCCGCTAATCTGTTCTCCACTTCTATAATTTTTTTCATTTCAAGAATGTTATATAAATGGAATCATACAGTATATAACCTTTAGGGATTGGCTTTTTTCACTCAGCATACTTCTCCAGACATTCATGCACATGGCCGTATGTATCAATAGCTCATTGCTTTTTACTGCTGAGTAGTATTCCGCAGTATAGATGTGACATTGTTTGTTGAATGACATCTGTTATTTCCAGTTTGGGCTGTTGCAAATGAAGCTGCTGTGAACATTCATACATAGGTTTTTGGTTTTGGTTTTGTTTTTAACATCTTTATTGGAGTATAATTGCTTTACAATGGTGTGTTACTTTCTGCTATAACAAAGTGAATCAGCTGTACGTGTACATATATCCCCATATCCCCTACCTCTTGCGTCTCCCTCCCACCCTCTCTATCCCACCCCTCTAGGTGGTCACAAGCACCAAGCTGATCTCCCTGTGCTCTGCAGCTGCTTCCCACTAGCTATCTGTTTTACATTTGGTAGTGTATATACGTCCATGCTGCCCTCTCACTTCGTCCCAGCTTACCCTTCCTCCTCCCTGTGTCCTCAAGTCCATTCTCTACAACTGCGTCTCTATTCCTGTCCTGCCCCTAGGTTCTTCAGAACCATTTTTTTCTTTTTTAGATTCCATATATATGTGTTAGCATACGGTATTTGTTTTTCTCTTTCTGACTTACTTCACTCTGTATGACAGACTCTAGGTCCATCCACCTCACTACAAATAACTCAATTTCTTTTCTTTTTATGGCTGAGTAATATTCCATTGTATATACGTGCCACATCTTCTTTATCCATTCATCTGTCGATGGACACTTAGGTTGCTTCCGTGTCCTGGCTATTGTAAATAGAGCTGCAATGAACATTGTGGTACATGACTCTTTTTGAATTATGGTTTTCTCAGGGTATATGCCCAGTAGTGGGACTGCTGGGTCGTATGGCAGTTCTATTTTTAGCTTTTTAAGTAACCTCCATACTGTTCTCCACAGTGGCTGTATCAATTTACATTCCCACCAACAGTGCAAGAGTGTTCCCTTTTCTCCACACCCTCTCCAGCATTTATTGTTTGTAGATATTTGATGATGGCCATTCTGACTGCTGTGAGGTGATACCTCATTGTAGTTTTGATTTGCATTTCTCTAATGATGAGTGATGTTGAGCATCCTTTCATGTGTTTGTTGGCAGTCTGTATATCTTCTTTGGAGAAATGTCGATTTAGGTCTTCTGCCCATTTTTGGATTGGGTTGTTTGTTTGTTTGTTTTAAATTTATTTATTTATCTTTGGCTGCATTGGGTCTTTGTTGCTGCACGTGGGCTTTCTCTAGTTGCGGCGAGCGGGAGCTTCTTTTCTTTATGGTGCACCGGCTTCTCACTGCGGTGGCTTCTCATGTTGCGGAGCACAGGCTCTAGGCACGCGGGCTTCAGTAGTTGTGGCACGTGGGCTCAGTTGTTGTGGCTAGCGGGCTCCAGAGCGCAGGCTCAGTAGTTGTGGCGCATGGGCCCAGCCGCCCCGCAGCATGTGGGATCTTCCCAGACCACAGCTTGAACCTGTGTCCCCCACACTGACAGGAGGATTCCCAACCACTGCGCCACCAGGGAAGTCCTGTTTGTTTTTTTGATATTGAGCTGCATGAGCTGCTTGTATATTTTGGAGATTAATCCTTTGTCAGTTGCTTCATTTGCAAATATTTTCTCCCATTCTGAGGGTTGTCTTTTTGTCTTGTTTATGGTTTCCTTTGCTGTGCAAAAGCTTTTAAATTTCATTAGGTCCCATTTGTTTATTTTTGTTTTTATTTCCATTTCTCTAGGAGGTGGGTCAAAAAGGATCTTGCTATGATTTATGCCATAGAGTGTTCTGCCTATGTTTTCCTCTAAGAGTTTTATAGTGTCTGGCCTTACATTTATTAATGGTCTTTAATCCATTTTGAGTTTATTTTTGTGCATGGTGTTAGGAAGTGTTCTAATTTCATTCTTTTACATGTAGCTGTCCAGTTTTCCCAGCACCACTTACTGAAGAGGCTGTCTTTTCTCCACTGTATATTCTTGCCTCCTTTACCAAAGATAACGTGACCATATCTGCGTGGGTTTATCTCTGGGCTTTCTATCCTGTTCCATTGATCTATATTTCTGTTTTGGTGCCAGTACCATACTGTCTTGATTACTGTAGCTTTGTAGTATAGTCTGAAGTCAGGGAGCCTGATTCCTCCAGGTCCATTTGTGTTTCTCAAGATTGCTTTGGCAATTCAGGGTCTTTTCTGTTTCCATACAAATTGTGAAATTTTTTGTTCAAGTTCTGTGAAAAATGCCATTGGTAGTTTGATAGGGATTGCACTGAATCTGTAGATTGCTTTGGGTAGTAGAGTCATTTTCACAATATTGATTCTTCCAATCCAAGAACGTGGTGTATCTCTCCATCTGTTTGTATCACGTTTAATTTCTTTCATCAATGTCTTATAGTTTTCTGCATACTGGTCTTTTGTCTCCTTAGGTAGGTTTATTCCTAGGTATTTTATTCTTTTTCTTGCAATGGTAAATGGGAGTGTTTCCTTAATTTCTCTTTCAGATTTTTCATCATTAGTGTATAGGAATGCAAGAGATTTCGGTGCATTAATTTTGTATCCTGATACTTTACCAAATTCATTGATTAGCTCTAGTAGTTTACAGTATCATGTCATCTGCAAACAGTGACAGTTTTACTTCTTCTTTTCTGATGTGGATTCCTTTTATTTTGGTTTCTTCTCTGATTGCTGTGGCTAAAACTTCCAAAACTATGTTGAATAATAGTGCTGAGAGTGGTCAACCTTGTCTTGTTGCTGATCTTAGTGGAAGTGATTTCAGTTTTTCACCTTTGAGGACAATGTTGGCTTTGGGTTTGTCATATATGGCCTTTATTATGTTGAGGTAAGTTCCCTCTGTGCCTACTTTCTGGAGGGTTTTTATCATAAATGGGTGTTGAACTATGTCAAAAGCTTTCTCTGCATCTATTGAGATGATTGTATGGTTTTTCTCCTTCAGTTTGTTAATATGGTGTATCACATTGATTGATTTGCATATATTGAAGAATCCTTGCATTCCTGGGATAAGTCCCACTTGATCATGGTGTATGATCCTTTTAATGTGCTGCTGGAATCTGTTTGCTAGTATTTTGTTGAGGATTTTTGCATCTATGTTCATCAGTGATATTGGCCTGTAGTTTTCTTCCTTTGTGACATCTTTGTCTGGGTTGGGGATCAGGGTGATGGTGGCCTCATAGAATGAGTTTGGGAGTGTTCCTCCCTCTGCTATATTTTTGGAAGAGTTTGAGAAGGATGGGTGTTAGCTCTTCTCTAAATGTTTGATAGAATTCGCCTGTGAAGCCATCTGGTCCTGGGCTTTTGTTTGCTGGAAGATTTTTAATCAGAGTTTCAATTTCAGTGCCTGTGATTGGTCTGTTCATATTTTCTATTTCTTCCTGGTTCTGTCTCGGAAGGTTGTACATTTCTAAGAATTTGTCCATTTCTTCCAGGTTGTGCATTTTATTGGCATATAGTTGCTGGTAGTAATCTCTCATGATCCTTTGTATTTCCGCAGTGTCAGTTGTTACTTCCCCTTTTTCATTTCTAAGTCTATTGATTTGAGTCTTCTCCCTTTTTTTCTTGATGAGTCTGGCTAATGGTTTATCAATTTTGTTTATCTTCTCAAAGAACCAGCTTTTAGTTTTATTGATCTTTGCTATCATTGCCTTCATTTATTTTTCATTTATTTCTGATCTGATCTTTATGATTTCTTTCCTTCTGCTAACTTGGGGGGTTTTTTGTTCTTTTTTCTCTAATTGCTTTAGGTGTAAGGTTAGGTTGTTTCTTTGAGATGTTTCTTAAGGTAGGATTGTATTGCTATAAACTTCCCTCTTAGAACTGCTTTTGCTGCATCCCATAGGCTTTGGGTCATCGTGTTTTCATTGTCATTTGTTTCTAGGTATTTTTTGATTTCCTCTTTGATTTCTTCAGTGATCTATTGGTTATTAAGTAGTGTATTATTTAGCCTCCATGTGTTTGTATTTTTTACAGATTTTTTCCTGCAATTCATATCTAGTCTCATAGCGTTGTGGTCAGAAAAGATACTTGATACGATTTAAATTTTCTTGAATTTAACCAAGGCTTGACTCATGACCCAAGATATGATCTATCCTGGATAATATTCCATGAGCACTTGGGAAGAAAGTGTATTCTGTTATTTTTGGATGGAATGTCCTATAAATATCAATTAAGTCCAACTTGTTTAATGTATCATTTAAAGCTTGTGTTTCCTTATTTATTTTCATTTTGGATTATCTGTCCATTGGTGAAAGTGGGGTGTTTAAGTCCCCTAGTATTATTGTGTCACTGTCAATTTCCCCTTTTATGGCTGTTAGTATTTGCCTTATGTATTGAGGTGCTCCTATGTTGGGTGTATAAATATTTACAATTTTTATATCTTTTTCTTGGATTGATCCCTTGATCCTTCTGTAGTGTCCTTCTTTTCTCTTGTAATAGTCTTTATTTTAAAGTCTATTTTGTCTGATATGAGAATTGCTACTACAGCTTTCTTTTGATTTCCATTTGCATGGAATATCTTTTTCCATCCCCTCACTTTCAGTCTGTATGTGTCCCTAGGTCTGAAGTGGGTCTCTTGTAGACAGCATATATACAGGTCTTGTTTTTGTATCCATTCAGCCAGTCTATGTCTTTTGGTTGGAGCATTTAATCCATTTACATTTAAGGTAATTATCGATATGTATGTTTCTATTACCATTTTCTTAATTGTTTTGGGTTTGTTATTGTAGGTCTTTTCCTCCTCTTGTGTTTCCTGCCTAGGTAAGTTCCTTTAGCATTTGTTGTAAAGCTGGTTTGGTGGTGCTGAATTCTCTTAGCTTTTGCTTGTCTGTGAAGGTTTTAATTTTTCTGTAGAATCTGAATGAGATCCTTGCTGGGTAGAGTAATCTTGGTTGTAGGTTTTTCCCTTTCATCACTTTAAATATGTCCTGCCACTCCCTTCTGGCTTGCAGAGTTTCTGCTGAAAGATCAGCTATTAACCTTATGGGGATTCCCTTGTATGTTATTTGTTGCTTTTCCCTTGCTGCTTTTAATATTTTTCTTTTACTTAATTTTTGATAGTGTGATTAATATGTGTCTTGGCATATTTCTCCTTGGGTTTATCCTGTAAGGACTCACTGTGCTTCATGGACTTGACTGACTATTTCCCTTCCCATATTAGGGAAGTTTTCAACTATAATCTCTTCAAATATTTTCTCTGGTCCTTTCTCTCTCTCTTCT
>NW_006797698.1:1545123-1548653 GCF_000442215.2 Lipotes vexillifer
TCTTCTGCCTGTTATTCTGCTATTGATTCCTTCTAGAGAATTTTTAATTTCATTTATTGTGTTGTTCATCATTGTTAGTTTGCTCTTTAGTTCTTCTAGGTCCTTGTTAAATGTTTCTTGTATTTTCATCATTCTGTTTCCAAGATTTTGGATCATCTTTACTATCATTATTCTGAATTCTTTTTCAGGTAGACTGCCTATTTCCTCTTCATTTGTTTGGTCTGGTGGGTTTTTACCTTGCTCCTTCATCTGCTGTGTATTTCTCTGTCTTCTCATTTTGCTTAACTTACTGTGTTTGGGGTCTCCTTTTCGCAGGCTGCAGGTTCGTAGTTCCCATTGTTTTTGGTGTCTTCCCCCAGTGGGTAGGGTTGGTTCAGAGGGCTGTGTAGGCTTCCTGGTGGAGGGGTCTGGTGGATGAAGCTGGATCTTGTCTTTTTCATGGGCAGGACTGCGTCTGGTGGTGTGTTTTGGGGTGTCTGTGAACTTATTATGATTTTAGGCAGCCTCTCTCTGCTAATGGGTGGGGTTGTGTTCCTGTCTTGCTAGTTGCTTGGCATGGGGTGTCCAGCACTGGAGCTTGCTGGTCGTTGAGTGGACCTGGGTCTTAGCGTTGAGACAGAGATCTCTGGGAGAACTCTCACCAATTGATATTACGTGGGGCCAGGAGTTCTCTGGTGGACCAGCGTCCTAAACTCGGCTCTCCTACATCAGAGGCTCAGGCCTGACACCCAGCTGGCGCACCAGGACCATGTCAGCCACACAGCCAGGTACGTGGGGAGTTTCTTGCCTTTTGAGAAGTCTGAGGTCTTCTGCCAGCATTCAGTTGGTGTTCTTTAGGAGTTGTTCCACATGTAGATGTATGTATTTTTGATGTATTTGTGGTGAGGAAGGTGATCTCCATGTCTTATTCCTCCACCATGTTGAAGGTCTCCCCCACAACCCCATACATAGGTTTTTGTGTGAACATGTTTCGTTTTCCCTGGGATAAATGCCCAAGAGTGCCATTGATGTGTCATATGGCAGTTAGGAGCTTAGATTCATAAGAAACTGCAAAATTGTTTCCCAGAGTGGTGGTATGATTTTGCATCCCCACAGCAATGCACAAGTGATTCTGTTTCTCTGTATCCTCACTGGCATTTGGTGCGGTCACTATTTTTATTTTGGCCATACTAATAGGGGTGTAGTGATAGCTTATTGTGGTTTTGATTTGCATTTCCCTAATGGCTAATGATGTTGGACATATTTTCATGTGCTTATTTTGCCATCTGTCTATCTTTTTCAGTGAAATGTCTCCATATCTTTTGCCCATGTTCTGATTGGATTGTTTTATTTTTCTACTATTGAGGTTTGTTTTTTTTAAATTTATTTTTGGCTGCATTGTGTCTTTGTTGCTGCACGCAGGCTTTCTCTAGTTGCGGCGAGCAGGGGCTACTCTTTGCTGCGGTGCCCGGGCTTCTCGTTGTGGTGGCTTCTCCTGTTGCGGAGCACAGGCTCCAGGCGCACGGGCCTCAGAAGTTGAGGTACGTGGGCTCAGTAGTTGTGGCTTGTGGGCTCTAGAGCGCAGGCTCAGTAGTTGTGGCACACGGGCTTAGTTGCTCCGCAGCATGTGGGATCTTCCCAGACCAGGGCTCGAACCCGTGTCCCCTGCATTGGCAGGTGGATTCTTAACCACTGTGCCACCAGGGAAGCCCTGTACATGTTCTCTTAAGTGAATAACTAAGTATTTAATTTTCTTTGTGGTCATCATAAATAATATTGTTTTTAATATCAGTTTCCAGATGTTCATGGTTAGCATGAACGTTGTTAAAACAAATGTGATTGATTTTTGTGTGTTGAATGTGATTGATTTTTGTGTGTTGATCTTGTATCCTGTAACCTTGGCTGCACTCATTAGTCCTAGTTTTGGTGTTTTGGGATTTGTTTGTTTGTTTGTTCATCTAGTAGATTCCTTGGGACTTTCTATGAAGACAACCATGTCATCTGCAAATAGGGATGGTTTTATGTCTTCCTTTGCAATTTGTATGCCTTTAATTTTTTTTCTTGCCTTATTGCAGTGGCTAGAACTTCTAGTACTGTGTTGATTAAGAACAGTGTGAAAGCACACATCCTTGCCTTGTTCCAGAACTTAAGAGAGAAAGCATTCAGTCTTTTGCTGTTAAGCATGACACAGCTGAGTGGTTTTACCACCATGTCTTACAAAATTAGTTCTGTCTTCTTTTCCTCCCCCCACATTTTTTAAGGCAAAGATTAAGACTTAGGGATTGGCAGGACTTCCCTGGTGACCCATTGGTTAAGACTCCATGCTCCCAATGTAGGGGGCATGGGTTTGACCCCTGGTTAGGGAACTAAGATCCCTCATGCCACATGGCGTGACTAAAAAAAAAGACTTGGGTATTGGCCCAACTGAGATGACAGAGCAAAAAGAAAGCATAAAGGAAATTTAAGTACTTCCTCCTCCAGGCTAGGCTTGCAAGAGTGACAGAACCAAGTTCCTTTGGTGGGGGCGGGACTTCACAGCCTTAATCAGCGCTGGGGAGCTAATCTCTTTATCAGGGCCCTTGCACTCTGCAGTGAGCTAAGGGCCCCCTGCACCTGGGGCAGTCATTGCCTGTAACACAGGAGAGCCTCACAGAATGGGGTGCCTGTCCCCTCTCTGGTTACCCTGCTCTTCCAGGAAGCTCTCGGCTGCCAGCCTCGCTGCCTGCCAACCTGAGTTGGCGATTGGAGAGTCTCAGATACCCAGATCCAGGGTGACAGGAGTGGCCAGGGCCAGATTTAGATTTGTATGTGCTTTTGGCAGTGGCTCCCCAAAGAAGAGAATGGGCTATGAAGAGAGGAAGCACGTTAAAGAGTTCCATGGCTGGGTAAAACTGATAGCGACACAGTGCATCTACAGCACGTATATTCCACAGAACAAAATTCTTATTAGGGGAAAGGGATGGGCAATTTAGTCTAAACTTTATAAAGAAAAGCAAGCAATCACTCCCTCACCCACTCCCCTCCACCCCGACCCCGCCTTTGGGGTCATCTCCCCCTGGGGTCCTGCAGCCTCCATTCCCCTCTCCCTGGCACGTCGCCCCGCCCACCCCACCCCCACCTGGCAGCGCTCCCCTCGTGCCCCACCCCAGGGCTGGCCGAGACCACACCTGCGCAGGTTAAACCTGCAGGGACGCGCTGCTGCCGTGGGTGGCGGGGGAAGGTGAGCGGATGTGAGCGGTGGGATGGGAGGACGAGGCAAGGATGAGAAAACGGGCCTCTGCTAATGGCCGGTCGGCGGCCCTGGCGGGAAGGAGGGATGCGGCCAGAGGGGCGCCCCGGCCGCCCTCGAGCGAGCCAGCCCCTGGCTCCTCGGGGTCCTAGTCCCACGGTTCCATCTCGCCGGTCCATACCAACGCGCGAGGCGCCAGGGGGAGGCCGGGAGCAGGCCGTTCCACTCGGGGAGGGGCGGCAGGTTAGGCCGCGGCCCGCGCCACCTGCGGCCTGGGGCGGGGGTGGGCTGGAGGCTGGGCCGCGCCGCCCGTTCTGTGCAG
>NW_006797698.1:1549077-1591018 GCF_000442215.2 Lipotes vexillifer
CGGGGACGAGCGCGGCCGAGCGCATGCTGATCCCTGTCCTGCTCCTCCTCAGGCGGCGCTGGCGGCGGCCCCGGGACCCGCGGAAGCCGGCATGCTGGAGAAATTCGAGTTGGAAGAAGAAGGTGAGTGCCCCCCCGCTGGAACGCGCTTCCGTGTCTACGCCGGGGGCCCGGAGGGGCCGGGGCGCGGGGACAGACGGGGTTCACGCCCCGGAGGCCGCGGGACCCAGCCGCCCAGCGCCCGTCCGCCTTCGGGCGGCGCGCCCTGCGGGGGCTGGCGGTGGAGACGCGGAGCCGGCAGAGCGTGTCTGCAGTGGCCGCGGGTGCCTTTCGGTGGCGAAATCTCGCTGGGTTCTAAGGGGAGCCCGCAACCCGGCCATCCACACGGATGGTCGGTCCTTTTGTCCTTACAAGCCGAACTGGAATGAGAGCAAGGTGACGTGCAGTAGTAATTGTTTGTAATGCCACCATACATGTAGGGGTAACCCCCAGATTATGCCTATGGTCCGTACCTTTAAATAACACACACTGGTTCCCTTATCTGTACTTGTGAAAATACCCCCAGCAGGGTGTGTCTTCTTGTCTTGATAGGGAAAGTTCAGTAGGAAAAGCGGTGGCGGCTTAGCGAATTGGTTTTGAGTTCAGGTGACCCTGTCATTCAGTCGTTCCTGTCTTCTCTTCGCTCACTCGGTTTTTTTCCTTTTCCTGCCCCGTTTTCTTCTTCTTACCTGGATCTTATTTTGAAGCTGTTGAAATGTGGGGGGGGGGGGGGGGAGTTTGTTCTTTGGCAAAATGAATATTTAACGTGGATTGTGACGAGCTTTTACCTGGATCTTATTTTGAAACTGTTGAAATTTGAAGGGGGTGAGTTTGTTCTTTGGCAGAATTAGTACTTAAAATGAGATACGATGAGTTCAAAGTCTAAAAAGAAGTTTGTATAACAGGCTTGACAATTTGAGGAATTTAAAAGACCTCCACACTGTCTTGTGTTTTTCCGTTATTCGTTTAGTGAGTTCTCTTTTTTCCAAGAGTATTGATGGAATAAAGCTTCTGGAACAAAGCATGTGCCATGTGGATGCTGTGCCCTCTGCCAACTTTACTTTAATACTTCCGTTTATTTACAGTCAGGCAGTTACTTAAATAAGCATGCACAACCACTATGAGAACGTTAAGCCGACAGTATCAGGCCAATGCCTACGTTTATTTTATGTTTTAGAGTTCCCGCATTTCACAGACATGTTAGCCAGAAGATAACGTGTTCATAGTAATTATCATTAGAAGTCTGCCGCCATATTTATTATTAACAAGCAGTTACATGATACATTTCAGAATTTTACTAGGGCTTAATTTGCATTCTGTCCTACTGAAAAATAATCCAGTGTGTTCAATCGAATCCGCCTCAGTATTCCGTGATTTTATTATATTGCAGGTCAAACTTGGGGCACTGTCCACAGGGCAGTAAGGTGTGCCCCCCTTTCGTTAAGACTTTGAATATCTAAATCATAGAGTTTTCTTTGTCCCTGATTTCAGTAACAATGAGACTCCATTGCATTTAATCATTTTGCAGATTCACATGGGGGCAAAGAAAAGTAGAGAGCAGATGCTATTGGAGAGGTGCCATAGCTATGGTTTAGAGTATAGGCCCAGCTTCAGACCGTATCTTAACTTCTTATTAAGCTGTGTGACCTTGGACAAGTTACTTAACCTCCCTGTACCGTAGTTTTCCCATTCATAAGGTGGAGCTAATATCGGGGTGTTCTGAGGATTAAATGAGATAATCCACGTAATGGTATTTAGTACAATGTAAATCCACAGTAAGCACTTAGTACATGTTAGTTACTGTTACTGTTTAAGTGCCACTTACCATTGTACTGAACTCATGGACTTTTTAAGCTTTTTATTAATGAATCGTCCATAGAGATTTTTCTCAGTACAGGTTTGGAGTTTTTTTCCTTACTTGAGATTTATTAATTTAATTATGTTGCATTTCTCAAAGCAGATATTTGAGAAATATCTCTGTGCCTTATTTCTTTTGCATTGTTTCTGCCAAGGGAATGAATATAAAATACTAAACGTAAGCATCTAAGAAGAAGGAATTTCCCATTTTCACCCATCTGTTTTTATCTATATTGCTGTCATTACTTTAAAGCATACTGAATCGCACAAATAACCCTGTCAAATTTTTCTAGATTCTTAAGGAGGCAAAATGTTGTAAAGCAGTTGCTTGGAAGCTGTTAGCCAAGCTGGAAGGGGTAGTGTTGGCGTGGTTGTCTAAAGTGCTGCTTTGTTTCTTTTGAACTTTAGAGTGCTTATTCATCCAAAATACGGAAAAACTGAATATCAAGCAGAATCTTACATTTATTCGGGGGAACAATAAGTCCTAACAGTAGGACATGACACCTTTAAATAGTATCCTGTGAGCTGATGTGTTAGCAGCCTACATAATATTGATACATAGCAGTTGAATAGGTCGTCATTTAATCTTCCAGCTTCCTTCTTATTCACTTGGTGTCATCATTTGTGCATTGCGATCTGGACGCTTTCCTTAGATGGGGATGCATTTGATACACATGGAAACACGTGATTGCTAATATTTATGTTACCAAGTCTTTTCCTATTTCCTAATAAATTCTAACAGATACTCTGTTCGTTAGAAAGGCATTAGTGAAGTTGGCATAATCTCTTAAAACGTTAATTTGCTTCTGGGAAGAAAGAAGAAATTGTGCCTCTGTCTCCCATGTGTTGTCCAGGTCCTCTTTTGCCTGGGTTCTGACACCAAGTGCCCACCCACTTCTTCCTACCATCGCACCCTGACAGAGGGACCTTTCCAGAACGTGAATTGACAGGACCACTCCTTTACGGGAAAATCTTTACCACTTTCCTGGGTCTGTATATAGAATACATGCAGACTTCTCTTCATCTGCAGCCTCACCGCCTCCTCCCGGCCGTACGCACCAATGATCGGAGAGCTTTCTGTGCATAAGCCCTGCCAGAGAGATTTTTAAAAGGCAGATTCTAGTTCTGTGGGTCTGGGCTGGAACCTGGGAGTCTGCATTTCTGCTCAGCTCCCAAGTGCTGCTGCTGCTTCACAGACCCCACGCTGAATAATAAGGCTGTAGAACAGGCACGGGCAAACTTTTTCTGTAAAGGGCCAGATGGTCTCGGTCTCCGTCCCTGTCAAGGCTACTCAGCCTGCCCGTGCAGCAGCAAAGCAGCAACGCGGTCCAAGTGGCAGGGCTGCGTTCCAGTCAAACTTTATTTACAGAAAGAGGCCAGATTTGGCCCACAAGCAGAGTTAGCCAGACGCCTGTTCTGTGACCCTTCATGGTCTCGGTGCCTGAGGGTTTACATCCTTTGGAGGGTAAGACCTTCTCTTGCTCCCTTTTTCCACCTGCCAACCTTACTGCATTGTCTCACCCTCTCCAAGGCCGCTGCCTAAAGCCCTTCTGTGCTTCTCCATGATCCATCTTTCTCCTCCCAGCAGGTGATACGGTGGCACGTCCTCGGTGCTCAGCGGTGTTTTGGTATCTCAGTGACTACATTCAGGGTTTATGTTTCCATTACGGGAACGATGGGAGGATGAAATGATTCGGTATCTGCAAAGTGATGCGAGCAGTGCCTAGTTCATAGCAGTCGCTTTATGTGTTTGCGTTTCAAGTGTTTAATTATGTCAGCCACACCTGTTTGTTTTTATCAAGATTAACCGTCTTGAACTTATTTAACCACAGGGCCCAGCACCTTCGTAAGCACCTAAACGCAGCCAGTGAGTGCTTGCTCAAGTCGATGAGTGTTCAGAAACTTATTCATGATTAATAAATCTGTAATTCTGGCACTATATCAAGAACTTTACGGCCCCTGGGAACCACCTGTGTTTTCGCCACCTTCTTGTCTTTCCAGCTGTCGCAGACTCTCCAGTTTCTTCGGGCTTTCAGCAAGTCGCCTTCCTCCCAGTCACCTGTCCCCTCTCCCCTTACCACCTGCCTGCTTCCTTCAGTCCAGGCGGTCCTTTCTGTCCAAGCTGTTCCTTCCTCCCCTGCAAGGCATTTCCCAAAGGAAAGGCTTTTCAGAACTTGCCTCCAAACTCATTTTCCTAGCAAGACTGGTCAAGCTAGTCTGCACGATCAAAAATACGGAGGAAGTGGGGGTACAAGTACAAGCGAGGGGAAAGCATTATTTTTCAGTCAAGGATCTTGGAATCAAATCGTAGGTCCGGTTCCGTAATGAGGTAGCAGCTGTATTCTTGAATCATCCTTGTCTCTTGGGGCGCTGCGTGTGCTTGTTTTGTTGTCGTTGTGGGTTTTCTCGCTAGACCAAGGCCCAGCATTGGTGAACTTGTACTTTTCCTTCCAGCTTGAAAATATTACCTAAAGCAACCAGCAGCCGCTCTACAATAAACCGAAAATGTGCATTCACTGTAACTTGTTCATTCTCAGCTGGAGGATACTGCCCTGAAGTGAGCAAAGGTCGGTCCTTGTTGGGGGACAAAAAAATCTTAGCTATTACAGTGGTTTCTGGCTCTCCAAAGGGCCCCTGAATGGATATACAGTGTATCTGTGGTATTAAAGTTTCTTGGGGGTAGGACAGTTGAGGGGGGAATGTATAGAAAGGCTGGGGGGGATTATGAAAACAAGTTTGAGAAACACTGCTCTAACTTACTTAAGGGAGAATGTCTTCCTGTGAATTTGTGGAACCTTTTAAAGTATCCCCTTATCACTCAGCTTTGTAAGTGAGGCTCAGCTGGGTCCACTTGGCTTCTTGACTGTAGTGTGTGGGGTACTGACCTCTGGTGGTGACAGGCTTGTGATCGCAGTTTGCTTGCCGGCGATCATCTCGTGGTATTAGAAGGCTCTGCTCATCTATCTTCCAGACTCTTTCCTTCCCTACTGAGCTTGCATACTTACCTTAGAGAAGAGGTTTATTGTTTCTTGTTTGTAAAAATAGTTACAGCTTTATGAAATGTTTACAATTAAACATTTTCTGCTCCGGCTGACCCCATAGTTGAAAGCTTGCCATTTTTAACAGACTTTAGGTACACATCTTAAAGTCAGGCTTCACATTTGATGGTATCTTAGATTTGATAAGATAGAGTAGTTGTTTTATAGGCTGCGGAGGTTTTGTTATCTGAAACGTTAAGACCCCTGACTATTTTAAACAAGAGGGGAGTGTGCGGCAGGGTTTGAGGATCCATAAGTGGGACCTGCCACCGGGCTTCTCAAGTCATCAGGAGGCAAGGCCGTGCTGAGTCATGTCCACGATGATGAAGGGACCTCCACGACCTTCCCGCTCAGGACTGGTCCTGCCTGCTCATTGGTGAGCCCTCAGCGGCCCCAGCAGGCGGCTGGCAGGAGTCCAGGCCAGCGAGTCAGACTGTTTGCTCCATGGCCGGGGTGTTTCCACCCTACAGCTCTGCGTGGGGTGGGCAGAAAGAACCCTTGCAAAGTTGTTATACCAGGACCCCTGTGACTTTACATTTTACCTATGAATTTTATTTTATTTTATTTTATTTTGCGGTACGCGGGCCTCTCACTGCTGTGGCCTCTCCCGTTGCGGAACACAGGCTCAGCGGCCATGGCTCACGGGCCCAGCCGCTCCGCGGCATGTGGGATCTTGCCGGACCGGGGCACGAACCCGCGTCCCCTGCATCGGCAGGCGGACTCTCAACCACTGCGCCACCAGGGAAGCCCCTACCTGTGAATTTTAAAGTGGGAAAATTTTGCCACCACAAAGCATTTGGAATTTATTTGAAGAAACTGGAAGAATTTTCGTTCTTTTTCTATGATTATAGTAACTGGCGTATGTTAAGTATATTGAGGCACTGTTATAAATCCTTTACATTTATCTCATCTAACCCTCAAAACAACTCTTAAGGGGTAAATATTTTTATCTTCTCTGTTTATAGAGGAGAAGATTAAGATGGTGAGAGGTTAAATAAGTGACCATGGGGGGCGGGGGCGGGAGGGCACATATCTGGGGAGGTGGGGTCGCCAGGTTTCAAACACAGGCTTTAGACTTGCAGGTCTTCGTAACCAACGTGAAATAATCCCTTATCTGGAAACCCTCTTTCCATTTCCTCGCTTCCCATTCCTTCTTCAGCGCGTTTCCACCACTCCACCCAAATTCCCTGAGTTGGTCACTCGCGGCTCCATTTTGCAAACTCCAGTGGACACTTAATCGTCTTCTCATTTTGCACTGTTCGTAGGCGTCACCAGGGATGACCTCTGGTGCCTTCTCCCCCGGAGCACTCCTGGCATGCTCCTCAAACCTGCCCGCTCCTTGTTTCCTTGATGGCTCTTACTTACCCTTTTTCCTTTCCGTTTGGTTTTGTTTTGTAGTAGCAGGTGGAGTGAGGGCTAATTCACAAGCCATGCGTTTGAACATTAGCTATGGGGCTTTGCTCCTGGCTCTTCCCCAAGCCACTTGTCTTCCCCTCCTGTGCCCTCCCCTAGGCAATCTCCCTCACTTCCATGGCTTCAGTTACCACCTGCCTGGTGCCCAGTGTTTAATTACCACGATGCTTTAATAACTGATGATGCCCAAATAGATATCCGCAGCCAGATCTCCCTTCTGAGTATTCGGTTGCCTATTGGATGTCTCTGCCTGTGTCATCGCGCCGTCTCTCTGGTCTGTCCCCCTGCTTCTCCCTCGCGCCTCTTTTTTTCCCCGCAACCTAATTCAGTAAGTGCTACCACGTTCACCTGTTTTTTTGTTTTGTTTTTTTTAACAAGAATGACGTTGAGCTATGGCTCTCTCACTCTCCCACACCCAAGCGGTCAGTCCTCTCGCTTTCACCTCCTGAATACCTACCTGTCTCCGCCGTCGTCACCTTTCTATTGACCATTAAACAGCCTAGTCTCTCCAGCATCTCCTCTGGCCCCCTCCAATCAACTTTACATGCTGCAATTAGAGATATTTTTTAAAAACCTGTATCTGATCGTGTCACTTCCAGGCTTAAAAGCCTCCTCTGACTTTCCTTTGCCTTTAGGCTGGAGCCCAGACTTACCTCCCTCTTCCCTCTGCCCACCTCACCGCACACCTCCCTCCTCCTGGCCTTGTTCCTCCGTGCCTGCTGGACTTTGCACAGGCTGTTCCCTCTCCCTGGATTGTTCTTCCCTGTCCTCTTGGCCACCTGCTAGTTTTCTTCAGGTCTCAGCCTATGTGTCACTTCCTCGGGAAAATTGACTTTCTGGAAGCCCCAGACAGGCCTTCACATATCATCTCATGATCCCTCATGGCTGATGGGGCTGTTAAGGTGAAAGGCATTTATTCATGTTTCTCTGCCATCGTGGAAGCTCTGTGAGCATGGGGACTGAAAACTTAACTATTTGCCATGTCTCAAAGATATGATGATGACTAAGACCTCGTTTCAGTAAATATTTGTCACATACGTGAACACACGTGTTTTTTTGGAGCTTTACCTTTTACTCTGGCACATGGGCTCAGTGTACTTCAGTGGTTAATGTTGTTTCTTATAAAGAAATAAGGCATTTCTACTTAAGGCAATGAGAGGAAATCCGCTTGCCAAGTTTATGCGTGCTAATCAAAGAGCAGTGACAAGGTAGCTGTAAGATGACCCGCATATACCTCCCAGATGCACCGAGGCTTCTTCTCCCAAGTGTGAGGTCAAAATAGACTGTGTCCCGCGGCCGAACAACTCAGAGGCAGTAACAGCGGATAGAAACGTGACGACTTGCTTGCATAATCTGGTGCCTGAGGAGAAAGTCTTTCAGATCTTCCTTTTGTGGCTGTGATCGCACTTGCGCTGATATTAGGGGAAAAGAAGTCTGGCTTAACTCGGATACTAAAAGGAGAGTCATTTTGGGGAGGAAACTAATTTGGGAACCTTTTGGTCACATTTTAGTCACTTGTAAATCTTTTAATTTGTCGCTTCTGTCCCACTTGGAGCTATTTCCTGTGTATCTGAATTTATGTCACATCATTGAGGTTTCTGAACTTTGTTAATAACCTGATTTATTTTATCTTAGGTCGTACGTCGATCATTTGTTTCTAACAGTAAGTTGCTACCAATAAATTGTTATTTTATAGACCACATACTATGGAATGTGTAGTTGTTTCATTAAGACCGCCTCAGGAATATCCGCGTCCACATTCTCACGTGTTTATTTTTACCTTTGTTTGGCTCTTTTCACAGTGACTCCTGTAGCTTTGATGCTTGCACATGTGGCATGTCCCCCCCTTCAGCTGCATATATAATTAGTGTCGTGTAATTAAGAGCATGAGTCAGACCCAGATTGGAGTCCCATTTCTTCTACTTAATAGCTGTGAGACCTTAGGCAAGTTATTTCAAGGTTCAGTTTCTTCAAGTGTAAGTAGGAAACAATAATAGCTCCTAGCTAATAGGATTATACATGCATTAAGTAACCTGAATGTAACAATCACTTGAGTACCTGCTGTGTAGTGCAGTCTCTACAAGTATAACTATGATGGTGACCCTAGAAAGGACCAAAAAGGCAACTGAGCATAAATTTCGAAATCAAGCCACCATTAGTGCATCATCCGGCGACAGCCATTTGGCTAGTGATGGCTTCGGTGTCGGCACCGTCGGACTTTTCCCCGTGTGAATATCGTACCTACCACCCAGTGGACAGCGTTTGTGATTGAATGTTTGAGTTTATTTATCCCCATTCCTCAGAATCACTCCTCAAGAAAGATGGTGTTATCCCCATTTTACGAACAAAGAGATTCAGGCCAGGGGGATGCAGGAATTTGCTCAGCGTCACACAGAAGGTGATGACAGTTCTCATACAGGTTTGGTCTAGATCTGCCCTGTTCTGTCTCCTGCACTCGCTCCCCCTGGAGCCTGAAAGTCCTAGAGTCCCCGTTGGAGAAGACTGGCCTGCTCCCTGATGTACCTGAGGAAAGGACCCAGGCCCCTGAGCTTCTCAGGGAATCGTATATTGTTAGTGCCTTACTCTGCAGATCATTTTTCGTATTTTGATTTGAACAGCACTTACCCATGTTGTAAGAACGATAATGTGCTGTATTAGAGGCAGCCAGGGCCCCGCAGCAGAAAGATCCGTTGTATTGCTAAACCCCAAAGATGTGCATGCATCTACGGACATCTGTTTAAGCGCTGGTAACTGAAATGAGTCAGGATGCGTCCGAACTGCATGGTGTCCAAATGTCAAAACTGCAGCACGCTGGTGGGGACATGGTGACAAGCCAGTCTTCACTGCACCTGCCTGATGCACTGAGCTGGGCTGCCACGTTGTAAGTCAACATGGTTTGCCGAGTGTATTCATTTCTCTCTCATCCCCCCGAAAATGCTACTGAAGTGACAGCATCAAAAAGTAGCCTTGCTCAACAAGAGCACAAGCTTAATTCTTGGAAAAGACCAGTTAAGTGGATAAACCTGTGTCAAGTCTGTTCAAGGAGAAACGAGTGAAAACGCGAAGTATTGGAAATAAGAGGAGCTTCTTAATTATAAATGCAGAGATTTCGAAAATAACATTAAAAGAAATCTGAATATGTCAAACTATATCAGTATATTTAAAAATCTTTTCAATCACTTTTGAGTAAATTTTACAAGTTCGTATTTTCTTGGTTAACTATCCCTTTCATCAATCACCATAGAAGAAATTAAAAAGTAATTAATTGAATTGTACACTTTAAATGGGTGACCTGTATGGATGTGAATTATCTCAATAAAGGCTTTGGGGTTTTTTCAAGTAATGAAAGGTCCTCGCCCTTCCTCTGCCCCTGCAGAAGAGGCCCGGTATTCAGCCTGTTGATGGGTAAATTCTGTAAAACCTTCGAGGAACAGTTAAGGCCTAGGTCATCTGAATTACTTTAGGACTTAGGGAACGATGGCGGCTTCCCAGCTCCTTCTGAGAAGCTCACTCAATCCTGACATCAGAACCAGAGGATAGCACACAAAGAAGAAAACAAATGATCAACCTGGCATTTAAAATATGGGCAGGACTACTACAAAAACATCAGCAGGATGAGCCACGCAGTCTCTTGTGACCAAACAAGGTTTTGTCCTAGAAATGCAGGGCTGCAGTTTGTTAAGAAATTCACCGAGGAGTTAATGGCAGCAGATTAAAGGAGAGAAACCTCTGGTCATCTAAGTAGATACTGAAATAGCAACTGATAAAATTCAACATATGTTCCTTTTACAAAATCCTTATTAAGCTAGAGGGAGAAGGAAACTCCTTTAAAACGCTGAAAGCGTGTTTGACAGAAGTGGGGACTGACATCTGTACGCTGCTGCGTATGATGTAGATGGCTGGTGAGGGCCTGCTGTATAGCACCGGGGGGAAAAAGAAGGTACAGCCTGTTCACAGGACATGTATTAAGTTAACCTTGGAAATGCATTCCAATAAGCATTAGGTGCAGACACGTACTGTTTGATTCCACTTATACGAGGTACCTAGAATAGTCAAATCATAAGAGTCAGCAACTGCACTGGCAGATGCCAGGGGCCGGGGAGGTGGGCAGGTGGGGAGGGGGAATGGGGAGTTAGTGTTTCAGGGGGACAGAGTTTCAGTTTAGGAAGGTGAAAAATTCGGGAGATGGATGATGGTGCGAGTTGCACAACAATGTGACTGTACTTAGTGCCACTGAACTGTCCTGTTAAATATGGTTACAATAGTGTGTTTTACATTATGTGACTTTTACCACAGGAAAAAAAGAAAACATTTTTAAAAAAAGGAGTGGGCTGGGGTGGCCGCGTGTTGTTGCTGGCGTCACTGTCATCAAGGTGTTCCTTACCCCGCTGGCCTGCTGGCGCCGGGGGCTGGATCCCTGCGAGTTAACCTTGGTCCTCTCTGTCGCTTCGGCTTAGTACAGTAATTGGGTTCTGTTTCCTGAAAAAGAGGAAACACTGGCTGTGGTTCACAGAATTAAACCCAAAGCCATTTTAAAATGGATGGGGACCACTGTCATTTCAAGGTCACAGCCTTGTTGGGTCTGTGACATTCCTTAGGCATTTGTTGCAGCTAACTTTGAGCTGTTATCTAATCGGGGAAGCTTTGTGCCTTTACTTACGTACGCTTTTCCTTCTTTCTTAGTAATTCTTTGCCCCCTTATCTAGCAGAGCATATGCATCTCCCTCTTCAGTGGACACTTTTGCCCCCAGCACACACAGAACCAAACGCAAAAGGCATGGAAAGGAAACAAAATCTAATGCGCTTCATTTATTCTGCTACCTTGTAGGTCCTGTAAAGTCACATTTAAGCTTTGCCTTTGTTAATCTTCGTGTTTCTAAGCACTTTAAGAAAACGTATGTATGTGAGAGTTTAGTCTTTTCCTTATACTTTTAACTTCCATATTCCCCTTTTCGCTGATTTCTTGCTTAACGATTTTAAATGGTTTTTTCTAAAAAGAAAAGATACTATGTGAATATAGTAAACTTATGTTTCTAAGTGTAGAATAAAGCATAAAAGACAAATTTTAAAATAACTAACCTATTGATAATCTTTGTCTTTGTGGAATTACAGTGAAGTGTCTTACGTTAAGTTAAAATTACAGGATTGGAAATACGGAGTTGGTTTTTTTGGTTGGGGTGTTTTTAGTGACATTTGGGCCATGTGTAAATTTTGTTTTAGAACGCCTCTCATCCTTGCACTCTCAGCTCTCTACGATGGGGATCGAATCATTACCATGGCCCCTGCCTTTCATGGATGTGTCTTTCAGTGACATACAATATAGCAGGCATGAGCTTGTCCCGACACCCGTGAGGAACTTGCTGGGGACCCGTCTGCTGCCTCAGAAGCCGCCGTCTAAAGCGGATCTATAGCTTTGGCACAAGGCACGTTAGGGCTCCGAAAGGGTGTCACTCACAAAGCGCTAGCAGGGGTGTTCACAGTGGAGGGGTGCTGGTGCCTTGAGGGCCTTTAGGGAAGGCGCAGGGGGCCTGTGAACTGAACTTGGAAGGCGGAGGAGGCTCCTGAGGCCGCCATGACAAAGTGCCACAAACCCCGTGGCTTGGAACAACGGAACTTTATTCTCCCACACTCGGGAGGCCAGACATCCGAGCTCAGGGGGTCCGCAGGGCTGGTCCCGTCTGGAGGCTCCAGGGAGAATCTGTCCTAGGCCTCTGTCCCGGCTTCTGGTGGTTGCTCGTGCTCCCAGGCGTCCCGTGGCTCATGGCAGCATCACTCTGATCTCTGCCTCCATCGACTTCTCCTGTGTCTGTGTCCGCTCTCATTTGTAAGGACATTGGTAATCGGATTTAGGGCCCAACCTGATAATCCAGGGTGACCTCGTCTCCAAAGACCCTTGTTCCAAATAAGGCCGCGTTCTGACGTTCCAGGTAGACGTTATCTTGTGGGGGCCACCATTCAGCCCATACAGAAAGGCAGGTAGGAGTCCAGTGGCCACCTGGGCCGTGCGCCCAGTAGAGGCAGGCACGAGGACACGGGCCCAGAGTTCAGAGGCTGCCTTTGAAAAGGAAGTGTCACGGGATCCCAGGGTGTGAAACTCCTCGAGGCCACGGCGTGTGAGGTGCCGTGCTGCAGTGAGGACTTGTCAAGGGTGGTGTGTGAGCAGATCTGCTTGCAGGGAGAGAAACACTCGGCCGTGCCTTCCTGGTTAGAGCGTACAGCTGTTTTGCACGTAAACTGAGATGTTGCGTTTCCCAAGTTGTTCTGTTGACCTTCACAGAGTAAACACTGTAACGTATACGTTCTCCTTCCCAGTAGCACTCTTCAGTAGCTCCCTGGGATGATGCTGGGTTAGCGTGTGACTGGACGGCGTAACATCATTCCACGGTGGGTGGCTTTCATAGACCAGTGGCTCAGGTGCCAGCGTGACACTCTGCAGTTACACTTCTCCCCGGGGACGGATAAAATAACCCAACAGTGGGACACTGCGATCCTTTCCGAGCCCCAGTTACCTTTTGAATAATGAGAGCTTGAACTTGCCTTCTCAGGAATTTTAATAACTTATTCCAAACAACCTGTTATTGTTGAATGGTTTTGGGTTTTTTGGGGTGTTTTTCCTTTTTGGTTTAACTCCAGATACTCTTATTTTCTGTTTCAGTGCGTTTCTTCCTTCAGGTACAGTTTGGACTTCATCATAATTAAATAATACAAATGGTGCTCTCATCAACAAGTTTTACCAAATGTAGAGAAGCAATGACATTTTTATGGTATTTTACTTTATTCTCCTGACTTTAAATGCTGACACTTTTGTTATTGATGTTATTGTATCAGTAATAATTTAGCCTTATCATGAACCAAAATACATTCTAGTGTCATTTAGCTTTGCTTGGTCAAGCTTTTTACATTAAAAAAAAGATAGTGTTATAGATCCACCTCAAAACTGAGAACCCCAGGCTAATTATGAGAAAAACATCAAATTCCAGTCGAAGGGCATCCTCCAAAGTATCTGCCCAGTACTCCTCAAAACTACCGAGACCATCAAATCAAGGTTTGAAGAGCTGTCACTGCCAAGAGGAGCCCAAGGAGACAGGGCTGCATGTGAGGTGCTGTCCTGGAGGGAGAGAAACTAAGGCAATTGAATAATTGTAACAGACGTACCACACTGATGTAAGCCGCTAGTGGTTGAGGGCACACATTTCACCACCTGGGGGCTGGTGATGCTCCAGAGGGAACAGAGGGCCCAGCTCTCCACGCCCTGCTGGCTTGGGGGCTGCAGGTGTGAGCAGGGAAGTCCTGGGGGGCCTGGCGGGGAGTCACAGCCCCAGCGGACTCAGAAGAACGTGCGCCGTGCCCCACACAGCCCCGTCATCGGGGTGGACCCTGCCGGCTGGAGCACTGATCCTGACATGGTTGTTGGATTGTGACTCAGAGTATGGGATAGATACCGTGAGTCCATGCTGAGATGGACAGACAGACAGACAACTCTTCTACAGAAATGTTCCAAGTACAGTAAGTTCCCTACATACAAACGAGTTCCATTCCAAGAGTGCATTCGTAAGTCTAAATTTGTAAGTCCAACAAAGTTAGCCTAGGTGCCCAACTAACACAATCGGCTATATAGTACTGTACTATAATAGGTTTAGAATACTTTTCACACTACTGATACGTTAAAAACAAACACAAAAAATGAAGAACATTTTTAATCTTACAGTACAGTACCGTGAAAAGTACAGTAGTACAGTACAACAGCTGGCGTCCAGGGGCTGGCATCGAGTGACAGGCAAGAAGAGTTACTGACTGGAGGAGGGAGAGGAGGTGCGAGACGGTGGAGCTGAAGGGTCGTCAGCGACAGGAGACGGAGGGCAAGCTGCCATTTCACTCACGCCTGACGCTGATGGCACGGGTTCCTGTTCCTTGCTGGGTTCAATTCTATCTACCCAGTTGAAAAAACGATCCAGCGATGTCTGGGTAGCAGCTCTTTTTTTCTTATCGTAGATGACACGGTGGCACTGGATTGCTGAGCGGCTGCTGCAGCCTTCGCGTACCGTTCGTTGTACGTTAAAGGTCCTGTGCCTCAAACACTAGCAACGCCTCCTCAAATGCAGAGAACCCCCTTGCCATTGCCTGCGTCGTGAATCTCTTTGGTTCTTCAGTCACTTCGTCCTCTTGTCTCTCTTCGTCCTTTCTCTGGGCCTCCAGTTCCATCAGGTCTTCATTCGTAAGCTCCTCGTGTTGCACAGCAAGGAGTTCGGTGACGTCGTCCTCTTGCAGATCTAGCTCCAGCTTCTCACTGAGGGTCTCTAAGTTGCTGGAGACCTCTTTGGACTCTTCATCCACCTTCTCAAATCCACGAAAATCATGAACAAACTGTGGGGAAAGGTTCTTCCAAACCCCATTCACGGTGACGGCCGTAACCTCATGCCAAGCAAAGTCAGTTTTTTTTTATGGCCTGTAGATGTTATAGTCCTTCAGAGATTGTCTCAGGGTTGTTCCTGATTCGTCAGTCGCCTTTACTGCCTGACGAAAAGTGTGACATAAATAATATTTCTTGAAAGTCGCTATAACTCCCTGGTCCATAGGTTGGATGAGCGACGTAGTATTCGGTGGCAGATGCACTACTTTGACGTTGGGATGCAAGTCATCCATGAATGGGGGGTCGCCTGGAGCACTGTAGAGCGACAAAAGAATGTGGAATGGGACGTTCTGCTCCAAGCAATATTTCTCTACCTCCGGGATAAAGTGGTGGAAAAACCAGTCCTGGAAAATGGCCTGTGTAACCCAGGCCTTGGGGTTATTCTTCCACACGATAGGAAGAGAGCCCTTGGCTATGTTTCTAAGGGCCCTTGGGTTCTCTGAACGATAAACTAAGAGAGGCTTCAGCTTCATATCACCGGAAACATTGCCACCAAACAACAGAATTAGCCTGTCCTTTGCTGCTCTATAGCCTGGCATCAACTTTCCCTCCTTGCTGATGTAACTTTGGTCTGGCATCCTTTTCCAGTACAGTCCTGTCTCGTCCACATTAAACACCTGCTCAGGTAAATACGCGCCTTCATCAATAATTTCTTGAAGCGTTTCAGGAAATTCCTGGGCAGCTACCGTATCTGCACTCGCTGCCTCGCCACCTACTTTTAAGTTGTGAAGCTTGGCTCCAGTCTTGAACCGACGAAGCCAGCCGTGGCTGGCATTAGAAGATGCGCCCTCTGATTCTTCACCGTGTTTCTTCAAGCCTTCATAAAGGCTTTTAGCTTTCTCTTGAATCAGCATGAAGCTGAGCGGGACTCAACACTGATGCTGGCCCTGCATCCACACACTGAGAAGTTTCTCCATCTCCTCCCCCAGTTTTCCACGCTTCTCTGATACTCTTGTCTGCACAGCAGACCTTACATGTTCCATGATCTTGTTCTTTAGAATCGTGCCGATGGTTGAACGACTCATTTTATAAGAATGAGCGATGTCTACCGTCTTTTCACCTCACTCCACTCTCTCAGTTATTTTCACTTTTGTTTCCGTCGTTATCGCTTGGCACTTCTTAGCGGTACCGGCTACATCACCACTGCTTTTACGCTTGCTTCTGGACTCCCTGGGCTTGAAATAAAGATGCTGTACTCCTGTACTCTATACAGTACTGTAAAGTACGCAAGAGCACAACCACTTGTCGAAGATGCACACTCCTGACAGCGTACGCCAGACACGTGAACTAACTTATGTGATTGGACACGCGAAGGCACATTCACCTCTTTGAAAGTTCGCAACTTGAAGGTTCACGTGTAGGGGATTTACTGTAATTTATGCAGATGCTTCTCCCTCAGGGAGGTGGACCGTGACTTCCCTGCCAAGACTGCAGTGTGGGAAGAGGGGGGAGAGTCTCTGCAGGGGAAAGACCCGACAGATCCTACCCGGGCCAGGCGACCCAGGTGATGAGGTGTGTTGACAGCAGGTGCCCTAGATACAGTGGGATGCAAAGGCACTTGGCCTTCTGGTCTTCCTGCTAAAACACACAAACCCCAAAACTGAGATCACGAGAAAAACATCGTACAAATCCGGAATGAGGGCCGTTCTACAGAATGCCTGACCAGTACTCCTGGTCAAGGTCTCAAGGTCAAGTACTCAAGGTCATCGAACACAAGGAATGTCTGAGAAGCCATCACTGCCTAGGGCAGGCTACGGAGCATGATGACTAAATGTGCTGTCCTGGATGGGGTCCTGGGACAGAGAAAGGATGTTAGGGGAAAACTAAGGCAACCCTATTAAAGTGTGAACTTTTTAGTAATGTATCAGTGATGGTTCGCTGGTTGTGCCAGATGTGCCGGAGGAACGTCAGATGTTATCTTTAGGGGAAATCCGGTATGGGGTGTATAAGGAACTGCTGTGTCTTCACAGCTTCTCTATATAAATCTAAAGCTATTCAAAATAAAATGTTTATTTAAATATTTTTAAAAACTAACAGACGAATTAAGACGTTACCCCCAAAACATGTTTAACACAAAGCTTACAGTGTTTTAAAAATTCTAAAAGTTCGAATATTTCTTTCCATAGTATTTTAAGATTTTATTTCAGATATTCGTATTGTGATGTTAACATCTACAAAATGTGCACTCCTTTTATGAAAATTCTTGATTTAATTAACAGACACACTGTCTCCTAAGGGTTCCTTTCTGGGAGATGGAGTGTTACATTTTATTATAGTTTCCTCCTTGATGTCCTTCATTTGCATTTTAGGAGAATAGATTTGACCAGCACTTTGTAAACTTTGTAAGTTAAATGTTAGTTACACGTGGGCTTGCCTGCACTGGTCCTTTGAGCCTTGTGTCTGCACGGATCCCCTCTGAATAGACTTCGAGGAAACAACTCATTTAGCAGCCTGGTAGTCGTCATCCTTGGCAGTGCCAGAGCAGTGGTGGCAGAGAAGGACCGGGACTTTGCGTGTGGCTGTCGTATGAACGTCCTGCATTCCAGTTCTTTCCTGTGCAAGACTCCTATTTTCCGGGAGATAAACGTTTTGAGAAAAACAGAAGCACACTGACTCAAATTCCATCCATCCACTCACTGACTGCCACTTACCTTGTTCACAAGCCCGGACTTGTCCTGTGGTAGCACTCATGACGGTGTAGTGACGGTTAATGTCTCTCCCGCACTGGTTTGTAGTACCTGCAAGGCAGTGGCATGTGTGTTGGGTCCCCAGGGACCCCCAGCCTCCAGCACAGTGGAAGCTGTTGGGAGCAGATGGCTGTGGGCGCCTCGCCTGCATCCAAGTTCTCCTATCCGAACAGCTCCGACCGAGGGTGTTCTCTGGCAGCTGGGCTTGTGGGCGCAGGGCAGGAATGTCAGAGGTCATGCCCCAGGGTAAGCCCTCACCAAAGAGGGCGGGGTGCTCCTGACTAGGAGGCAGTTCTGAGGTCCGTGCGCAGCCTCTCCGGGGTCCCCAGCAGCTGTGACTCTGCACAGAGCTGTGACCTGCTTCCTGGAGCTCCCTTTTTGACTCTTTCCTTCCGTCTCACTTTCCCTGGTCTCGGGGTCAGTTTTGGGAGAACCCACACCGAGACCATATGCGGTAAGTCGGTATCGATGAAATTAATTAGCGTAGTAAATGAGTAAGATCCTGACCATTCAAAGAAATTATCATCCAGGAAGAAAAAGATTATCAGAGCTGTGCAGATCACATGAATGAGACATAAAGTGACGACTGATGAGAAGTGCACATAGAACATGCGTATTCAGGGGAAGAAGCCGCTGCAGCCTTCCCTCCTTACCCTCCTGACTCAGGGTCGGCTCCTGCCTTGTGACCTTGAGCCATCCAGCACCTCACCTGTCGCGTGGCTCACATCCCGGTGCCCTCGCTCTGCCAGCCGGTGAGCTGGGAGGACAGAGGTGTGTCTGCTGTGTCCCCTCGTGTCTCGACACTGGGACAGTGCCCCAAAGACAGTAGCTTCACAGGTGTCTCTTGGGCCCGTGCGTTCATGGGGAGACTAAGCGGCAGAGTTTCCATGAGGAGAGGGTTGGAGTCTCGGGCACGAATTCAAATCCCACTCCAGTCACTGCCTAACTTGCTGACTTCAGGCCCGTTGCTCAATCAGCTCATACGTAAAGTGAAGAAATGGAGGCACACCCTTCAAGGTCGTGACATAAATTAAATGAGGTCATTTCCTGTAGTACCTGGAGTTACAGCACAGAAATGAGCGCTCAGATGTTCACTGCTTTTATGGAGGAGATGGCATTTGAGGTTGGGTTGAAATTGGACGAGAAAAAAGTGGAGAAGGGAGTTTAAATTACAGCAGAAGGAACAAATGCCAGAAAGTGAGATTAAGGACGGTAGGGAGCTTATTAGCAGGGAGCTGTGTGCCTGGACCCGAGAACAGGAAGTAGGGAAATGAGGCCACGGAGAAGCCAGACCACGGAGGTTCGTGAATGCCAGCCTGAGTTGTCTGTCTTTATTCCACGAGCAGAAGGGGAGATATTTGAGAAGGGAACTGCCCAGGAGGTGATGGGATTATGAACTATGAGTTACAGTACCCTGAAGAGAGGTCAGAAATGAAAATAGAGGTTTGGGAGTGGTTCACATAGTTTACTGTGAAATTGGCAAACCAGTCAGCACATACAGCGTGTTTACCACAGTAGGAAACAGAATAACAGGGGCTCCTTTCCACAGTCAAGGAACTTGGTTAGTGTCATGCTGTTTAACACTTATCTTGCTAATTAGTATGTACAATATAGTAATTTTTTTCTTCTGGGATATTTCCCAGGTAATCTAAATCTTCCCCAAATGTACAGATTGGTGTGGGCTCAGCGGCATTGTCAAAGAGGTCTCATGGAGATGTATTCCTTGAGCGAACCAGGAGATAGGAGTAAGGTCCTCCTGGGCCGTGGGCAGTGGGCCATTGTCCGGCTACAGGCACAGCTTTGGAGTCACAGTACCTTGTCATTCCTTTTGCCAACTGTCAATTAACTGCTACAGAAATTTAAATAATAAAGACTACTTTATATGTATTTGTTCACATCGTTGCTGTTTTCAGGGCTCCTTGTCTCCTTGTGTAGATCCTTATTTCCATTTCACGTTTATATAAATGATGCCTTCAGATCTTTTAAATTTCCAGTTATTCCTTGCTAGTATATAGAAATACAGGGGCATGTTTTTTGTTGTTGTTGTTTTTTACTAACTGCATTCTCTGACCTTGCTAAACTCTTTTTTTAGATCTGGGAACTTTTTTGTAGATTCTTTGGTGTTTTCTATGTGGAAAATCATAGAGTCTGCCAATAAAGACAGTTTTGCTTTTTCCTTTTATTTCCGTAGCCTTCATTTTTTTTCTTGCCTTCTTGTACTAGTGAGGACAGCAGTGTTGAGCACCATGAGCTTCTCGCTCTTACAGGGAGGACACTTCCTATTTTCCGTTAAGTCTGTTAGCAGTAGATTTTTCACGCATGCTCTTAACCTGATAGAGGAGGTTCATCATTGTTACTGACCTTTGCCTTTTTTTTCTTTCCTTTTTAGCAGAAGACTCAGAGAGTGGTGTTTACATGCGATTCATGAGGTCACACAAGTGTTACGACATCGTTCCAACCAGCTCCAAGCTTGTGGTCTTTGATACCACGTTACAAGTGAGTGTGCCCAGTTTCCCTGAATCTGGGGTATATTATTTGGTGCCTGCTTTGTCGGGTAAGTTAAATCCAGCAATACCCGCAGACAGTATGCAGTCCTTTCTGCACGTCAGGTCCTGTGCTGAGGTTTTGTCTGAGTTGTCAGTCGTTATGGCAGCCTTCTGAGGAATGTGCTGTTTTACGGATAAGGAAGCTCATTATCTAGAGTTTGCTCACATTCTAGCATTTAAGAGCTCAGCCCACAGAGCTGATGAGTGACGGGGCCTGGAATTGGCGCTCGGGTCTGTGTGATGCGTGCCGGCCCCAAGCCTTTAACCGCTAGCTGCACCTCCTCCCTCAGCTCGTCCTGAAGACCTTATAGCTATTTAGTAGAACAGTGAAGTTGAAATAATACTGGTTAAAAAGAAAGCATCACTCAGGTGGGTAATCTCTTTAGAGAAAACTCTACTGATCTCTTTCAGCAGAAAATTTGAACCTGATTATTTTGGTATTAAAATTATGCTTATTGTAACTCATTTTATACCAATATTACTTACAATCAGACATGAAAAGTCCCAAATAATACATTCAATGTGATGACCAAATTACATCCGGTATAATAAAATACGTGTGCATACACAGGTATACGTGTGTGCATTTGGTGTATAGATTTATACATAAATCTTTATCAAGCAGGATTGTTTTCACCTGGGTTCCCCAAAAGTAGATGCTGAGCCAGGAATTCATGGGCAGTGGGCGCTTTATTAGGGCGTCCTGCCAGGGGAGCCCCTGGGGGACTGGGGGAGAAGGGGAAGGGGCAAAGGCCAGGGAGGGCAGCCTCCGCTGATCCCTCAGGGGGACCCCAGCGGGTAAGGTGCCTGTGCGAGTTCACCCCGGCCTCTTTCAGCCTCGTCCAGGGCTGTCCTAGGAGATGTATGCCCTGGCCCTGCCAGCTCGTCCCAGCGCTCAGGGCCCTCTCCCCAGGCCTCCCCCGCCTGCTCTGCTGGTGCCCCCAGCGGCCCGCCCTGTAGCTCTTCCTTGAGGACGCCTGGGCTCTAGGAGCTACTTTGCCTGCATTCAGTCTCAGCTGCACAGGATTCTCAAGAATGTAGACATGGCTTAGTTCTTAATTTTATTTTCCAATTTTTTTTTTTTATATAAATTGGCCTAAAATCCTATGACTTTGCTAAATTCACTTCGGACCAGGTAACCTTCAAGGTCCCTTCTGCAACTCTGATTCTTTGACACAAAGAGGACAGAGAGGCATCCAGATGCAGTGTTACAGGAAATGTCTCTACCGCTGTAACTACAGACTTCAGTAGGAAAGTAACTAGAAATTCTGAATTCCCCAAGTAAAGTAGATCAGCCCGTCTCACCCTCACTCCACCCTCCAAAGTCCTGACTGTCGCTTTCCCCCGACAGAAAAGCACATGACAGCGCGTACGCCCTGCACCTGCTTTCACTCTTGTTCAGCTTTTCCCGTGTCGTAATATTAACTCTTTTCTGAATTTAGAATTTAGCCAGAGTGAGTAAGACATGAAAAATGGGATGCTTTATGGATCATCGGAGGTCACTAATCCAGTGACTCTCACTTTCCTAATTAATAGAGGCTGCATGTGCCTGTCTCCTGGAAGTCACGAATCCTTGAGGCTCTAAGCTTTAAAGGAGCTAAAATTGGTTACCATGGAAATGGGGGGGTTGGCACTGGTTATAGCAAAGTTAAAGATGTGTTTGAAAGGGCTGAGTCGACTGTTGTCTAGACACAGACAGCAGTGGTGGTCGTGGACATGTCTCGAGAACGAGGGAAGCGAGCAGGGGAGACACAGCCCATCCCCGAGACCAGGTGACCATCCTCTGGGCGGGGTCGTGGCCTAGACGGCTCCCTGTGTGCGCGTGTGATAGGACAGCACGGAGCCACTGAGGAGGGCGGAAAAAACGTTTGTGGAGAATGTGTTTGTTTTTTGTTTAAGATTTAATTTTTTATTTATTTTTGGCTGTGTTGGGTCTTCGTTGCTGTGCACGGACTTTCTCTAGTTGCCGCGAGCGGGGGCTACTCTTCGTCGCGGTACGCGGGCTTCTCATTGCGGTGGCTTCTCTTGCTGCAGAGCACGGGCTCTAGGCACGTGGACTTCAGTAGTTGCGGCCTGTGGGCTCAGTAGTTGTGGCGCACAGGCTTAGTTGCTCTGCAGCATGTGGGATCTTCCTAGACCAGGGCTCGAACCCATGTCCCCTGCATTGGCAGGTGGATTCTTATCCACTGAGCCACCGGGGACGTCCCCTAATGTATTTACTTTTAAGTTAAAAAAAAGCAGGTTGCAGAACAACACTTATATTCTGACCAAGTTACCCTGAGGGCCCAGAGTATCAGAGACACAGCTGGTCTGGGAACCAGAGTCAGCTGTTCACAGGTGAACAGAAAACGGGGTCGCAGACAACGGAGGTGACTGGGACAGCCCGAGAAGAGAGGGAGAGAAGGGCTCCTTGCCCCAGGCGGCCGCGCCCTCAGGCTCCAGCTCGGCCTCTGCGAGGCCCGTGCGTGGGCCTCCCGCAGGCGGAGCTGTGACGCGCCCCAGGGTCCTGTTGCCGAGTCTCGCGTCAGTGTGAGAGACGGCGCCTTGGTCCTGGTGCCCCGGAGCCCAGTGCACATCCTGGAGTTGGCGTCCCTCCCCCTTGGCCCGCCTGGTTCTCCCTCGGCGTCGGCGGTCGTCCAGAGCCCCGACTGCGGTGTGACTGAGGGAGGGGGTGATGCCCGGCTCCCTCACCCAGTGTCGCGGGGCGCCCGGAGCTCAGGCTGGACGGGGCAGACGCCGCCCGCTCGGCTTGCATGGTCACTCGGCATCTCAGCCGAGTTGTTCCTTCCCGACCAGGGGCCCGTAGTAAGCCAGGAACTGTTTCTCAAGAGGAAAATAATTACCTGCAGAAGAAGGCATGGCTTTTTGCTCTTCGTTTGTTTTTTCCGAAAACCCAGTGAATCTCCTGCTGGTGCCTGATGGGGGCCTCATTCGGCGTCCCCTGCTCGGCCTTGCGGGGGGCCCCAGGCCTGGGTGGACGAGGGGCCTGCCCTGCCGCAGAGCTGTGTCTTGCTCTGGGCCCCTGTGAAGACTCACTCTGACCGTGTCAGAGCAGCGCTCAGACACGGTGTGTGCCTCTTGCGGAGACCTGCCAAGGGTGGCAGGGGTGCGGGCAGCAGCCTGAGTGGCACGGGGGTCTCTCCAACGCTCCAGGCCATGGCCTCCCTCACCCTGACGCCTCACTGGCTGGCTGGCCGGCTGATGTCACACTGAGGCGTCTAAAGCATTGCCACTTCCTGCCCATCAGACCCGTCAGCACTGTGTCATCGATGTCACGGGACCGTGTGACATGAGGCCTGTGGGGTGGTAAGCATCTCTGCAGACAGTGTGCGGTCAGAGAGCCAGAGGTGAGGGTGTGAGAGTGCGCCATGCAGTGTCAAGGCAGACTGCTTCTCAGGGTCCTTGTACGTTGGTACAGAGAAAAAGCGTGCGTGGCTGACGGCTGCAGGGCCCTGCGATGCTGCATCTGGAGTTACAGGAATCCAGTCACTCTGGGAGATGCGGTCACAGCCAGACGGGCCGCTTCCCTGGGGTGTGACGGTCAGCCTCTTCATCTGCGCACTTCCCCAGGGATGCTCTGCTGTGCTTGGCTTTGCCAATCTGGTAGCTTCAGGAGCGGCCTCCCTGGGCCTCCTCGGCACGATATCCCTCGCCCCGTGGGTCTGAGAGCCAGTGTAGGGATCCCAGTAACATACTCGGGACTGAGCGGGTAACCGCAGTGTGGCCTGCAGCCCCGTGAGCTCCTTGTGCTTGACCTTGGCTGAGACTCCGTCTGTCACCTGACTGACTGTAAGCCCCCCCTTTAACCAGTGACCGTGGTGGCATTTGGGGTTCTAGGAATTAGCGTCCACTCAGAGCCAGCATCCGGTCACCCTGGAAAGTCTGCGTCTCCTTTTCCCCAGTGCTCAGTCATCCTAGGAAGTGGGACAGGAGGAACGGCACGTCCTGGGCGGGGCACTGTCCTCGGGGGACCCCGCGCCCCTCAGAATGGGGCTCTGGGTCTGAGAGCGGCCCGGGTCTGGAAACGGTGAGAGGACAGGACTCCATGTTGGTGACTCAAGTTGGGGTTTTGTCCCCTGGACTGAGAATTTTTCTTGTTACGTAGATCAGGCAACACTTTAGAGGGCCACGCGTCTGTCTCACTCCTAGGGATGCTGTAACTGGTTAGCCACAACCAAACCATCTGCGAATCAGAACATTCTCACCCCTGGCCACGAGCCTGCCCTGCTCCCTCAGGACCTGCCACCACACTGGCATTAGTGAGGCCGTCATGGTGCTGCCCCCTGCAGAGCGCAGCCAGCACGCAGCTTCTCAGCGGGTAGGGGTCCCCGCACGCAGACATTTCTCAAAAACCTGGGGAGGCTGTGACCTCGGGGCCCCTTTGGGGAAGGTAGCTGAGGGCTGGGTGTGCAGGCCGCATGTGCTGAAATCTCCCTGAGCCTGTGGGTTCACTCTTCCTCGTTAGGCCTCCGAAGTTCTGGCATCTCGGCCTCCTCAAACATGCACTCAGCAGTGCCCTCCATTTCAAGGCAGTCAACTCAGAAAGCTTCAGAGCCGTTCCCGGTGGCATGCACTAAACGTTAAATCCACATTTCTGGTAAATCCACCTGTATCAACAAACTCTACCGTATCCAGCGTTAAATTCCCTCTCCTTGGTCTAATATTATTAGAAGCTATTCCCACGCTTACTTCCCAGGTTTCTGCAGATATGAAATAGCGGAGCTTTATCGTTGTTTCCATGTGTGAGGCCCCCTCTCGGGGGCAGGCTGGAGTCTGTCCCCAGTCACAGGTCTCCGGGCCGCAGAGGCAGCTGTGGTTGTCTGGAGGATGGAGAACGAGCGACCCCGTGCAAGGCGTCTGCCCAGGAAAACTTGCTGCTGGGCTTCCAGGCAAAGAAAGGCAATCCTGACACCACACAGCCAGCCGTTTCCAACTGCCAAGGGAGGCTCGGAGTCACTCTGGCATTCAGGAATCTCTACTTCGTCCGAGTCCAGCCCTGTCGCTGTGCTGGGTTCCAGGGCTGCACTCCTTCCTGATCAGTGCCCCAGCTTTCACGTCAGAGACCGGGGAGACTGTGAGTTCAGGGTGGTGACTCTCCGAGTCCTGCAGAATTACATTTTGTGTTGGATTTAGGAAAGGTCAGCCTGGTAGCTACAAGAGGAGGGCTTTTTTGGGCTGCCATAGAGGCTTCCAGGTTCTCGGTGACCGAGAGTCCCCAGTCGGAGCTGGTCCTTTCCCCGGTGTGTGAGCCCCATCCTCTGGCAGGACTCTGCCCACACCAGATCCCATGTTCCTTTCGCTGCAGTGACAGCTAATGCAGCAGCCCCTGGCCCCTGCTCTCCTCTGGCGTCTGCGGAGTGGGGCAGGGCCACCACGGTTACAGGTGATGCTTGTTCCGTCTCGATGCCGCTGCCTGCCCGGGGTCACTGGGGATCTGAGTCCCCGCTGACCCAGAGCTCAGCACTGTGTTCAGGCCCAAAGACATGCGCCCGGTCCCAAACCCTCTGTCCCCAGAACCCTGCCTGGTGCGTGTGCTTCTGTATCAGTCGAGGTCCAGTCAGGACACAGAAGCCATAGCAGCCATTGAACAGAAAACTACCGTAAACCAGTGGTAATTGGACGTAAGTCAACTGGGTAACTGACAGGGTAAGTACTGACCTCTGAGGCAGCGTTCTCAGACCTGCAGCTTTAGCATCACTAGGAACTTCCGGGAAACACAGACTGTCAGGCCATCTCAGACCCACTAAACCGAAAGTCATGGTGAGGCCCAGTGGTCGTGTCTTACCGAGTCCTTCCAGCGGTTCTGGTTCTAGCGCTCTGCGGTTCGAACACCGCTGCTCTGGGGCATCATGGAGGTAAGGAAGAGCCTGTGGCGCCTTCTGAGGGGCCACCTCTGGCTGGGGCCGTGCCCCGGCGGCAGGTGGTGGCGGGGGGAGCGTGGGGAGGCCGCTCAGGCGGGACTCAGCTGCTGCTGCTGCAGGAGGGAAGCAGGTGGAGCGGCCGGCAGGCGGGAAGCCCCCAGGTAGGGATGTGCGCCGGGCCCTCTCCCCACACTCCTGTGTCCTAACCTCCAGGCGCCGCGGAACATGACCTTACCTGGACGTAGGGCCACTAAGAGGTAATTAGTCACGAAGGCTTCGGTCCTGTAGCCCACCGTGATTGGCGTCGTTATACAAAGGGGAGATATGGACACAGAATCCTGCATACGGGGAGAGTGCCGGTGACAATGAAGGCAGAAATCAGTGTGACGCGTGTGCAAGCCCAGGGGTGTCAGGGCGTGCCTGCACACCACCAGCGGCCAGGTGAGAAGCCTAGAACAGATCTTTCTGCACAGAAAAGGAACCAAGCCCGCTGACACCCTGATCTCAGACTTCCAGCCTCCAGGACTGTGAGACGATCAGTCTCTGTTGTTTGTGCCCCTAGTTCACGGTGCTGTGTTGTGGCCGCCCTCGCGCACCGATACAGGTGGTCGTCAGACGAAGCAGCCCTTCTTCAGCCTAGCCCTCCAGTCCTCGCTGGCCTCCCCCGTCAGGCTGCAGTAGAGCCCATGGCAGACTTGAGATGTGGTCCACAGGGCCCCAGTGTCACGAAGCAGAGCCAGAAGGAGGGTTTGGGGCTGAGAGACAGTAATTTAGTAAATGGCGGAGTAGAGAACACACACCGTCCCTTCCGAAGGAGTCTGGCAGCACAGATAGTACTCATAGGTATGATTTAGTGCTTCAGGTTCTAAATGGTAGCTTCTCAGGAGGTATGGAAGGCTCCAAAGTAAATAGAATTTCACAGTGGAATCATCACTTCCAGGACTGGGGGGCGACGGGAGCACTGAGAATCATATGGGTCTTCCCTCACGATGGCAGTATGAGGTAATGTGTGTTTCTAGCAACATTCTACTAACAACGTTTTTAATGAACTTTTTTAGATTGATAGAAGAGTTGTGAAGATAGTACAGATCGTTCCCATATACCCCACACCCAGTTCGCTCCATTTTTGCCATCTTACGTTAGTATGGTCACATTTGTCACAGTTAACGAACCAGTATTGATACGTAATTATTGCCTGAAGTTCATAGTTTGTTTAGATTTCCCTGTGTCTTTTCCTGATGTCATTTTTCTGCTCGAGGATCCCATCCAGGTTACTGTTAACATTTTAGTCGTCATGTCCCGTTAGGCTCCCCTTTGCTGTGACGGTTTCTCAGACTTCCTGGCTTTTGGGAACCTTGACAGTTTTGAGGAGCTGGCCAGGTGTGCTGTAGGATGCCCCCAAATGGAATTTGTCTGATGTTTTTTTCTCATGACCAGACTTGGATTATGGGCTTTGGAAGGAAGACCACAGAGGTAAAGTGCTCTTCACGTCATATCAGAACTGCTTACTGCTTATCGCTGTCGATCTTAACCTCAGTCACCTGGCTGCGGTGTGTCTATCAGGTTTCTTTACTGTAAAGTTCCTCTTTTCCATACTGTCCTCTTTAGGAGAAGGTTACTCTGCACCACCCACACGTAAGGAGTGGGGAGTTGAGGGCTACGCAGGTTAGTTGGAATTCTTCTGCAAAGGACATGTGTTCCTTCCTTTCACTTATTTATTCAGTCATTTGTGTCGGCATACATTTATGGAGATATATATATATATATATATATATATATATATATAATTGGGTTATAATCCACTATTACTTTGTTTTACTGTTCAAATCATTCCAATTGATACGATTTTAATAGTGCCAGTGAAAGAGAAGACAGGCAAGTGTCCAAATAAGTGGCTGTTTGCCAAACACGGGTTTTTAGAAGAGCATGTAGAAAATATAGAAAGACGAGCATATAAGTAAGAAGGGCACGACTAGGAGGGGGCTGCCAGGGTCCTCTTAAGTGGGGTTAGAATCGAGATCCACAAGCGGGAAGCAGGTGCTCGCCTGCTTTAGAAGCAAGAAAGATAAGGGTTCGCTCTGTTGCTCAAGATTCATGCTGCAGGTGCTGATAAAGAGGAAGGGAAACTCTTCAGCTCGTTTTGTGCTTTTTCATTATCAAGGAAAATGATCTTCAAAACGGAAAAAGTACAGTAAATGGTGATTAGAAGAAGTTAGAGCCCAGGATAGGTGTGGATGGTAGGAGGGTGCCTGTTTGCTTTCTGATCCCTAGTTTAATCAGGATGTAGATTGCCAGGCTCTTAGTGGTAGTGGAAGAACAGGTCTGAGGCCTGACGCCCGAGGTTCCAGGTGAGAGGAAAAAAAGAGTCCTCAAAAAACGGTGGGAAATGTGGTGTCATTCCCAGGTAAGGTGTTTGAATGAATTATTCATAAAGTAATAAAAGTAGTAATCTCTGGAAACCCATCAGGAATTGACCCCAGAAAGTCGAGGAGATGAACCCGATTTTCCTTTTGGGACTGTTCGTAGATGTGGTAATACCATGAAAAGCAAATCTGGGTTTCACCTTGACGGTTGACAGAGCCTCGTGCCCTGTCCCGATGGATAAGATGCAGAAGTGTATCTTGGCAGCTCAGTGAATTGCTGGAACGTCAGTGAAATCGCAGCCTGCCTGGAGCGAAGTTTCTAGCTGTACTGGATGCCTCTCGTGGGCCGGGTCACCTGCTACTGCAGCCAGCCCTGCAGGCGTGGTGGGCGGCACCTCCGCTTCCGTAACCCGCGGGGATGAGCAGGTGGGGAAACGCCCCTGCCTGGCACGCTGGGGGAGGACGACCCCGGTGCTGTGGAGCCTCTGCCAGGCCCCTGTCCTGCGGCCGGCTCCACCACCCTTCACACACTGACACTGGCTCCCCTGCTAGCCTGTGTTACTCCCCGCCCCGGGACCGCGTTCTCAAGTAAACCACGTGCGAGCCAGGCTCTGCTTTCTGGGTAAGACACTGCTGGGGCGCCTCAAGATTCTTTCACTCTAAGATCGGCAGCATCTGGAACAATGACTTGGATACTGACTTTGTTGACCGCATCATCTAATTAACAGATGACTTGAAACCAGGAGAGAGAGCAAATGACAACCCATATCCAGAAAGATTCCTCAATAAGCTGAATTATTCCTAGGCCCAATTAATAAGTAGCTGGCATCCAGAACAGTGGGAATTAGAGCGCGTTCCAGAAGAGAATAAGGCTGGGGGCTCAGAACTCTGGCGGCGTGAGGGTGACCTGATGCGGCCCCGCCCCCATCAGGCTCACACGAGGGGGGACCTGCTAATGCCGACAGCCAGCAGACTGTTAACCCAGAAGCGCAGGCCGTGGTTTTAAGCGTCACGCAGTTTAAAAGTGGTATGAGAAAAGCTTCCCTAAAAACAGCAGTCTCTGTTCCTTACACCCTTGTCATATTCCCCAGAACCGACAGTTCAGCTGTTAAATCTGGCGTTCACTGCCACATTACCTTGATTCATTAGTTTTAGATGCCTTTTCCTCCCTAATTCGGTAGCTGGGTTCTTTGTTCCTTGTGTGGCTTCCTTCTTCCCCTCACACCCGGTGTCACTATCTCAGTACCGGGGTGCTTTCATTCATTTGACTGTGTCACTGGGCCCAGTGGTTTACGTGGTTACATTTCCTATTTGTACAGTTCAGTGTTGTTCCTGGAGCTTAGAATTCTTCCGTTTTTTTGTTTTCTTTGAACACCTAAGGCTTTTCCCACCGGCTAACTTCTCAGTAGGATTTCCTGTGCAGCCAGACTTGGCCGCGTTTCCAGCCCTACTTGGAGCCACGCCTGCGGCTCTGCGTTTTCTTGCCCGTCACCGTCACCTGAGACTTTCACTGGTTCATGGCGGGAATTGCCTCCACCCTCTCCTGATTTTTGAACACATGCCTTTCTGCTTTCGTGATTTATTCTCTCTGTTTTGGCGGAGCACTTTCTCCAGGAGCTTCCGGCCCTAGTGCACTCGGGCTGCATAATAAAACCCCCGCAGGCTGGCAGGCTTCACAGGAATTTCTCCCCCAGCCCTGGAGGCTGAGAGTCCAAGACCAAGTGCCGGTGGTGGCGTCAGTTCCTGGCGAGGCCTCTCTTCCTGGCTTGCAGGCAGCTGCCTGGAGCGCAGGAGACCTCTGGTCTTTCTCACAAGGACACTAATCCCAGCCTTGTGGCCTCCTCGAACTCCATCCAGCTCCATCAGGCGGTGCAAACACTGTCCGTACACGTCCCAGGAGAAGATGCACCAGAGTCAGCTGCTTCCACTCAGTCTGTGGACCGTGTGTAGCTCCCACGAGGTCGGCTGAGAATTTCGAAGGCGTCGTTCCATTGCCCTTAGCTGTCAGTGTTGCTGAAGAGACGGCTGTTGTGGTTTTCCTCTCCTTTAATCTCCATCTTTTTATGTGTGGTTTTCCCCCCTCTGAAGCTTTTGGGGTTTTCTCTCTATCTCTGGTGCTTCCACGCCGGGCGCCTGGTTGTGGTCTTTTCCACTTGTGAGCCAGGCACCCGATGGGCCTTTGAACCTGACACACGTGTCACTCGGTCCATGTTCATTGTGCCGTTCGTTCCGAGATTCTCTTCCTGCTGTTTCCTTTCTTCTGGAACTTCAGGCGGGAGATCCTGGGCCCCCGAATTGATCCTTTAATATTCTCATCCTGTCTCCTCCTCTCATTACTTTTCTGTTCTATTTCTTAGAAGCTTCTTTGTTCTTAACCCATCCAGTGAGACGTATTCAGTTGTGCAGCTGCAGCGTTCAAGGTTGTGTCGAGTGGCTCGTAATTAAGAGTGAGCACCGACAGCTGGGGGGTGATCACAGGGGAGCTTCTGCCTGGGGGCTCTCACTGAAGAGTGTTGGGCCACCGTCTTTTTCATTGGAAGCCCCCAAATGTTCATCTCTGTGTAGTTTATTTCTGAAGCGGTTTCTCCAGGAAAATAATCCTTTGATGGTGATGGCGGGTGGCCTTGGTCATGACCTGATTTGAAACAGTCTTCCTGTTTGTTTTCAGCCCTGCCCCTGCCCAAGCATCCGGAGCCTCCAGTCGTGGGTCTTCCGGGTCGGGCGGATCAGTGGGCTCCTCTCCCCGACCCTCCCCACGAGGCTCCTCCTCTTGGTCAGCGTGAACCGTGCTCCACCTGCTTCTCGTCCTGGCATCTCCTCGCTCATTTTCCTTCTAGTTTCTATTCCCTGTAGTTTGAGAATAACTTTTCAAGAGGAAGAGATGTCAAGAGATGTTTCTCTGCCACTTTTAAACCTAAGGAGCCACGAGGGTAACTCCAGGAAGGAGATACACGAGGTCCTGCGGGAGTAGAGGAGGGATTCGACTCGGCCCGGCGTGACGTGGGTAGGTTGTGTTGAGGACTTAGAAGTTACAGGCGAACTGGGCTTTAACAGGTGGAGCAGAAGGTAAGTGCATTTGAAGTAGAAGGAACATTGTGACACAGCCAAAAAAACGGAAGGTAAGTTCACGGACTGAGGAGTCTGCTGGACGGTAGGGGTCAGGCTGGGGCTGCATCACAGAGGGTCTTGGAGACCAAGCCTGAGAAACTGGGCCCGTCCTTGCTCAGGGGAGACGCCGTCAGGTGTTGTGAAATCCGTTTGACGAGCTCTGATGTAAAAACTTAGTAAACTGTAGTGAACAGTTTTAAAGAGCTTTAGCTATGCATCAGCATTAATTTTAAAAGCCCCACAATTAATTTAATTATTGAGAATCAGGGTAAAACTGTGTATGGAAAGCAGGGAAGCATTAGAGGAATCAGATTCCCATTTTGGGGGAACACAGATGTGCTACTTGGCATTTAGATTGCCAGAATCTCTTAGCACAACTAAGGCCAGCTTACCCTTTTTAAAAATCATTTTTATAGGGCTTCCCTGGTGGCGCAGTGGTTGAGAGTCCGCCTGCAGATGCAGGGACACGGGTTCGTGCCCTGGTCTGGGAAGATCCCACATGCCGCGGAGCGGCTGGGCCCGTGAGCCATGGCCGCTGAGCCTGCACGTCCGTAGCCTGTGCTCCACAATGGGAGAGGCCACAACAGTGAGAGGCCCGCGTACCGAAAAAAAAAAAAATCATTTTTATATTAGACTTTTATTTTCCTCTTTACTTAGCTGATTATCACATTTGGTTGTTTGAAAATCCTATTAAGGGCTTCCCTGGTGGTGCAGTGGTTAGGAATCTGCCTGCCAATGCAGGGGACATGGGTTCGAGCCCTGGTCTGGGAAGGTCCCACATGCCGTGGAGCAACTAAGCCCGTGCGCCACAACTACTGAGCCCACGCTCTAGAGCCCGTGCTCTAGAGCCCGTGAGCCACAACTACTGAAGCCTGTGCACCTAGAGCCCATGCTCCGCAACAAGAGAAGCCACCGCAGTGAAAAGCCTGTGCACCGCAACGAAGAGTAGCCCCCACTCGCCGCAACTAGAGAAAGCCCACGCTCAGCAACAAAGACCCAACGCAGCCAAAAGTAAATAAATAAATAAATTTATAAAAAAGAAAAAAGAAAATCCTATTAAAATATAACATTTTTAATTGGTAACAGTTTGAGCAAATTGCGTTATCAGTTGAAAGAAATTTTCAGGGGCACTCAAGGCCCCTAGTTCTTCCCTTAGAAGTAGACTGCGCCAGTCCTCTTTCAGCCTGTTGATGGTCCGTTGGTGACACCCTGTGCCTTCTGTAATTGAGGAGCTTCCTGAGCGTAGTTTTAAATTGTCCCCCAAACACTCCGTGCATGTGGTGCTAAGAAAGCCAAGTTCAGAAGGTTTCGTGACCGTGGAGAGGCTGCGGTCACACCACAGCAGCAGGCAGGGCTGCTGATCTGGGGACACTGCGACGTCCCCCGCTAAGGTACTGTGAGCACGTCTTGTCCACTTTAGGGAGTTCTGTCGGGTCTCTGGAGGGTGGAGCTGTGACTCCCTCCATGACGTGTGAACCTGTCAACAGTTCGTGTGGCTGAAATTAAAACTAACTCATTCTCTGCTTCTGGTCTGTCAGTAGAGAGTGGAAAATTAAAGCTCTTATTCTTTTTAGCTCTTCATGCCGAACATCTTCATAGCAGTGCATTAGTCTACACACTTGTGGGAGCTCCCTGGTGGCCTAGTGGTTAGGATTCAGCAGTTCCACTGCCGAGCGCCCAGGTTCAGCCCCTGGTCGGGGAACTGAGATCCTGCGAGCCGTGCGGCGTGGCCAAAAAAGGAAAAAAAACAAAAACAAAAAAACATGCCCTTGTGAGGAAAGTGCTATCTGTTAGCCCCATCTTGTAGCTAAGAATGTTGAGGCTCAGAGAGGGTTAAGGACCCGAGCTGACGGAAAATCAGTCTGTCCAGTTGGTCCTGCAGCTTCGCCCACTGAAACCACTAGGAGGCTTTTTTGCTTCACTCCAAGTATTTTCCTTAGCATCTGGTTGTTTTATTAATACCTTCTTGTGCAGAAGTGAAGGCACTTTTCACCTTGAACTCTTCGTGTCCCCTTTGCCGCTGGACGGCTGCTTCCCTGGGTTTTTCCCTCACGTGGCATCAGCAGTGTATCCTCAGGATGACCTGAGGTCAGCACACATCACCACCCCACCCTCTGCGTCCCTGGCCTGTCCGTCTTCGGTACCTGAGAGAGTCAGTGCTGTGCGGGCATTTCCTTGTGTTTTGTGTGCAGAGGCCTTGAAACCCCTTTAGTAACTAACTTGGAGCATTTAGGGGCTGTTTAAGAGCTTGTGGGTAGCAGGTTAGAGAAGTTATTGTGGGGAAGCAGGATTTTCTCTGTTTCTGAAAGAACAGTCATTATATTGAGTGTTAAAGTTAGGCCCTGTTTCTGTTGGTGTTGCCATCTGTCTGATTGCTGCTCCTTTGAAAGTTAATGTCTCTTCTTCCCTCTGGCTGCTTTTCTCTTTGCTTTTGATTTTTAGCATCTTACCTATGATGTGCTGGGTGTGGTTTTCTTTGTATTTTTCCTACCTGGGTTTTATCTGATGCTTTTGATAGATTCAGATTTTCTATTGAAATTTGCCTATTTGAACATGATTTGGAAAATGCCTTTGGAAAAATTCCAGAATTTTGTAGCTCAGTTCATATCTTTCTTTTCTCTCAAGAATTGTAGTTCCCTGCATCCTGCCTGTGCGCTGCCCGCCAGTGCTTTCTAATGGGGATTTTTGCATGTTTTGTCCAACTCGTGCAGTTGTTTTCAGCTGCTTCATCATGGCCAAACCAGAACTTTCCGGAGTGGCTTTTCAACAGCTGTGGTCTCTTAGGGTTACGTGAATGATCCTGATGAATGACTTTAATACTGGTTTTCTCTGCTAAATCTGTTATTTTGGAGGAAACAGTAAGCAGTTTGTGGTTTGAAAAGTGCTCCCACTCCCTGCCTACTCTAGCCAGTTAGAAAAACAAGCTAAGCAGATATTTAATGTGTTTCAAAATCCGTTCATCCATGACTTTCCCCCATACTCTTTTATAATATTTTCTAGGCCCACAGTCAAGGATTCCCAGAGCATCATCAAGGTAGAAATAGACCATTCACACTGGCACACCGTCCCTGGATGCCATTTAGTTACACAAACAGTGTGAATATTTTTGTGATTCTTGATACAAGCTGTGGTTCAGAAACCATTTTACCAATTTGTGGATGCCATTTAGTTACTGTCTGGCTCTCGTGCCCTTGGGTTGGCTCTGGTCACCTCCTCTTCCTAGCTTCCTGCCAGTTTGTTCAACAGATTGATGGAGTCCCTGCCGTACTCAGGACAGTGCTGGACTTGGCTAAGACAAGTGTGGAAAATGACTAATGAGAGTCCCCCTCCCCCACCAGCCGTCCTTCTGCCCTTGTGCAGGTGAACCAGGCACCTACATAAGTCATTCTAAATAGAGGCAAAATGAGTCACAGTAAAGGCAGAAACAGGTGCCGAGTTACACTTCTCTGATTTGAAGCTCTAGTTTCCTAAAATCCTCTCTTTTCACTGTTAAGTTAACAAGGGGTTTCGGAGTATAGTGGGTGAGAAAATAACCTTTTTCTTTCTTAGTAAAAAAGATAACTATACCACAGAATTTAAAAAATTTTTAAGAGATACACTTCCACTGCCTCAACTCCATAACATAGAAGTTTAATTTTTTTGCTTGTTTCTCTTCGATCTTTTCTGTGTAAATACATGTTTTATATAATTATAATGCATAATTTTATAGTCTGCATTTTCACTGCCATAAACCTTTTTTTTTTTACTTCAACATAATCTTCACAGTTATACTATTTGATGCTTTTTTCTCACTGGTATACCAATATTTAACAAGTTTTGTTGGAGGCAGATCTTTCTCCAGTTTTCAATGTTAGAAATAATGCCACATAATTGAACATCTCTGATTCAGGAATCCTACTCCTAAAATTTTTGTATGAGTAAGTAATTCAACAGAGAAAAAGCTAGTACACAAACAGTATGAATATTTTTGTGATTCTTGATACAAGCTGTGGCTCAAAAACTATTCTAACAATTCATGGAGCCACCAGTGGTTTTACAGCTGCACTTGTGTCGGGTGCTATAACGAAAAAGTACTGGCTTATTTAGCAGCTATAAATGGTACTTTGAATTTGCTTTAATTTTCATTTCTTTGATTATCAGTAAAATTGAACCATTTTCCACATGTTATTTGCTGTCTGTATTTAAGAGGTCATTTTCAGCACTGAGCTTTTGGCTTTTAATAAATCATCACCTCTGCTGCCTGTCATGGTGTCCCGGAGGGTGTTTATCCCGAGGGCTCAGGGAGACACTGTATGTGAACTACTGTGAACAGGGCCCAGCCCATAATAGGCACACAGTGAATGTCTGTCTCAAGAAGATATAAAAGTAGGAGTATGTTACATCTTTCATTCCTTCTCTTTCTCAACCTCAGGGAAATGAAGGGGGAATGCTTGTTGTTTTGTTATTGAACATATGAAAAACAAATTTTCATTTCAAGTACTTTGAAAGGACTTCAGTATTTCTGAATGAACTAAATGAACTCGGAAGTTTGGGGAATTCCCTGGAGGTCCAGTGGTTAGGAGTCGGCGCTTTCACTGCCGAGGGCCCGGGTTCAGTCCCCGGTTGGGGAAGTAAGAGCCCGCAAGCTGTGTGGCGTGGCCCGAAAAAAACAAACCTTTGAAGTTTAATTCTTCTGTGTGGTTTTAATTACATAAAGTCTCTCTGATTGCACTGTTTCAGTTTGAAAAAATAATCTCCAATCCCTATATACCTTTCAATATAATACAAGAGCATATTGCTAATGTTAATAAATTCAGTTATTTTTAACCGGTAAGATTTGGTTGAGTGTTTTAGTGGAAGGTACTTTTCTCCCTGCATATATATAGACTTTTAAAATGCGTGCTGTCTCTCTCATTGGTCTTAGGTTAAAAAGGCCTTCTTTGCCCTAGTAGCCAACGGTGTCCGAGCAGCGCCTCTGTGGGAGAGTAAAAGACAAAGTTTTGTAGGTAAGCGGCACGGGCCGGGGATCTGAAAGCCTGAGTTAGCTCAAGAAGTGCTGGTTTGGAGTGCAGCCTAGTAGACATGTTACCAGTCAAAGGACAGCCTTGCTTTTACATCCTGTGTGGTGGGACTGCTAGTGAATTCAAAACATTTATGTACCTGTGTGGAGTTTCTTTGGATTCAGCGCCGTTTTGGCTCTGAAAGCCTCCTTGGTGCCCTTGCCGGTCCCCTGGTCCCAAGGCTGAGGCCCGACCCCTCCCTGTCGGTCCCTCCGCTTGCGGTCCTGCCGCGGGCCATCCCCGCTCCCTCCCCGGTGAGCACTTTTCTGACACAGCAGATTAAACGGTGGAAACGTGATTGGTACCTCTGATAAAGCGTTGTTACGCTATTAAAAATACCACGTAGCTCACAGTATCTAAGCTCCATAATTTTCTCATCTTATGAATCACAGTGGACGATGGGTGTCGTCCCTCTTAGGAGGCATCGCATCATTCTGAAATGGCACTCGGTGTGCGCCGCCCCTCTGGCTGCAGCTGCCTCAGGGGAGAGGTTCACGCCTTCATCTCTGTAGTCCTGGTGTCCGGCACACAGTGGGCCCTTCGTAAATTGTGCCCGTGAAAGGCGCTGTTTTTAGAAGGATTCTCAGAAAACCATCCAAGTGCTACCAAAAGTGTGTCATGTTTCTAGAGCTTATGGGATACTTTATCTTATTTTAAAGTATCCTAAATTATTTACATGTAGCCACAAGTCTTTTGTGATGTTTAATAACATTCAGAAAGTTTTGTCTTGGTGAATTGCCAACTACTGTGATTAATTCCATTACTTACTATCAGGTTTAATTTCAGCTAAATTTGTATTAATTATCTCAGTGTGGTGTAGATAATTCACAGATTAACAGTTTTAAATAATATATTAAGCTGTACTCGTAGTCTTTAAGGCTGTCTAGTAAATAAATATTCCAGGTTTGCTTATCATCTGAAATTTTTCTTTAATGTTTTCGTAGTTTTATATTTAATATATAATTCTTTCTTCCAGGAATGCTAACAATTACAGATTTCATTAATATACTTCATAGATACTATAAATCACCCATGGTAAGTGCCAGAAATCCTTATGTCAAGTAAGTGAAGCTGTATATTTCTCTCTACGTATTTAGAGAGGTGTGTGTGTGTGTGTGTGTGTGTATGTGTGTGTGTGTGTGTGTGTGTGTGTGTGTGTGTTTTAAGATTTTGTGTTTTTCTTTTTTGGTACCGGCTTGGTGGTGCTGGTGGTTGATTTTTCCAAATATATATAACGTGCAGGAAACCTCAGTGTAAATCAGTCTGATATTTGAAGCTTAAGAAGGTAGTCTCAGGCAGTATAAAAGGCAATAGCCTCTTTATTCAGCTTTCAGGAGTCCTCAGGTTAGTGGGATTCTATGTGCTAATTTATTGCCTAGATAGTCTATACATTTCATTAAATTTCTGCTCTTTAACGGCATTATGGGCATGCCGTAGTGTTGAGATCTGCCTGGACCCATGAATGAAGGAGGCCCCTCGCACCCTTCCAGACCAGGGGTGGCTGTCCCCAGTGAAGCCCACAGTGGAGACGAGAACAACACAGGCCTGACTTCCGGGCCTGTTGATGTGCATGCAGCTTTATGCAGTTACCCCTGAAATTTTATAAAAGAAATACACGGACTCTGTGCTTCTAAAGAAGTAAAAATTAAAATTGGAGAAATTCAGTTTTGACATTTTTCTGCCGCTTAAGAAAAGACTGCTACTGGCTAATTTTAGTGGCAGAACTCCCTGGTTCCTGTTCCAACTGTTTTATAAGAGCATAGTTTGAAAACTACATTTGAGTTGTTTTGCTGGGTTTTTTTGTTTTTGGTTTTTGTTTGTGGCAAGGTCGGAGAAGGACAGAACTGTATACTTTGTTTCTTGAACTAGTACTGTTTTGGGTCTCTAATGGGTAAAAGGCAATCCAATTACTACTGTTTTTACATGTAATGGTCAGTATTGCCCAATAATGAAATTCCTACACAAAGTGGCAAAATAAACTTCTGCTTAAGACATACTCTTAGAAGGAAGTTTTACCAAAGACTTCATAAGTATCCCATATTTATTTCACGTGTCATACCTGATTTCTTAAATACTGCCAAATGCAGCTGAATTTTGGTTTTCCTTATAATGGTCATATCTCTGCTTCTGGACTGGCAAAATCAGCACAGATATGGTTATTAAGTGGCTACATCTTAATAAAATGCAGCTAAACGCCGTATAACAGATCTCAGCAGTAGTTAATTAAATCAGAATTTCTAAAGAGCAGCTATATCTCAATATATAGTCCAAAGTTTTTCTTAATACTTGAGGACACATTTTTTTCCCTCCATATTACACCTCATTTTCTAATTATAAACAGAAAAGTGCTATTGTGAAAGCTATGGCTTATTTCATTTTTAAGAATTTATCACTACTATATAAAAACACAATTGATTTTTATATATTAACCTTTCATCTTGTAAGATTCACTTATTCTAGTAGTCTTTTTGTACATTTGTTAGGATTTTTCTGTGTACATCATGATGTTATCTGCAGATACAGTCAGTTGTACCCACCCCGTTTATTGAAAAGACTTTCTTTTTGTCATAGAATTGTTTTACTGCCTTAAATGTGGGTCTGTTGCTGGGCTCTGTTCTGTCCTGTTGTTCTACTTGTCTGTCTCTATGCCAATACAATAGTCTCTTGATAACTATTAAAAAAAAAAAAAATGCCTGCTGATGTTATTGGGAGTCAGTCCGTAGAGCAGTCTGGGAAGGAGTTGGCATCTTAACAATACCGAGTTCTGCAATCTGTGGACACGATATTTCCTTTTCTTGCTTTATTTCATTGGCTAAGACCTCCAGCAGAGCGTTGACGTCAAGAAAGCGGACCTCCTTCCCTTGTGTCCCATCTTAGAGGGAAAGCATTCAGTATTTCACTGTTCCTTATGGTGTTAGCTGTAGTTTGTTCATAGATGCCCTTTATGTTTGTTCTTTCCCAGGCTGGCCAAGAGTGTTTCTCATGAATGCATGATGTTGAACTGTGTCACATGCTTTGTCTATAGCTATTGAGATTATCATATTCTTTTCCTCCATTCTCTTAGGTACTGTTTCTTCAAGTGTTTTTCTGTCCCCTCCCCCACTTTCTAGGATTCTAGTTACTCAACTGAGACTCTGTTCTTTTGTAGGGGTTTTCCCAGTCTTGTTTCCTCTCAGTGCTTCATTTCAGATATATTTTATTTCTGTGTCTTCATTCCCACTGTTATTTTCTCCACAATACCTTACCTACTATTTTTTTTCCTTTCAGATAGTGTATTTCCTGTCCTAGAAGTTCCATTTGGTTCTTCTTTATATTTTCCTTTTCTCTCCTTACTGTGTTCATGTTTTCCTTTAAATCCTTGAACATGTTATATCAGTTGTTATATATCTGAGATATACATTGTGTGTGTGTGTGTGTGTGTGTGTGTGTGTGTATCAGATACTCTTTCCTTCACCTCTATTCTGGGTCTGATTCTAAAGAGTGGTTTTTCTCCTGTTATGGGTTACATTTTCCTGCTTCTTGCAAATGTAATAATTTCTGGTGGATGCTGGACATTGTTAAAGTTATGTGGTTGAATATCTGTATGTATTGTCTTCCTTTAAAGAGCTGGAGTTTGTTTGGGTAGGCAGTTAAATTACTTGCAGGTCCTTTTTTAAAAACAGTTTTTATTGAGATACAGTTCATATATCCTATATTTCACCCACTTAGTATATAGAGTTCAGTGACTTTTAGTATATTCAGAGTTGTGCAGCAGCCATCACTACAGTCAATTTCGGAACATTCTCATTACCCGAAAAAGCAACTTCACACCTTTAGCTGTGACACGCCACCAGTCCACCGTCACCGCCAGCCCTAGGCAACCACTAATCTACTTTGTCTCCGTAGATTTGCCTATACTGGACAACTCATGTAAATGGAATCACACAATATGTGGTCCTCCGTGACTGGCTTCTTTCACAGGACATAGTGTTTTCAGGGTTCCTCCAGGTTGTAGCATGTATCAGTACTTCATTTCCTTTTATTGCCAAATAATATTCCATCGTATGGCCATACCACACTTTACTTATTGATTGGTTGATGGACATTGAGTGGTTTCCACTATTTGGCTATTGTGAATGATGCTGCTATGAACAGTCATGTACAGGAGCTTATGCGGATATGTTTTCATTTCTCTTGGGTATAGACCTGGAGTAGAATTTCTGGGTCACACTGTAATCTGTGTGTGACTATTTGAGGAACTGCCAGACTTCTCCACAGCGGCTGCTGCATCATTTTACATTCCCACCAGCAATGTGTCAGGGTGCCAATTTCTCCACGTCCTTGCTGACCCTTGTTACTGTCTCTCTTTTTGACGACAGCCATTCTAGTGGATGTGAATTGGTACCTCATTGTTATTTCGGTTTGCATGTCCCTGATGGCTAATGCTTATTTTGAGGCTGTTTTTAAGCTCTGTTGGGGTGTTAAGCGTTACTCTGGCTGGTTCAGTTCTACTAGTACTCCTGGGATCTCCATGGATTTCCCTGGTTGTTCAGCAAGGACTTTTTACTCTGCCTGGTGAGAAGGCGGGTGCCTTCTCACCCCGTGCATGCCCGGCTTAGTGTTCAGTCGGGGCCTCCAGGCAGTCTCTGCACAGCCTTCTTTTCTCTTTCTGGACAGCTCCACCTTGTCTGGTAGTCTGTCCTTCAGTTTCCATCCGGCTCAGTCGGCCCAGACTTTGATTTCTACCTCCTCAGCTCACTGAGACCTGCTCCACTTGGGGTCAGCTGCCTGCACCACAGTCCACAAAGTGCCTCTCAAGAGGGACGTGGCGGTCACGGGGCTCAGCCTGCTTCCCTTCTCTCGGGGACGACGGCCCTGCCTTGCGTGTTGTCTAATGTCTGAAAACGGTTCCACGTATTTTTTTCCCATTTTCTAGTTGTTTTCAGCAAGAGACTCAGTGTGGTCCCATCTACTCCATCATGGCTGATAGAGCTCTGTTGATATTTTAACCACACCTTTTTCACTGTTTTGTTGTTGTTGTTGTTGTATGGTTGCTGAATGGGTTTCAGTGTCATTTTTAACTTACCACAGTCTATTGAGAGTTAGTATCGGAATTATATGGAAAATATAGTTCCATTTAATCTACCCCTATCGTTTCTGTTTTAAACAAAATGAAGGGTAAAAGGGAAAAAATTAGTTTTTTATATTTACCCACATAGGTACCATTTCTTCTTCTCTGTGGATCTACAGAGTCACCGTCTGTTGCCATTTCATCTGGAGAACTCCCACCAGCATTTGTGTGGTCCACATTGGTGATGAATTATCGCAGTTTCTGTTTGTCTGACAATGTCATTATTTCATCTTGATTTTTGAAGGACAGTTTTGCTGTTTTATAGAGATTGAGTTAGCTGTTTTTGGTTTTGGGGGTTTTTTTCTTTAACACTTTAAGGATGTAATTTCATTGTCTTCTGGCCTCCCAGAGCTTCTGATAAGAAGTCGGTAGAAATCCCTATCCTCGTCTCCTCTGTGTAAAGCACCATTTCTTTCTGGCTCAGGGCTTTCTTTTTTTTGTTGTTTTTTTTTTTTTTTTTTTTTTTTTTTT
>NW_006797698.1:1591142-1600783 GCF_000442215.2 Lipotes vexillifer
GGCAGGCGGACCCTCAACCACTGCGCCACCAGGGAAGCTCTGCCTTTTTTTTTTAATTATTAAATTCTGTGCTTGAGCGGTGGTTGCTTCTTCCCTGCCACCTACAGAGCCTGCCGTGGTGGCACTTCTTGTTTCTCCTCTCGTGCCCTGCCCACTCAGTTCTCTCTTTTCTTCCTCCTGACCCCTCTGCTCGTCTCCCTGCGGCTTCTCTTCTTTGGAAACCTGAGTCCACTTCCTGCACGTGCACATTCTCCTTCGGGTCCTTGCTCCATGCAGTTGAAATTCAGGTCTTTCAGAATCCTCCTGTGGAGAACCGCCTCAGTGATGGAGAGCCCTGTGCCATCTCCCTGGAGCAGGATTAGTCACTATTTCAGCGCCCCCATTAACTACCCACACAGCACTTTTCATACTGTATTCTGATTAGTTGCAGGGCAGTGTTTCTCAGCTGGGAGTGATGTTGCCTCCCAGGGGACATGTGACAACATCTAGAGACATTTTTTATCATAGCTGGGGGAAGGGTGGGGCAGTGCTGCTGGTGTCTAGTGGGCAGAGACCAGGGATGCCGCTAAATGTCCTACAGTGCACAGGACGGCCCTACAACAGAAGCATCCAGCCTAAAATGTCAGTAGTGCCAAGGTCGAGAAAGGCTGTCATAGGGGTATCTGAGGTTCGTTCTTGTTAGGTAGTTCTTTGAGATGGAGACTGTATCTTACTCATGTTTGTACCTTACACACACACACACACCTTCCCATCTTGCCAGCGCCAAACACCCCCAGTTCATGAGGGACCCCTGTGTTAGCTGAGTCATGGCCATGCTGGTGACCCTAGCTAAAGCTCTGAGGGGTGTGTGCAGGCAGAGCACAGGCATCACCTCAGAACCGCCTAAGTGAGACATAGACCAGGATTGTTCTACTTTCAACTGTGAAAACCAGAGCCTCATCTTCCTCGATTAGGCTTTTTCTCTGTCGTGGATGTTGTTCAGTCACCTGGCATCAAAATGGGGGAGGGGGGGGCGCAGGTTCTTAGTCATTCATCTCTATTTCCCCTATTTTATTATTCTCTAACCCTTTTGGTTCTTCCTTTCAGTTGCCCCTACATTCCCACAGTCACCATTCGAGACCCAGCTGTCCTGACACTCGGTTTTGCATCTGGCTCTGGTGCTGTCACGTCGTCCCACTGCTTAAACCCATCAGTGCTGGCCTGCCTTTCTCTCCCAGACATGGAGCCCACCTCGGGTCCTTAGTCCCCAGACTCCTCGCTCCTGTCCCCCAGCACCGTCTCCTTTCTGTGTTTCGGGAACGTGAGGAGGTCCTTTTCCTCTCCAGGCCCTTACGAGTTTATCTTCTTTTATGTGAAGTCCGTTCATCATGCAGAGCCTGGCTGAAATCTACCTCCTGAAGTTTTCCTTGCCTGACCTCTGACCTCTGCTCATCCCTACTCTCCCTGCATCCCTGCACTAAATAAATAAGCCTTTTAGAGTATGCTCTGATATGTACGCCGTCTTGTTGGTGGTTTCTTGCCAGTTGTTGGTGGCATTTCAGTATAGGACTGTCTTAATGTTTCCAAGTGGATTTTAAGCTTCAAGAAGCTTCAGGAAGAGGCCAGGTTTTCCTACTGCAGGGCCCCCAGGAGTCCCAGTGCAACACTGCAGGAGGCAGAGTGACTTTCTTAAGCTGAGCCGCAGTGGAGGCTGCAGCAGGTGGGGAGGCCCTCCGCCTCAGGCTCACAGAACACATGGTCCTCACAGAAGCTGAATGTGGAGGGCCTTCTCTCCAGCTGTTTAGGAAGGGAAACAGATTCAGAGACCTTAAGTACTTTGACCAAAAGCGGCAGCCAAGATGCAGTGATGTGAGTGCTTGACGACTCCAGGTGACTAAGTGCTGTACCCACTGCCCAGCCTCCAGGCTCTCCAGACTCAACGCCCTCTCTACCTTTGTGAGGACGCCCATGTGGTCCAGGCATAACCTGATCCAGCAACTTAATTAGCACATGATTTAACCAACTGCCCTTTTAAAATTAGAGATGCTAAAAATCTTATGTATCCTCAGAAAGAAGGAATGTGTGTATATGTGCGTGTGTGGGTGGGTGGCGGGGGGGGGGGGGTTCTAAAATTTAAGTGTATCAGAAATTTTCAAACTAAATTAATGAAAATATTGTTGGTTTATGTTTTAAATTCATAAAGCATTTGTCTTCAAAGAAGGTAGAGCACTTTTTGTCTCATTTATATTTGTAATATTTCTGAATTATCTTGATTGTTTTATGGGATTCAGCAGTAGTTATGAAATAGCAATTTCTTTTTTTTCCCTTATGTTGTGTGTGTTAACATTTGTAAATAAGAGTTTTTCTTATTTCTAGGTACAGATTTATGAATTAGAGGAACATAAGATTGAAACATGGAGGGGTAAGCACTGTTGAGTGTTAAAAACCTTTTAATATGAGGAAAAAAACGTTCTACATATGTATAAAATGTTTTAATTTCACAGGTCCTCTTCTCTCTGCTTAATAATTAACTACATTAAGACATTTATTTCTATATTAATTTTGATAGTATGCCATACTACTATAAATATTACCCATTCTGTTTAGTACACACGTATAGAGAACCTATAACAAGTCTTTAGACTAAGGCCGGGATATAGATGGGATATAGTAACCAGTGCCCGAGTCTCTGGCCCCCAGTGGAGCCACCATTCACCACTAAGTATTACCTTCCAAATCTTTGCCCTTGTATATAGAAAATGCACCAAACGAATGCCTGAAATTAACAAAAGCAAGGATCTGTCCCTACTTAGATTCAATCATTATTTCTTTACATTATTATTATTTCTTTACAAATTATGGAGACAAGTAGAAGAGGTGAAACTTAAACTAGGTGATTTGGATAAAATCACACGAAAATCACTTCAAGATTTTGCTGGCTTTCGTTTGCAGCATTGAAATTCACGCTTTATAATCACAATACCCTTTTCTGAAATGGAGCCGTTTTTTAAATTGTAATTTCATGACTGTGAAATTGTTCAGTCTTAATGAGACCCATCCTGCTGGGTTGGTACAGAGGGGGCAAAGGACCAATCAGTAAGGATATCCTAGATAGGAGCCTGTGATGGGGATCCTTGAGGAAGAAGCCTTTGTAGGGTGTTCGGGGAGAAGCCTACATTAGAAATTGAGGGGCCAACTCAAGGAAATTTTTTAATTTAAAACTGAGATTTAGCTTTGTACTCGCACTATCTGCTTGGTATGATAAGCACCCCTTGTGACCGGCTGCGAGATCTGAACATCCGTTAGAATGCTCTAAAGAGAGCTGGGCCTCTTTTAATCCCATATGATTTAGAAGTTTCATTGAACGATATATTTGATTTATGATAGCTTTATCACGTCAAACCAAACAAAGTAAGTCAACATGGGATCCACATTTTAGCACTGCCTATTATGCAGTGAATATATATATTTTAACACCAAGACAGAGACTTTGTAATAAATTCTATTGAATAAGTAATGTTAGACCAAGGCTTAAGTATATTTACATTTTGATATTACATGGTATTTGGTAGTAATAATAATAATAATAATAATGTCAAGATTTTCTTGAATGCCTTCTGTGTAGAAACCTCAGTAAAGCAAATTACAGTTTATCTTTACAAAGATAATGTCTACATACTAGAAAGATCCCCAGATACAGTAGATCAGGCTTTGGTGTGGAAAATAAAACTTAATAACATTTAAAGAACAAAGTTTGTTATAACTTTTATTTTATCTTTTAACTTGTGAAAATGAGTTTTAAAGGATTTCATAGTCTTCCTTTCTTGAGGGTGATAGTGACTTGGTAACATTCTAGTGACCTCTGCTGGCATTGCTCTTTTATCAGATTTCTTGACTTTTCTTCTGATTTTTACATCTATTGTAATACTGTTTTTAAACACTTAACTTTTCCACAAAGGCAACATCCTGAAACAGTTTGGAAGTTGTTTAATAATAGCCATAACTATAAGTAACACAATAGTGTTCAGTAAATTAATTCGATTTGGGTTTTTAATCCTTCTAATTATTACCTGTAAATTGAAGGGTATTTTAATTTATGTAATAATTACAAACAGCAAATATGTTACTAATTACATATTTTCTTTCTATAAATACAGAGCTTTATTTACAAGAAACATTTAAGCCTTTAGTGAATATATCTCCAGATGCAAGGTAAACTTGTAAAATTTTTCTCCTTTGAAAACATTCCATTCATTCACATTCATCTGTTTTGTTACCATGGGTGATAAGATTTTTTTCTTTTTTAATCTAGATAGGGGCCAGCCTCCTTAATATTAAATTCAGTAAACTTAGAGACAGTAGAAATCACAGCCATTGTTGGTCCAAAGGACTGATAATGAACTAGGAAGATGGTCATACTGAGCAGTTTGAAAATCCAGATCACCTGCAGCAGAAACCCACTGGGGAGCTCATTAAAGCTGCAGATTTCTGGGCTCTTCTCCCAGTCAGTCTTTGGAGGGTTTTAGTGCCCCGGAATGTGCATTAAAACAACTCCCCCAGGGGTCCCAACATGCACTGAAGTTGAAAAATCAGTCTCCTTAGGCACTGGTCCAGAGGTGGTCAGAGGATGGGGCTGCCCACAAGTGTTGACCCAAGCCTTCCGGGACAGCTCGGATACATTTTCAGAAATAAAAGCATTCTTAAAACTAGTGCACTAGTGAGAAAAGGTGGAATATTGATTCTTATTATTTTATTTCCAAGTCCTAAAAAACAGCTCCACCCAGCACACCTCCTTGTCGGCAGTCACAGGAGAGGCTGGAGCAGCCAGCAGTGGGCTGTGTGAAGTCAGAGCGGCCAGTGCAGGGGGCCCCGGCCACAGCGCCCTCTGTTGCCAGGGTCGTCCATTAGCTTCCCGAGGGGTTAGCTTCTGTCATTTCTCAAATAAAAGCATCAAACCTGCTATTAAAAAACTGCTCTCCTAGAGATTTTTGTAGTCCACACTTGGATTTGAGGCTTATTAACAGATTATGGAAAATCGAAAATTTTGCTGAGATCTCCAGTTTAAAACTTGTTCTGGAACGCTGTTTTACGTCAGTCAACCTTTTAATATTGTAATTTAAAGACACAAAGTACGTTTAAAGCAGGGGTGGTCCAAAGTTTTCTAATTCTTCTTTAAAGCCTCCTAACAACTGTAATGGCTTTTCCCGCAGCCTCTTCGATGCTGTACACTCGTTGATCAAAAATAAAATCCACAGATTGCCAGTTATTGACCCTATCAGTGGGAATGCACTTTATATACTTACCCACAAAAGAATCCTCAAGTTCCTCCAGCTTTTTGTAAGTAGTTTTTAGTGTTTCTAAAGACATAGCTGCATCTACTTTAATTTACTTCAAGTAAATTGGCTCCTGTTACCCTCATAGAAGAAATCGTTAGTTTTGAGGTCTCCATTTCTAAACTTCAGTTTCTCAACTCACTACTATTTGAACTGTACATTCTCAAAGTTGATTCCAGTTAAAAAGTAATCACCTTTCAGTGCAAGTAAAAACACTTGGAATTCTCTATTTAAGTGAGAATATTTTATCACCTAAAATGAGGAGAAGCAAAGCAGTTCGCGAGTCAGTCTGATAGCTTGAGCCAGACTGCCTTATGGTGCTTTACTGGTGTCATGGCTGGGGACATGCTCAGAAGTCCTGGCCCCAGGATGGTCTTATTATTTACTGCAGCAGTGATAGAAAAGCCCAAAGCAAATAAAATTTTGACAACAGAATACCATGTTGGTCCAAATCAGGGCTATACTGTCTGTAGGTTTTCTCAACTGCATCGGAAATGAGATGGCTTCCTAATCGTCCAAAACTCAGAACCTCTTTGGTCGGCAGTATTAAAAAGAGGCTCAGAAGGGCCAGAATGTTCACAGGAGGGCTTCAAGTTTTTCCTTTTAATTACATGCACTGAAGTTGAGGTTATAAGTAATTGGTCAACTAGAACCAGTAAGAGGCCTCATCCATGGTTCAGAAGAGATCATATTAAGAATCATTTTTTTAAAAGAATTTAGTAAACATTAAACATCTACGTCAAGTTAGCTTTCCTGTCTTCTCCACAGCTTCAAATAAGGAAATAAAGCAGCATTCTAGTGTGGCGTGAAGGAGCCCAGGCTGCTCCGACAGCAGCGCAGAGGGTTTAAGTGATTGGGAGAAATGCCTTGTCCATCAAACCAGCCCTATATTTTAATAGTCTGTGTAAATGTAACACTCATCATGTTTAAATAAACACTAAGAAAGAATGTAGGAAGGAGGGTGATTTACAAACAAGCATGAAGTTTGGTAAAGAGGCAGTCTAGGGAAGAATAATCAAGGAGGCGGGGACATTGTTGGCCAGACTTCCTGTCTGCCGTGGGCTGAATGCATGCAGTCGCCTTGGCACTGAGCTCTAACAGGACCCAGGGCCCAGGACCCAGGGCGGGGCTGTACCAGGCTCTTAGCCCACGTACCCCTTAGAGTGGCCATTTTAAAACAGTACTAATCATGAGAGGAGCTAAACACTGTTAAGCATTACGCTGTGTCAGGCACTTCACATGATAAATCTAATCCTAGCCACCACCCTCTCAGGTAGGTATTTTTATTCATCTGATTTGGAAGCGATAACATTCAGCAAGGTTGCGTAGCTTTGCCACGGTTGCCGGTGGCGGTGGTGGAGCAAACCTCCCTCTAACAGCTCCGTGCATCCGTGTCCAGAGGCGGCTTAGATCCTCGGGCTCAGGGCGCCTGGCTCCCAGGGCCGACGGCGCCCGGAAGCACTTAGCATTTCCGTGGCCGCGCTGCCGACGGGGAGGCACAGCCTGAGACAGGCCTTTGGCATCTTCTCCTCTACGACAAGTAGAGGAGGTGGCCTCTGCCGGTACTGCCTTATATTTGGGCCAATATGGTCATTAGAATCATGCTGTTAGAATATTCAGCTAGGGGTTTTCAGATAAAAATGAAGAATTTTAAATAAACTCCAGAGCCTGATTTTTACTGCCTTGAGATCATGTTCCGAGAAAAAGTAGCGTTGCCCTTAGAGACATTTGACAGTCAGCCTAAGTGTGCAATGGAACAGGGGTTTATCCTGCATCGAGATGGGCTAGATGACCTAATAGGTCTTTCTTTTTTTCTCTCTAAATTTCTAGGATTCTCATGATTTGAATATTGATGAACTCTTTGACTTGAACATTTTGTTTCTTCTAATTGTTCATCTTTTCCCGATAATTATAAGGTACACCAGGAGGATGGAATCAACTGTACCCTTTATAAAAGGTGGATTTTTGAAACCATAGACCTTATTTTGTTTTAGTCAAACATGATCCTAGACTTCTCTCTTCTGACTTCTCCCTCCTCCTTTAAAACGGCCCGTGAAAAGAAAAGTTAAATTTTAAATGTTCTTTTAATTCTGTTCAGTCGGCTTGTTCTTGTTCCTAGTAGACAAAAATTGGAGTCCTCCAATGGAGAATTCAGGATGTAGAGGTGGGATGGTGTGGGAACTAGCTTAGCAGCTCAGACAGCCACCATCAAACACTTTGGGTTTGGAGATGTGTGGGTTCTTAATAAACATTACTTAATGATGACAGCAGGACAATGAATTTAACATGAATAATTTAAGAAGATTCTTGGTGGCTGATGGGTCTTAATTTCCAGATAGACCTGTTGTTCCCTTCTGTCTGGTTTTCCAGTGGGTGAAGAGCAGGAGAAAATGTTACAATGTTAGTGCTTTGCAGTATTTTTACTAAGTAGTTAAATATAAGCATAAACATATAAGCTGGTTTGAACAAAAGACACAGTTCTTGTATGTAACATTTTCATGTTAATTCAGATATCCGGGTGGATTAGAAAAGACTAATTTGTTGCACATAGTTTTTCATCGAATGTGGACATGTGAACACTGAAAAGGTCTGCTCTGGCTCTAGAGCATCTGTGCCCGTCTTCCTGTCTAGATGTCTGATATGCCAAAGCCTGCTTTCATGAAGCAGAACCTGGGTGCACTCGGAATCGGGACCTACCACAACATCGCCTTCATACACCCAGACACTCCCATCATTAAAGCCTTGAACGTCTTCGTGGAAAGACGAGTGTCAGCCTTGCCTGTTGTGGACGAGTCAGGTCTGTGTGCTGGGCCATACCAGTTGAACAGAAACAACGGTGTATCTCCTTAGGGTAAAACTATTGTTAAATGACCTGGCATATCAGATAAGTGGGGAAATGAAAACTTAGACCAAGGAGTACTCAGGAGAATAAGAATTTTATACTGGCTTATTTTCACATTTTCCATTAAGATATGATTTCATGTCCCCTTTAAAATAGTCGTTTATTTTGTTTAGCAATATTTAATTCTTAGTAAATATCTAGTTAAGATTGATATTAAATGCTGTTTTTTGTTTCTAAGACATTATTCTAACATATATTTTTATTTTTAGGAAAAGTTGTAGATATTTATTCCAAATTTGATGTAATTGTAAGTATTTTTAATTTTGTTAAACCTGTCATCTAGAATGCATTTAAAGCATATTCATTAGTCTGTTTTTTGTGACTTTTCCTATTTTAATAATTCCTAGCTTCTTTGAGGACGAGGACCTTATCAGAGAATTCCATAGACTCCCCAACAGTAATTGTACTTTTAATATTCATTGGTTTAGCAGTGAATAACATATTAGTAGCATTTTATTTTTTTAACTTTTTATTTTATATTGGAATATAGCTGATTAACAATGTTGTGACAGCTTCAGATGCACAGCAAAGTGACTCGGCCATACATATACATGTATCCATTCTCCCCCAGACTCCGCTCCCATCCAGGCTGCCACATAACATTGAGCAGAGTTCCCTCTGCTATACAGTAGGTCCTTGTTGGTTATCCTTTTCAAATATAACAGTGTGTACCTGTCAATCCCCAAATCCCTAACTATCCCTTCCCTCCACCTCCCCCCCTGCCCCGTAATCATAAGTTCATTCTCTAAGTCTGTGAGTCCGTTTCTGTTTTGAAAATACATTCATTTGTACCATTTCTTTTTAGATTCCCCATATAAGCGATATCATCCGATATTTCTCTTTCTCTGACTTACTTCACTCAGCATGACAGTCTCTAGGTCCATCCATGTTGCTGCAATGGCATTATTTCATTCTTTTTTATGGCTGAGAAATATTCCATTGTATGTATGTACCACATCTTCTTTATCCATTCCTCTGTCGATGGACATTTAGGTTGCTTCCATGTCTTGGCTATCGTAAACAGTGCTGCAATGAACATTGGGGTGCATTGTATCCTTTTGGACCATGTTTTTCTCCGGATATATGCCCAGGAGTGGGATTGCAGGGTTGTATAGTAGCTCTATTTTTAGTTTTTTAAGGACCCTCCATACTGTTCTCCATAGTGGCTGCACCAATTTACATTCCCACCAACAGTGTAGGAGGGTTCCCTTCTCTCCACACCCTCTCCAGCATTTACTGTTTCTGGATTTTTTGATGATGGCCATTCTCACTGGTGTGAGGTGATACCCCATTGTAGTTTTGATTTGCATTTCTCTAATCATTAGCGATGGTGACCATCTTTTCACGTGCCTCTTTGCCATCTGTATGTCTTCCTTAGAAAAATGTCTATTTGGGTCTTATGCCTTTTTTTTTTTTTTTTTTTTTTT
>NW_006797698.1:1600865-1651792 GCF_000442215.2 Lipotes vexillifer
CCAGCCGTTCCGGGGCACGTGGGGTCTTCCCGGACCGGGGCACGAACCCGTGTCCCCTGCATCGGCAGGTGGACTCTCAACCACTGCGTCACCAGGGAAGCCCCTTATGCCCATTTTTTGATTGGGTTTTTTGTTTTGATATTAAGCCACATGAGCTGTTCGTAAATTTTGGAGACTAATCCCTTGTCGGTCTCATCATTTGAAAATATTTTCTTCCAATCTGTGGGTTGTCTTTTCGTTTTATGGTTTCCTTTGCTGTGCAAAAGCTTTTGAGTTTAATTAGGTCCCATTTGTTTATTTTTGTTTTTATTTCCATTATTCTGGGAGACGGATGGGAAAAGATATTGCTGCGATTTATGTCAGAGAGTGTTCTGCCTATGTTTTCCTCTAAGAGTTTTATAGTGTCTGGTCTCACATTTAGGTTTTTAATCCATTTTGAGCTTATTTTTGTGTATGGTGTTAAAGAATGGTCTGATTTCATTTTTTTACATGTAGCTGTCCAGTTTTCCCAGTACCATTTGTTGAAGAGACTGCCTTTCCACCACTGTATAGTCTTGCCTCCTTGGTCGTAGGTTAATTAACCATAGGTGCGTGGGTTCATTTCTGGGCTTTCTATCCTGTTCCATTGATCTACAGTTCTGTTTTTGTGCCACTACCATACTGTTTTGATGACTACAGCTTTGTAGTATAGTCTGAAGTCAGGGAGCCTGATTTCTCCAGTTCCATTTTTCTTTCTCAAGATTGCTTTGGCTATTTGGGGTCTTTTGTGTCTCCATACAAATTTTAAGATTTTTTTTGTTCCAGTTCTGTGAAAAATTCCATTGGTAATTTGATAGGGATTGCACTGAATCTGTAGACTGCCTTGGGTAGTATAGTCATTTTGACAATATTTATTCCATTCCAAGAACATGGTATATCTTTCCATCTGTTGTCTTCTCCAGTTTCTTTCATTGGCATCTTATAGTTTTTGGAGTACAGGTCTTTCGTCTCCTTAGGTAGGTTTATTCCTACATATTTTATTCTTTTTGATGCAGTGATAAATGGGATTGTTTCTTGAATTTCTCTTTCTGATCTTTCATTGTTAGTGTGTAGAAATGCAGCAGGTGTCTGTGTATTAATTTTGTAGACTGCAACTTTACTAAATTCATTGATGAGCTCTGTAGTTTTCTGGTAGCGTCTTTAGAATTTTCTGTGTATACTATCATGTCATCTGTAAACATTGACAGTTTCTTTTCCAATTTGGATTCTTTTTATTTCTTCTTCTTCTCTGCCGTAGCTAGGACTTCCAAAACTGTTGAATAAAAGTGGTGAGAGTGGGCATCCTTGTCTTGTTCCTGATCTTAGAGGAAATGCTTTCAGCTTTTCACCGTTGAGTATGATGCTAGCTGTAGGTTTGTCATATATGGCCTTTACTATGTTGAGGTAGGTTCCCTCTGTGCCCACTTTCTGGAGAGTTTTTATCATAAATCGGTGTTAAATTTTGTCAAAAGCTTTTTCTGCATCTATTGAGATGATCATAGGTTTTTATTCTTCAATTTGTTGATACGGTGTATCACGCTGATTGATTTGCGGATTCTGAGAAATCCTTGATCATGGTGTATGATCCTTTTAATGTATTGTTGGGTTCAAATTGCTAACATTTTGTTGAGGATTTTTGCTTCTATGTTCATCAGTGATATTGGCTGGTAATTTTCTTTTTTAGTGGTATTTTTGTCTGGTTTTGGTATTAGGGTGATGGTGGCCTCATAGAATGAGTTTGGGAGTTTTCCTTCCTCTGCAATTTTTTGGAATGGTTTCCGAAGGACACGTATTAGCTGTTTTCTAAATGTTTGATAGAATTCACCTGTGAAGCCATCAGGTCCTGGACTTTTGTTTGTAGTTTTTTAATTACAGTTTCAATTTCAGTGCTTGTGATTGGTCTGTTCATATTTTCTGACTCTTCTGGTTCAGTCCTGGGAGACTGTACCTTTCCATATTAGTAGCATTTTATAATTCTTTGTCTTTTAAGTACATGAGTCACTTATCCGTTACTACAGCATGTGTATGTGTTAAACAGTCATGTTTCTATACCAGAGACATTGATTCATTCTGCCAACAGGCATGTGCTTAGTGCGCACGTGGATCCCTGGTCACCCATATCCCACTACTTGCTAATTGGGAACAACTGTTCTAAAGAGGACAGCAAATGTATTTAATAGCATTATGTAAAGTTCTGTTTTTTATTCCCTGGTTTAAATTTACTAGATGGATTTTGGTCCTACATCCTTCCACTCGATACTTTTCCCCCATTCATTTAAATTCATTTCCTTAGAGTTTTACATTATTTCTAAGAAAGGGAACTGAAACTTTGATAGCCCCAAACCTGCATACCGTTTTTTTGCCTTAATATTGACCATAGCATTAAGTATTCTTTTGTAGCTGTCTCAGACCCTTTTGTTTCATCTTATTCTGTTTAACATAACAGACACCAAAAAAATAGGCTTATTGGAATTTGTTTGGGTGGGACCCTGTAAGGTTAATCAGAACCTTGAGCAGCCATTCCGATCTACAGGGCTTCCTCCGTGGTCACCCTCACCCCCCCCACCCCCCCCCACTCCCCCGCAAAGCCTTTCTAGCAAAAGCCTTGTTCCCTAGCCCTGGGGACTTCTCACCCTTTGCAGGTGTTACTCCACCTCTCAAAGCACTGTTCATTCAGGGAACGCAGGGTAAGAGTGGGGGGATAAATGAGGAGTTTAGGACTAACATTATAACATGCTGTATATAAAATAAACAACAAGGCCCTACTGTATAGCACAGGGAACTATGTTCAATGTCTTATAGTAACCTATAATGAAAAAATATATATATAGATAAGTCACTGTGCTGTGCACCAGCAACTAACACTACATTGTAAATCAACTATACTTCAATTAAAAAAAAAAAAGAACCCTATAGGGTAAGAATAGGGGAATCTTCTGTAGGACATAAGTCAGAATTTAACCGTTTTAACGGTTGCTTCATAATAAAGGTACACCTTATAAGCGTTAAATGATTATTGATAAGGTGATGAAATAACAGTACTGACGGCATGTCATAAGCTGGTCAGTGGTACTAAGTTATGATAAACATTAATGTTTTTAAAGATCAGGCTGCTTTGAACTAACTTTGGTCATTAATGTGAACTGAAATGAAGGATATAACTCACTGTTACTTTATTATAGAACCTTGCTGCTGAAAAAACATACAACAACCTAGACATCACGGTGACCCAGGCCCTGCAGCACCGGTCACAGTACTTTGAAGGCGTAGTGAAGTGCAGTAAGCTGGAGGTACTGGAGACCATCGTGGACAGAATAGTGAGAGCCGAGGTGAAGTGGCTGCACCCGGGTCCCTCCCCACCGCCCCGTCTGCCATGAGCACCTAAGTAGGAAACAGTGCCCCAGGAATTCTGAGTCACAGGACCAGCCCGTGAGGCAGCCTTCCAGTCCAGTCCCGTGACACAGTCTCCCTGCTCCAGAACCTAGCACGTTTCTTGGCACATAGTAGGTCATCTGTGAATGTTCACTGAATTGAATTTAATTTATAAGTCCTGACATCATAGCTCAATCAAATAAAGATACTTTCATGGTTTTACAACATACTTGAGAAGACAGAAGTCCCAAGAGCTTTAAGTTTCATTAGAGTATTGATGAATTTAAAGCTAAAAATGTGTAATTATGTGGTTTTAACAAGTCAATAAAATGTATTCTGATCTTTTTTTTAAGTTAAACACCCCGCTCCGTCCTCAGCAGAGCTGACTTCCCCAAGCTTCAGCTGCCATGGCTTTTACCCTGTTTCACTAGTCTCAACACGAAGTCTTTTTCTACTTGAATTTAACATCCATTACTAGTTTTCCAGAGGGTTCTAATTGACTTAGGAATACATCTAAGCTTTTAATTGTTCTTTTGTATATGCCTTTTGAAGATCGTAAGCAGAAATAGGTAAGACACTCCTCCCTAATTTTAAGGACAATGGACCACATCCATCTGATGGAATCCTCTGTAACAATTAAAAATCATGTTAAAGGAGAATACTGTTGATATGGAAAAACAATATATTGCTAAGAGAAAAGCCAGTTACTATATATAGTGTGATGCTTCGTGTTAACATATGTGCACGTGCATAGAAAAGAGACTAGAAAGACTCGCACCTCAGTATTAACACGGCTGTTTCTGTGGAGAATGCCAGCACGCCTTCATGTTCCCAAGACCCCTGTTTGAGCGCGTGCTACTGTCAGGTAGGTAGGAGAAGAAAGTGATTGGCTTGTCCTGGAAGTCCATCTGGTGAGCAGCACAAACTTTAATATGAAAATAGGTCACTGAGGGAAATACAGGTGTAATTAAAAGTTTTCTCAAGTTACCCACCTTGACTTTTTTCGTCATTAATTTTTTTCACCATGTGACTCCTTGTTGGGGGACAAAGACCAGTTTTTAGCTTCAACATGTATGTATACACACACACACATACACACACACACACACATATATACACACATATATACACATACACATATACACACATACATACGCATACACACATACACACACACACATACACATATACGCACACATACATACACATATACACACACATATACACATACACATATATATGCACACACATATACATACGGACACATACACATATGCACGCACACGTACATACACATATATACACATATACATATATACACGCGTACACATACATACACATATATACATACACATATATATACATACACACATACATACACATATATATACACACATATTTTATATATATATAGTATACTTTTGGCTGCACTGAGCAGCTTGTGGGATCTTAGTTCCCCAACCAGGGACTGAACCCAGGCCCTCGGCAGTGAAAGCACAGAATCCTAACCAGTGGACCGCCAGGGAATTCCCAGCTTCAACATATTTTGTTAGGAGAAGGGTATACGGTATCAGCGATGATTTGGTTTATTTATATGACAAATATCACACTAGCTTTTAGAAAAGAAACATTCATAAGTTTAGACTCAGCAACAGATGATAATATTTTTGGTGGTCATTTCCGTCTGGCAGAACTAATTCTAAGTGAAATGGTCTCCCCTTGACCTTTAGTAGTTCAAAAGATAGTTATTTATCATTATTAAATGTTAACAACAAAATGTGTCTAGTATAGAATATATAGCATTCTCTGGCCCTAGATGTAAATCAACTTACGATTAAAGTTAATAGATAACTGTGTTATATCACAGGGTTACTGAAGAACATAACTTTTTCTAGAGAAGCTTTTAAAAGAAATTTATGTTGATTAGCATGAGAAAGATGACAAAGTGATTTCTCTTTTAACCTAAAAGCAAGCTATGATGTCAAAAGCATCACCGGCACAGTATCATTAGAGACAAACTATAAAAATGATTTCCCCGCTCCTCCCATCTCCCTCCTGTGCCACCCATTCTGTACCCGCGGGTTCTAACTGTTCAGTGTGGAGAAGAGGATCTCCAGGGTAACCGACTGGCATGTGGTTGCCTCAAGCCTAAATTCTAAAGCTTCTAAATCAGAGAAGCGTGATGCTCTCTCCCTCCTTTCCTGTTTTAAGGACACTTTGCTATAGTAATACCTCAGAACATTGTCCACTCACTTATAAAAGACTTTCAAGTAGAAAACAAGATGTGAATGTAATTTATTTCACTTTATTATAGTTGATCATCCTCTGACTGTTATTCTTAATATATGAACTTCATAGAGAAAAGGGGAAATATAATCTAAGAGCAGTGACCTTCTATTTAGTTTCACTGCTTAGTTGGACTTCTCTCCCAGGTGAAAACAGTTATCTGATAGTTGGTGAAAACAGTTATCTGATAGTTAGTAGAAACAGAGATACAACTTTTAAAAATTAAAAACCGCTTAAGAGATTAGAGCCACATGAGCAGCTACTGTGACACTTCATGTTTTGAATTGTATCTTTCATATATTAATATTTTGAAAATAGAAAACTCAGCAGGACATATCTGGCTAATTTTTCTTCAAAGTAGTCAAGCAAATCAGCATTGCATTTTAACAGAGCCAAGACCATTGCATGGTTCTGTGCACTGTTACTTTCTCTCATTTGTGGGATCTGTTCACTGTATAGCACATGAAAGACTTTTTTTCTAATGTCCATTTTAAACCTTTACTTATTTCAACTTTCACACTTGGCCTCCTTTCCTCTTGTTTGCAGGTCCATCGGCTGGTGGTAGTAAACGAAACAGACAGTATCGTGGGTATTATTTCCCTGTCGGATATTCTGCAAGCCCTGATACTCACCCCTGCAGGTATAAATGCCAGTGTCTGACCTTTACTGTAAGTGCACAGGGAGCCGGGGTGGGGGCGGGGCGGGGATGCGGGGCAGCAAGCCCTCCCTCGCCCACCTGCCAGCCGCACCTTTCTGTGCAGTACTTTGTAAACCATTTTCATTTTCTTTGTGGTTTTGAAGTTCTCCTATTCTACCTGAGAGAACAGCTTATAGAAAGTATTCTGACTTTAGAGCATCCTGTTGACACCCAGAAGTGCTTAAGTAATCGAGGATTCATTGCCATGATCTTCATAACCTTTGCCCATTAAAAAGTGAAGATCTCCTCAGTTTTGCTTTATGTTTAGGACTACTAACTGGAAATCAGGAGGGAAATTCTTTGGGATCTAAGTATTGAAACCATCTACCCTTCAAAAAAAAAAAGCTTACTAGTAGCGAGTATATAAAAGTTTGACCTACACAAACTTTTTTCCATTAATACTGTATGGAAATTATGTTAACTGCCAAACGTTGGTGACTAAACTCATTTTCTGCCAGATTAACTCTAAGCAAACCTTCAGGTCACAGTCAGGGAGCCCGTGAGGCAGGGGGAGGGAGGGGCCTTTCGTGTTTCTCCTGTGTCACAGTTTAATCGTTTAATGGCTGAAGGGGTCCTAAAACCACCAGCCCTCCACTTCCCCTCCCCACCCACACGAAGTACAGACAACCCTGCCTCAGGCCTCACAGATCAAGGCCAGGACAGGAGACTAAACCATGTGCCCTTTGAACTCTTAGAAGTTAAACATTAAAATGTACCTTTACTAGGGTATTGATTTTTCTTTAGTTCAGAAATAAATCACACTGGCCAAGACTAGTTTTTACAGTTGGCCTATAGCCTGGAGATACCCCCGCAAAAGGAATCCCCATCACCAGCGAGAAACAGATGGCACTGATTAAGTGAGAAGCGCAGGGGCGTGATTCCGGGGGGCGGTGACTCCCGGCAGGCTGTAAAGGAGCAGCAGCTGGACATTGTTAGAAACGCACAGGTGGGGCCCAGCCCATGTCTGCCGAGTCAGAAACTCTAGACACGGGGGGCTTGCTGCAGCCATTTTCAAATGTCAGATATGTGAGAACCTGAAACCCATGGTAACCTCTTTTTAATCATTACATAAGTTTTAGTACAGTGTTCGAGTTCAACATGTGTGCACACTACAGAGTGATCACCCCCCAAGACCAGCTATCATCCACCACCATACAGCTGAGCCTCTCACCCACTGCACCCACCCCCACCCCCTTCCCTTCTGGTAACCACTGCTGTGTTCCCCACGTTCTTCTGTTGTCTTTGTTCGTTCATCAGTTTTGGCTTGGGTCTTTTTAGATTCCACATATGAATGAAACCATATGGTATTTATCTTTCTCTGTCTTGATTTATTTCACTTAGAAATAAGTGAAAGATCCATCCATGTTGTCAAAAATGGCAGGATTTCATTTTTGTTTTTTTTATGGCTCATGATAATCTCTGTAGTCATTAAATGAGAAAAGGACTAAAAGATGTGAGCCTGTTCACAGCATTACTTGTAATAACCTCAAACTGGAAATAACCCAAATATCTTTAAGCAGAAGAACGGACAGACTGCATTCTGTCCATTAGTGGAATGCATTGATGGTGAACACACATAGCTGTATCAGACGGTGGATGAACGCCACAGACGAAACAGACCAAGGAAGCAGGACCAATGGCGGAGAGTGTGATTGCATTTACATACAGCTGACCCTTGAGCAACACGGGTCCACTTATACGTGAATTTGTTTCAATAGTAGATACTGCAGTGCTACACAGTCCACAGTTGGTTGAATCCACAGACACCGAACTGCGGACATGGACGGGAATCATGGATACAAAGGATAAGTTGTGTGTAGCGCCCCAGTGTTTTTCAAGGGTCAGCTGTGCAGCTCCCCTGTGCATGTTAGGAAAAGAACTCATCTCCAAGCAGGCTTATCCCCACAGGCACGTAACTTGGCACCTTCAGAAAAAGACGCCCCTTTTCTAGTCGGCTGGCCCTGGGCCAAGGCACACAGCTTGCCGGGCTGAGTCAGGCCAAATGTCAACTCGCTTCTGTCCCCGTGGCCAAGATTCTTTGTGCATTACCAATTCAGAGTAAGCAATTCTCTATCCTCTCTATGTCTTGGTGTCACAAACCATAAGAATGAGAATGTTCGCCTGGATGAGTTTAAATTTCCATCCAAATTTGATATTTCAAAAATTCTAAATTATTAATGCAAGTCAGCATTAATGAAAATGCAAGGAGGAAACCTGTTCCACGGCTGGATTTGGAATGTATGTTACCACAGAAATAAATATTGTAAAGACAGGGATATTCGGATTAGAATTCTTTGTAGCACGGTGTGTATAACGCTGCTCATTTAGGAAAATCCCCTGTATTCCTAGTAACTGGATTACCGGTGAACACCGGGAGCAGCGCTGTCTTGGAAGAGAGGGAGCGCCTCCATCAGATCAGGCGCTAGCATACTCGGGTGACCGTGTGGTGCGAGCATCAGACTAGAGGTCCAGCCTGGGCAGCCCAACCCCGCTGTCCCCTCGGAGCTGTGTGAGTGTGGGCCAGCTCGCTGCTCACCTGTGCAGCCTCCATCCCTCCCTTCAGCTATAGGATGAGCAGCCTGACACAGGCCTAGTGGCCCTCCAGAGATACTCTGACTGAAACCACAGCCGTGTGTGAACGCTGTGCGCCGTCAGACCCCATACCCGGGACAAGCCCCATACCTGGACAAGCCCTGCTGAGTGGATGTTTATGGAATAATCAGTAAGAGATGCTTTTTGAAAGAATCCACTATTATGTGAATAAAAGGTACCAGTGGTTATTCTTTTCACCAGATAATGGACACAATTCCCCATTAAGGATACTGATTTGATATAATAACATCTTCTCTTTTTTAAAAAGTTTTTAGCAGCAGTTCACTGTCCAACTTAATTCAGACTATCCAAACAAACCTAAGTATCCACATGTGCAACTAGTGAGTAAACAGCCTGATGGCAGTAGCTACAATTTTAGCACTTATTTTTATAGAGTGTTGATCTCTTTCAAAGTTGAGTGTCTTCTAGTGTCTGATGAGAAAATACAGAATCTGTTGTAATGAAAAAAATGGCAGCTCCCCCTCCCAACCCATTTCAAAATATCCTGGCAAGGTGAGAGTAGGTTTTATGTGCAGTTACTGTAAGCATGTTTAATGCTTTTACATTTTTATAAGTATGTACAACATAAATACTTTGCACCTTCACTAAAACTTAAATACATATTTCTTTTAAAAACTTTTAGCAGCAGAACCCTCTTCTTTTCCAAATTAAACCTTGCATTATGATATGCAGGGAATTCCCTGATGGTCCAGTGGTTAGGACTTCGCGCTTTCACTGCCGTGGCCCAACTTCAGTCTCTGGTCGGGAAAGTAAGATCCCTCAAGCCTTGTGGCATGGCCAGAAGGAAAAAAAAAAAAAAAAGTGCTAGAATTACGATACGCAAAATGGATTAAAAGCGTGCTGCAGTGATGGCAGGCGGGGATGGGGAGCCTGGAGCTCACCTGCTCATTCCCCACGTCTCCTAAGGCTCTGCAGGTGCGGGTCCGTGCCACCAGGCAGAGAACCACCACTGCCCTCATATAGGACATGCACAGCTGCAACGTATCTTTATATGGCTTTGAAACTTTCGTTTCCCATCTCCTGATAGGTGCCAAGCAGGAGGAGACAGAAACCGAATGACAACCGTGAGTGGAGGAGCCCTTGCAGGAGAACTTGAACAAAGATGCTGGGTCACGCTTTGCCTCATGAACACTGACCGCGATAGAACAGAGTCCAATGGCTGAGAATGTGTATCAGGGTTTTAGTGATGGGTGTTTTTTCCAGTGATGTTGAAACTAAGCATAAAAAAGAAAGATGTTGTGTTTGAAGATGCGAGCTTGCATTAAAAGACTCTTTTCAGACCGTTGTCTAAAAGATTTCAAATGCTGTATGTCATTAAAGTGCACTGTGTCCTGAATTTCTATTATTTTTCATTTTAAAGAATTCACTGGTATCTAACAGGTAATATGACATAAGGCGAGTGTGTGGCATATTGAGATCTAGTGCCTTATGTCAGAACAGCGATATGTCATCACTACTGCCCATCGCAGCTGGAGCGTCCTTGTGAACTGACACTGCTGGAGTGTGAACGTCTGAACCTTTACCAAATCAGTTTGTTTTCATTAGATTCGTTGAGTAGCTGTAATTTGAATATAAATAATTACTTTATAAAACTTTAATGATGGTTTTATGTGTTAGTGTTCTGTTCTGAACCATAGTGTAAACAAGGCTGATTTACAACAGTTCTATTTATTTTTACTTTCATGCAATTTTTTACACATCTTTTGGTGGGTAAACTTCACCGTACCCATTAATAAGCCATTGGTTGCTATTTTAAAAGGGCGAAATTCTCATTAAGTTTGATCTGGAAAGGATATGACTTCTCTAATAGCCACTGTTAGGTTTTAAAAGGTGAAGTTTCTAACAGCATTTGTGGGAACCTCTCTGTGGGGCTGCAAACAAAGTGCCGGGAAGATGTCTATTTTTTCTTGTGTTTTGACATGAAAATCATGACGTTTGTGTGATTGCTGATGCGATTGTTTTGTAAATTTTACTGTGGCATATACAGTATTGTCATATGGTGAGGAGAAACACAATGTTTCCTAATGTAAGTGCTCTGAAAATGTTGACACTGTGTGTGTGTGTGTGTGTGTGTGTGTGTGTGTGTGTGTGTGTGTATATGAAGTATAGTTTGGTTTTTTGGGGGGTTTTTTTTGCAGATTGAAAAATTAAAATAAATCTTACTATCTGCCATCTTGTTACAGAAGTTCTTTAAAATACTTTGTATTTCAGCACATTTCTTTTTTTAACATCTTTATTGGAGTATAATTGCTTTACAATGGAGTGTTAGTTTCTGCTGTATAACGAAGTGAATCAGCTCTGCGTATACATATATCCCCACTTCTCCCTCTTGCGTCTCCCTCCCACCCTCCCTATCCCACCCCTCTAGGTGGTCACAGAGCACGGAGCTGATCTCCCTGTCAGCACATATTAATTAAAATCCTACATTCAGTTTCCCACTTAGATATTTCCCCCCAAATAAAGGAGAACATGAATTCTCATATTCTTTTTTACATCAACAGAAAAAAACCTTAATGATCTGATTCATAAACTTTCTCCATTATTAAATAGAACATATTTAATTAAAAATTGCCATGCAGATTTTCTTGTGCTAGGTGTCAATTTTTTCATCTCCTAGTAGGCCAAATATGAGAGAAGGAGATTTTTGTCTATGTTTTCCCCATAGAAATAGTAGTGGTTGTGACTTAGGCTAATGGTAATACTCGGAGAACAATGAAATATCAGAAAGTTTTTAAAAACCCCTTTTAAAACTCTGTCCAAAAAAAACCCAGACAAACAAATACCTAGGAATAAACCTGACCAAGGAGGTGAAAGACATATGCTGAGAACTATAAAACACTGATAAAGGAAACTGGAGATTATTCAAAGAAATGGAAATACATCCCATGCTCTGAGATTGGAAGAATATTATTAAAATGGCCTTACTACCCAAAGTAATCTACAGATTTAATGCAATCTCTATCAAATTACCATGACGTTGTTTTACAGAACTAGAATAATCCTAAAATTTATATGGAGCCACAAAAGATCCAGAATTGCCAAAGCAATACTAAGGAAAAAGAACAAAGCTGGAGGCATAACCCTCCCAGACTCCAGACACTACTACAAAGCTATAGTAATCAAAAGAGCATCGTATTGGCACAAAAACAGACATATGGATCAATGGAACAGAATAGAGAGCCCAGAATTAAACCTACACACCTATGGCCAATTAATCTTCGACAAAGGAGGCAAAAATACATAACATAGAAAAGAAAGACTCTTCAGCAAGTGGTGTTGGGAAAGCTGGACAGCTGCATGTAAATCAATGAAGTTAGAACGCTCCCTCACACCATACTCAAAAACAAACTCAAAAATGGCTTAAAGACTTAAATATAAGACATGACACCATAAAATTCCTAGAAGAGAACATAGGCAAAACACTCTCTGACATTAATGGTAACAATGTTTTCTTAGGTCAGTCTTCCAAGGCAAAAGAAAAGCAAAAATAAATGGGACCTAATCAAACTTACAAGCTTTTGCACAGCAAAGGAAACCATAAACAAAAATGAAAACCTATGAAATGGGAGAAAATATTTACAAATAATGTGATCAACAAGAGCTTAATTTCCAAAATATACAAACAGCTCATACAGCTCAATATCAAAAAAACAACCCAATCAAAAAATGGGCAGAAGACCTAAATAGACATTTCTCCAAAGAAGATATACAGATGGCCAACAGATGCATGAAAAGATGCTCAACATCGCTAATGATTAGAGAAATGCAAATCAAAACTACAATGAGGTATCACCTCACACCAGTCAGAATGACCATCACCAAAAAATCTACAAATAATAAATGCTGGAGAGGGTGTGGAGACAAGGGAACCCTCCTACACTGTTTGTGGGAATGTAAATTGGTGCAGCCACTATGGAGAACAGTATGGAGGGTCCTTGAATAAAAACAGGGTTGCCATATAATCGTGCAATCCTACTCCTGGTCATATATCCAAAAAGACAAAAACTAATCCGAAAAGATACATGCACCCCAATGTTCATAGCACTATTTATAATAGTCAAGATATGGAAGTAAGTGTCCATCAACAGATGAATATACAAAGAAGATGTGGTACATATATACAATGGAATATTACTCAGCAATAAAGAATGAAATAATGCCATTTGCAGCAACATGGATGGACCTAGAGATTATCATACTAAGTGAAGTCAGAGACAAATTATATGATATCACTTATATGTGGAATCTAAAAAAGTGATACAAATGAACTTATTTACAAAACAAATAGATTCACATAGAAAACAAACTTATGGTTAACAAAGGGTAAAGTGGGGGGCGGGGTAAGTTAGGAGTTTGGGGTTAACAGATACACACTACTATATATAAAACAGCGCATCCCTGGTGGCGCAGTGGTTAAGAATCCGCCTGCCAACGCAGGGGACACAGATTCAAGCCCTGGTCCAGCAAGAGCAACTAAGCCCATGTGCCACAACTACCAAGCCCGCACGCCTAGAGCCCGTGCGCCACAACTACCGAGCCCGCACGCCTAGAGCCCGTGCGCCACAACTACCGAGCCCGCACACCTAGAGCCCGTGCGCCACAACTACCGAGCCTGCACGCCTAGAGCCCATGTGCCACAACTACCGAGGCTGCGCGCCTAGAGCCCGTGCGCCACAACTACTGAGCCTGCGCTCTAGAGCCTGTGCGCCACAACTACTGAGCCTGCGCGCCTAGAGCCCGCGAGCCACAACTACTGAGCCCGTGCGCCACAACTACTGAGCCCGCACGCCTAGAGCCCGTGCTCCGCAACAAGAGAGACCACAGCAATGAGAAGCCTGCGCACCACAACGAAGAGTAGCCCCCGCTCACCGCAACTAGAGAAAGCCCGCGCGCAGCAACGAAAACCCAACACAGCCAAAAATAAAAATAAAATAGATAAAACAAGGACTTACTGTATAGCACAGAGAACTATATTCAATATCTTGTAATAATCTATAGTGGAAAAAAAACGGAAAAAGAATATATGTATATACACATATGAATCACTTTGCAGCACACCTGAAACTAACACAACATTGTAAATCAACTATACCTCAATTTAAAAAAGAAAAAAATACTTGGGGGGCTTCCCTGGTGGCGCAGTGCTTGAGAGTCCGCCTGCCGTTGCAGGAGACGCGGGCTCCTGCCCCGTTTCGGGAAGATCCCACATGCCGCGGAGCGGCTGGGCCCGTGAGCCATGGCCGCTGAGCCTGCGCGTCCGGAGCCTGTGCTCCGCAAATGGGAGAGGCCACAACAGTGAGAGGCCCGCGTACCGCCCAAAAAAAAAAAAAAAAAAAAAAAAAAAAAAAAAAAAAAAAAAAAAAAAAAAATACTTGGGAAAAGGAAAAAAATCTCAAAGCTGCTAAAATAACAGTTTTTAAACTCAAAGTACCTATTCTCAATCCGCCCCTTCCTTGTGTAGCATACGGGAGCATGCACAGACTATGCACGGTGTGAAGGAGGCATGCTGTGTGTCTTCTGCTTCAGAAGACAGCTGGGAGCCACTTAACAAAGAACCATGTCAGCACTGTCTCCTCCCACGACGCACACACATGTCCTGCAGGCCTCTGACCCTCCCCCAAGCGTACCTTTTTGTTTGTTTGTTTAAGGGTTTTGAGTTGTGTGGGCAGGTCAAGCACATCAGGGTGTGGGGAGCAAATGTGTTACACACATTGGCTTAAGTGAAGCAACCTAGTTTAGTGGTCAGGCTACAACTAACGAAGATCCATTATCCTTCTGTTTCCACCTAAGAGTTATTTGTTCCCAGCAAATGATCAAGACTGGGTTACCGAAAACATGCTTCTCCGTGCCCCTCTAGGAATAAGGAAAAGTGGCACTTGAAGGCCAAGTGAAGGAAGGATTCTAAGGGGAAACGCCTAAACAATTTGAGAGACAGAACTCACTTTGGAAACCCTTGCAGGACAAGCTTCAAGTGTTTGTAGCACCCTCATCACCCTGAGGCTCGCTAAGACCCAGCGGGCCATGGGTTCACTTAAGCGCCCACTGTGACTCTGGCCCTCACACTGACAGCACCTCCAAAGACTGTGAACAAAAGTGACAAATCTGAAAGGAAGAGCATATCAGAAACACCACGTCTGTTCCAGAAATGGAGGGCATCTGTTCTGTATCCTAATCTCTGAGAAAAACTTATAGACATATTGAGCCAATAACATTTCTCATAACATTTTTTTAGAGAAACATCTTTGCATGAAGAGACAGTCCTCTTAAACCACTGGTTCTCAATCTGGGGAGGTTCTGACCCTAGAGAACATTTGGCAAAGTGGAGACATCTTTGGTTGTCACCACTGGGGGTTGAGAGAGGGGCTGTGTGCTACTGGCATGTGGTGGGTAGAGACCACAGGTACCACAAAACTCACTACACTGCACAGGACGGCCCCCATGACAAAGAGTATCCAGCCCAAGATGTCTGTAGTGGTGAACTTAGAAACTCTGCCCTAAACAATTAGAATCTTCTTGGTATTATGATTGTATTTGTTACTTCCTAACTGAATCCACCTGTCTTTGGAAGAAAAACTCAGTGGGCAGCCTTTCTGGGAAAGGAGACAATTGAAATAATCCACAGGCCAATTCCATGGGTCCATATGACCCTCATCACAATCTCCTTCCAAAGCATTTTCACCAAAAAAGGGGCTTTTGCTTTGCTTAATAGCACTCTAAGGAGAAAACTGCTACCCACAGGGAAATACGTGGAAAGTCAATTTCACTCAGTTATTTCCATAAAGAAACCGAGAACAAACTCTAAATTGTTTCTCAAGTAAAATTACCTACAAAGCTGGCATAATTTTAAGTCCGTGTATGAAGCACATTTAAAACACCTTCACGTGGGCTTCCCTGGTGGCGCAATGGTTGGGAGTCCGCCTGCTGCGATGCAGCGGACATGGGTTCGTGCCCCGGGCCGGGAGGATCCCACATGCCGCGGAGCGGCTGGGCCCGTGAGCCATGGCCGCTGAGCCTGCGCGTCCGGAGCCTGTGCTCCGCAACGGGAGAGGCCACAGCAGTGAGAGGCCCGCGTACCGCAAAAAAAAAAAAAAAAAAAAACACCTTCACGAGAAACCCCTGAAATTCCACCTCATTGTGGATCGCCCCATCTTACTTCTTGTTCCAAACACACTGCATTAAAACTTACCTTTAGATGTCGACCTCAGCAAGGGCAGAGTACAATTATTCAGCTCTCAAAGCAAACTGAGGTTCCTTCCTGCGGGGAAGCTGGAAGAAAATCAGGTGCCCAGTTCTCTCCAGACATCTCTGCGCCCGAAGCACTGCCGAGCTCTGCACCTCACAGATCAGAAGCTGAAAACTCGCTGCAACACTGGTCCTGACGTCAACCCTGTGTCTCCCTCCCTGGAAAACCTGCACCCCAGGCACCGGATTTCGTCGGCGACCAGAGCAAACGCCTGGTTCTGGCGCACTGAAGACAGAGGCTTGGTGCCACGGCCGTTCCTGCTCGCCAAGGTCAGGACTCTAGCATCTCGGACCCCCGCCCTCCCGGCCACAGGACAGCAGAGAAGGCTGCCAGCGCTCCCGGTGTCACCGGTGCTCGTTCGCCACAGGCCGGGGCCACCTCGCTCATTCCAGTGACCCACTGGTCCCGGGGCGCCTTCGAGGAAGAAACGCTTCCCACCCCCCAGGGGCAAAGCCGCTCCCCTCCAGCTGAGGCCTGTCCCCTCCCGCCGCCTCCTGCGCCTCGGCTCCGGGGCCCGACGGCCTAGCACCCGAGGCCCGCCTCCCGGCCCTGCACACCTGAGACCTCCGGCTCCGCCGCCTTTTCAACAAGCTCGCCGGCGTCCCGGCCGCCCCAGCGCCGGGCTCGGCTGCCTCGGGGCGACAGGGCCTCCCTGCGCGGAGCGCCCCCGCCACACCAGGTCCCCGCCCCGTCTCCGCGCCCCCTGCCCCACGCGGGACTCTCCGTCCCCGCACGCGGCGCAGACATCCTGTAAACCTCCCTCGAAAAGACATCACAAAACGGCAGCGTTTCGGACAGAGCTTTCGAAGGCGTTCAGATCGGTAAGCCGAAAAGGCGCCCCTTACAACTAACATTCGTCACAGTCGTCGCACTGCAATTTTACACCAAGAACTCTAGTCACCTCACCTCACCGCTCAGAAACCACCAGCGGCCCGCGGCCCGACCTCCTCCGCGGGGACGAGGCCCCGCCCACCCCGCCCGCCCGCCCGCTCGCTCGCTCGCTCGCTCGCTCTCCCCGCCCGCCCGCTCTCCAGGATCGAGTCCAAACCCTGCTTCCCTCTGAAGGCGCCCGTGACGCTCCCCGCCCGCGAACAGACGCCTCCCGCCTCCGAGCCCCACGAGAGGTAGGACGCCCCGAGCCCTACGCACCACGAGTCCTTGCTCCGTCCTGCCTTCTTCCCTGAGCGCCCAGAGCAGGCTTGAAACCACCTGGCATCCACAAGCAGCGGAAGGACGCTCCCAGGAAGCCGCCGTAAAATCCCTCACCTCTCCTAGCCTGCGGTCCCCCTCTGCAGAGTCACTGAGCGGGATACATACATGGACACACACGCTTCCGCGGAAGGGCGCACCGGGAATGCGCAAGGACTGTGTACGTGTGAGGAGCAGATGCTGCCATCGTTGACACGGTGGTCACCTGAGTCCCTAGGAAGGTGACAAGATCCTGTTCGTCTCCATTCACTTACCCTGGCACCTGGGAGGTGCTTCCTGAATGTTCACCCAATGTTTGATGAGCGGTCGGTAAGGGCCAGTACTGATACACCTACTAGGATCGTGAATCTGGTGACGTGCTCCGGTCACAAGAGCTCTTCCTTCGAACTTGCTGGCTTACTTGATAAAGCTGGAAAGATGCCACAGAAGATGGAGCGTCATCTACAAGCTCAGAGGCGGCCCTCTTCTCTGCCTTAAGCTTCTGCGTTCGAGGACTGACACAGGGATCCTGGAAGGAGATGCTGAACAAAGGTTCCTGAGGATAAGGGGGTTCTTCTGCCTTTTCTAACACAAAGGGCACTCCCTTACTGGAGGACCCCCAGACAGGTGCCCTCAGTCAGAGACAGCTGCCCTCACGGGAGGGGATGCCGGAGGGCACAGAGGTCAAGAGCAGGGCACACAGTGGACCCCAAGTGAAGGGAGCTCCCTCCCCCTGTGAGGAGAACAGAGAAAAGGACACCAGCGCCTGCTCAGAGACGAAAATGAGCCTGGCTTCAGGAGCTGGGAGTGGAACAGACCAGAAGGACATGAGTGTAAGGCCAGCCCCTCACACCCTCACAGAGGGAGCAGAGGATCCAAGGAGCTCGCTCCTGACCCTCTGAAAATCCAGGAAGAACCACTCCGGGATGTTTCGAGAATTCCGTGCACCATCTTTCTTTGCCCCTTGTCTTTTTTGCCAGCTGAAACAATTTCCAGAAACCAAAGTAACGCTGAGGAAAAACCCCAGGATGAGTCCTCATCAGAAGTGTCCAGTGGAAGGAGGGGCAGAGCCGGGCAGTCCCTGGTTTGCAAGTTTCCAGTAAGCCCGTCTGGAATGAGGGGAATTGGGTGGCTCGTGGCCCACATCATCCCTGCTACTTTTCAGAAACTTGTCAAAGAGGGGAGTTGTTTAGTCCTGTTCAGTGGGGCTTCAATATTAACTTAATGTGCACAGAACACCTGCCTGGGCCATACCTGTGAACACAACAAATCCCTGCCCTCGTGGAGGGTCGGGGGCGGATTAAGGAAGGAGAGCAGCACCGGGTGTCTCATGGGTTTTGCTCCAGCTGCTTCCTCTCCCTGGAATCCCCACCCCAGATTTCAGCTCAGCTAATTCCCTCACTGCCTTAGAGTCTTGCTGAAATCTCACCCTCTTGATGAGGCCTGTTCTGACCACATGGTATTAATAATTACAATCAACACAAATAACAATGCAAAGAACAGAATGGGGAGGAGCTGCTGCAAGGCGCTAAGTGCTTTCCCCTGGAGCCACTCTGCATGCGTCATCTTCTCAATCCTCACACGCCATCGCAAGGCGGTCTTCATCAGCACAGAAATGTTCACTGGGCCAAGTTCATACCGCTTCAAATTTGAGGACATTGGGACTTGATAACAGTCCTAACTCCAAAGCCCATGCTCTTAACCCCAGATCTAAACGGCTGCTGTGGGTTGAACTGTGTCCCCCAAAAGGATTTGCTGAAGTCCTCACCCCCAGAACCTGTGAATGAGACCTTATTTGGGTCTTTACAGATGTCATCAAGTTAGATGAGGTCGTAGTGGAGTAGGGCAGGCCCTAATCCTATAATATAACTGGTGGCCTTATGAGAAGAGAGAGACACAGAGACACCGAGAGAACAAGCCATGTGATGGCAGACTGATGCGTGTGACAGAGCTAGGTGCTGAGTATGTGTTTAAAATGTTTCATACTAAAAACTTGTTTTTACGACTTTACAGGGGCTTCCCTGGTGGCACAGTGGTTGAGAATCCGCCTGCCAATGCAGGGGACACAGGTTCAAGCCCTGGTCTGGGAAGATCCCACATGCCGCAGAGCAACTAAGCCCATGCGCCACAACTACTGAGCCTGCGCTCTAGAACCTGTGAGCCACAACTACTGAGCCCGCGTGCCACAACTACTGAAGCCCGCACACTTAGAGCCCGTGCTCCGCAACAAGAGAAACCACCGCAATGAGAAGCCTGCACACTCCAACGAAGAGTAGCCCCCGCTCACCACAACTAGAGAAAGCCCGTGTGCAGCAACGAAAACCCAATGCAGCCAAAAGCAAATAAATAAATTAAAAAAACAAAAAACTTTGCAAAAACTTTTTACAGAAGTAAACAGTTTGCTTTCTTTTTAAAGTAATTTTATCTTAACCTAGACGTATTAACATTACATAAGTGATAGGATATAGCCAAGAATTAAAAAGCAGACACTTGAGATTTTTCAAGTGGTAACAGAGATTCACTCAGCAATCACTTGAAATGCGTTCATTAGAAATTGGCCACGCTACTCATGATTACTAGCATTTCAAAGCTGGCACTCAAAAGTTGCCATATTATAGATTTCAGACAACTTAACACAACACTTAGTGATGAATAATTTAGATTTCTTCGTAATACCTGTGCACCTGAAAGTTCTATTTATTATGCTATAGTTGATCCAAATGCTCTTTTATGGAATAGGCGTTTTTAAGGAATGTGAACAGTTATTGAAGAACAGTGGGTGCTTTCCTCTGTCATCTGCAAATTGTCTTGAAGAATGCTCCCCACCTCTGCTGTGAAACAGAAATGATGGTGTAAGCAAGTGGGGAGCACACCTTGCAGGGAAGTGAAACGATGGGAAATGGCCTCCCCCCCGCAGCAGCTCACTGGCAGCCTCGGACCCTTCTGCTGGTCCACGGTCATTTTCAGGTGGGGGTCACTGACTTGGGGAACAGCCCTCCTCCTCCCCCAGCCTTGTGCTTGGGGCCCTGTGAGTCCACAGCCCCCACTGCACCTCCTGCCTCCCTGCCCTCCGCGTCCAGCCTAGATGCCCGTGACGCTCCCCGCCCGCGAACAGACGCCTCCCGCCTCCGAGCCCCACGAGAGGTAGGACGCCCCGAGCCCTACGCACCACGAGTCCTTGCTCCGTCCTGCCTTCTTCCCTGAGCGCCCAGAGCAGGCTTGAAACCACCTGGCATCCACAAGCAGCGGAAGGACGCTCCCAGGAAGCCGCCGTAAAATCCCTCACCTCTCCTAGCCTGCGGTCCCCCTCTGCAGAGTCACTGAGCGGGATACATACATGGACACACACGCTTCCGCGGAAGGGCGCACCGGGAATGCGCAAGGACTGTGTACGTGTGAGGAGCAGATGCTGCCATCGTTGACACGGTGGTCACCTGAGTCCCTAGGAAGGTGACAAGATCCTGTTCGTCTCCATTCACTTACCCTGGCACCTGGGAGGTGCTTCCTGAATGTTCACCCAATGTTTGATGAGCGGTCGGTAAGGGCCAGTACTGATACACCTACTAGGATCGTGAATCTGGTGACGTGCTCCGGTCACAAGAGCTCTTCCTTCGAACTTGCTGGCTTACTTGATAAAGCTGGAAAGATGCCACAGAAGATGGAGCGTCATCTACAAGCTCAGAGGCGGCCCTCTTCTCTGCCTTAAGCTTCTGCGTTCGAGGACTGACACAGGGATCCTGGAAGGAGATGCTGAACAAAGGTTCCTGAGGATAAGGGGGTTCTTCTGCCTTTTCTAACACAAAGGGCACTCCCTTACTGGAGGACCCCCAGACAGGTGCCCTCAGTCAGAGACAGCTGCCCTCACGGGAGGGGATGCCGGAGGGCACAGAGGTCAAGAGCAGGGCACACAGTGGACCCCAAGTGAAGGGAGCTCCCTCCCCCTGTGAGGAGAACAGAGAAAAGGACACCAGCGCCTGCTCAGAGACGAAAATGAGCCTGGCTTCAGGAGCTGGGAGTGGAACAGACCAGAAGGACATGAGTGTAAGGCCAGCCCCTCACACCCTCACAGAGGGAGCAGAGGATCCAAGGAGCTCGCTCCTGACCCTCTGAAAATCCAGGAAGAACCACTCCGGGATGTTTCGAGAATTCCGTGCACCATCTTTCTTTGCCCCTTGTCTTTTTTGCCAGCTGAAACAATTTCCAGAAACCAAAGTAACGCTGAGGAAAAACCCCAGGATGAGTCCTCATCAGAAGTGTCCAGTGGAAGGAGGGGCAGAGCCGGGCAGTCCCTGGTTTGCAAGTTTCCAGTAAGCCCGTCTGGAATGAGGGGAATTGGGTGGCTCGTGGCCCACATCATCCCTGCTACTTTTCAGAAACTTGTCAAAGAGGGGAGTTGTTTAGTCCTGTTCAGTGGGGCTTCAATATTAACTTAATGTGCACAGAACACCTGCCTGGGCCATACCTGTGAACACAACAAATCCCTGCCCTCGTGGAGGGTCGGGGGCGGATTAAGGAAGGAGAGCAGCACCGGGTGTCTCATGGGTTTTGCTCCAGCTGCTTCCTCTCCCTGGAATCCCCACCCCAGATTTCAGCTCAGCTAATTCCCTCACTGCCTTAGAGTCTTGCTGAAATCTCACCCTCTTGATGAGGCCTGTTCTGACCACATGGTATTAATAATTACAATCAACACAAATAACAATGCAAAGAACAGAATGGGGAGGAGCTGCTGCAAGGCGCTAAGTGCTTTCCCCTGGAGCCACTCTGCATGCGTCATCTTCTCAATCCTCACACGCCATCGCAAGGCGGTCTTCATCAGCACAGAAATGTTCACTGGGCCAAGTTCATACCGCTTCAAATTTGAGGACATTGGGACTTGATAACAGTCCTAACTCCAAAGCCCATGCTCTTAACCCCAGATCTAAACGGCTGCTGTGGGTTGAACTGTGTCCCCCAAAAGGATTTGCTGAAGTCCTCACCCCCAGAACCTGTGAATGAGACCTTATTTGGGTCTTTACAGATGTCATCAAGTTAGATGAGGTCGTAGTGGAGTAGGGCAGGCCCTAATCCTATAATATAACTGGTGGCCTTATGAGAAGAGAGAGACACAGAGACACCGAGAGAACAAGCCATGTGATGGCAGACTGATGCGTGTGACAGAGCTAGGTGCTGAGTATGTGTTTAAAATGTTTCATACTAAAAACTTGTTTTTACGACTTTACAGGGGCTTCCCTGGTGGCACAGTGGTTGAGAATCCGCCTGCCAATGCAGGGGACACAGGTTCAAGCCCTGGTCTGGGAAGATCCCACATGCCGCAGAGCAACTAAGCCCATGCGCCACAACTACTGAGCCTGCGCTCTAGAACCTGTGAGCCACAACTACTGAGCCCGCGTGCCACAACTACTGAAGCCCGCACACTTAGAGCCCGTGCTCCGCAACAAGAGAAACCACCGCAATGAGAAGCCTGCACACTCCAACGAAGAGTAGCCCCCGCTCACCACAACTAGAGAAAGCCCGTGTGCAGCAACGAAAACCCAATGCAGCCAAAAGCAAATAAATAAATTAAAAAAACAAAAAACTTTGCAAAAACTTTTTACAGAAGTAAACAGTTTGCTTTCTTTTTAAAGTAATTTTATCTTAACCTAGACGTATTAACATTACATAAGTGATAGGATATAGCCAAGAATTAAAAAGCAGACACTTGAGATTTTTCAAGTGGTAACAGAGATTCACTCAGCAATCACTTGAAATGCGTTCATTAGAAATTGGCCACGCTACTCATGATTACTAGCATTTCAAAGCTGGCACTCAAAAGTTGCCATATTATAGATTTCAGACAACTTAACACAACACTTAGTGATGAATAATTTAGATTTCTTCGTAATACCTGTGCACCTGAAAGTTCTATTTATTATGCTATAGTTGATCCAAATGCTCTTTTATGGAATAGGCGTTTTTAAGGAATGTGAACAGTTATTGAAGAACAGTGGGTGCTTTCCTCTGTCATCTGCAAATTGTCTTGAAGAATGCTCCCCACCTCTGCTGTGAAACAGAAATGATGGTGTAAGCAAGTGGGGAGCACACCTTGCAGGGAAGTGAAACGATGGGAAATGGCCTCCCCCCCGCAGCAGCTCACTGGCAGCCTCGGACCCTTCTGCTGGTCCACGGTCATTTTCAGGTGGGGGTCACTGACTTGGGGAACAGCCCTCCTCCTCCCCCAGCCTTGTGCTTGGGGCCCTGTGAGTCCACAGCCCCCACTGCACCTCCTGCCTCCCTGCCCTCCGCGTCCAGCCTAGATTCCAGTCCAGACAGCACCAACCCCCTGCTCTCCCCCTGAAAAATCGCAGCCCTGGATGGCCTCATGCTCTGCCTTGGCTGACCGCAGCTGTCACTTTTCATTTGCTTAGTTTTTCACCACCTATCATTAATTCAGCTCCAAACACTCAGCAAGAAATGCTAGTCCCCTCACACTGAGTTCAAAAACATGAGCTAACCCATCTGTGCCCTTGTTCTTAGATGCGTCCCTCCCGGGCCTTGCCACCCTCCTGCCCAGCCTGGACCAGTGACTTTTCTAGACCTGTTGCCTAGCCAGATGCTTGTCGATTTTATTAGTTCTTCCCGAAACCAACATTTTCCTTTGTTGGTAATATTTAATTTTTGTTTTGTATATTTTTAATTTCAGCTCATAAAATTTCCCTCCTTCTGCTTTCCTTGAGTTTATTGTGTTCTTATCGCAAGTTCTTAAATAGATCACTAAAATCATTAATATTCAGGCTTTTCTGTTGTTGTTCTAAGGTAAGCATTTAAGATTAAAATTTCCCTTTTATGGCATCCCATAAGCCTTAATTTGTAGTGTTTATTTGTAGCATATTTCTTATCATTCAGTTTAAATATTTTCTAATTTCCCTTATGGTTTCTTTTTGACCCATGAATTATATAGAAGTATATTTCCTATTTCCCAGATGTATGGGGTTCTCTTTCTATGTTTTTGTTATTGATTTCCGACTTAACTGCATTGTGGTCAGAGAATGTGGCCGATGTGAGAAATTCTTGGAAATTTGTTGAGACTTGCTTCATGACCCCACCACATGGCCAGTTTCATAAATGGTTTGAATGTATTTCTTTTCGTTTGTTGAGAGCAATGTCTGATAGGTGGTTATTACACAAGTTTGTTAATTCTGCTCCTCAAATCTTTTCTCTCCTCACTGATCTTTAAAAACTATTTCACCTATCAATTACTGAAAGGTATTAAAATATCCTATATGATTTCTTTTTCTCCTTGTGTTTTGTCAAGTTTTGCTTAATATATTTTACCTGAATAGAATGTTATTGCTTATATAAGTTTAGCATTGTAATATGTTCCTAGTGATTTAAACCTTTTATCATTATTTAGAGACTCTATAATAATGGTTTTGCTTTAAAACCTGTTTTGGTTTTTTTATTTTTTAATCAATGTAGCTTCACAAACTTTCTTTTGGTTAGTATTTGGTATATCCTTTTCCAACATTTACTTTCAATTTTTTGTATGTTTTAGATGTTTCTCTTATAATCGTCATATGGATTTTTTTTTTTTTTTTTTTTTTTTTTTTTTTGCGGTACGCAGGCCTCTCACTATTGTGGCCTCTCCCATTGCGGAGCACAGGCTCCAGACGCGCAGGCTGAGCGGCCATGGCTCATGGGCCCAGCCGCTCCGTGGCATGTGGGATATTCCCGGACTGGGGCACGAACCCGTGTCCCCTGCATCAGCCAGCGGACCCTCAACCACTGCGCCACCAGAGAAGCCCTGGATAGATTTTTTTAAAAATACATTCTGTCAATTTTTGTTTTTAGAACATTTTACGTCCATTTGTTATAATTACTGATATATTTGTATTTGGGTTTACTTTGTGTTTTCTATTTTCATGGGCTTATTTTATGTTTCTTTTTCCCTCCTATTCTTTTGATTATTTTTTTCTCATTCCACTCCATTTCTTATTCCATATTTTCCTTCTATTTGGAATTTGTTCATATTTCAACACTGTCTCAACTACATAGGAACTTTTTTTTTTAAATAATACATTACTTTATTTTATTATTATTATTTTTTTTTGTGGTACGCGGGCCTCTCACTGTTGTGGCCTCTCCCGTTGCGGAGCACAGGCTCCGGACGCGCAGGCTCAGCGGCCATGGCTCACGGGCCCAGCCACTCCGCAGCATGTGGGATCCTCCCAGACCAGGGCACGAACCTGCGTCCCCTGCATCGGCAGGGGGGCTCTCAACCACTGCGCCACCAGGGAAGCCCCTAGATAGGAACTTTTTTAAGACATTTAACTATCATGCAGTTACCCCAACTGAACATAATTAACAAAATCCCTTAATATCATGTAATACTCTTCAGTTTCAAACATCCCCAATGCCACACACATTTGGCGTGTTCATATCAGGATCTAAACAAGAGCCACACGTTGGAGTTGGTTGATTTCTCTCTCATTTCTTTTAAGCTGTAAGAATTCTCTACCCACCTCCCTTTTTCCAGGTCATTTAGTTGCTGAAGAAATCGAGAGGCTTATCCAACAGATCTCTGCACAGTCTGGATTGCTGATGTCTCTCTGGGTGTCATTTAGCATGTTCCTCTATCCCAGTAGTTAGACCTGGGGCTTCTTCAGACTCAGGTTTCATTTTTTGCAAAAACATTTCATAGACGGGACTTGTACTTCCTATTACAAGACAGTCAGCCATTGTGTGTTTCCTGACATGCAATTCAGCAAAAAAAACAGAAAGCAAACACTCAAAAACAAGAAATGGAGTGTCAAAAAGCCTCAGAAGGGCTTCCCTGGTGGCACAGTGGTTAAGAATCCGCCTGCCAATGCAGGGGACACGGTTTTGAGCCCTGGTCCGGGAAGATCCCACATGCCGTGGAGCAACTAAGCCCATGCACCACAACTACTGAAGCCCATGCACCTAGAGCCCATGCTCCGCAACAAGAGAAGCCACTGCAATGAGAGGCCCATGCACCACAACGAAGAGTAGCCCCCGCTCGCCATAACTAGAGAAAGCCCACGTGCAGCAACGAAGACCCAACACAGCCAAAAAAAAAGCCTCAAATATTCCATTGCTGCTCCAGTTTGGCATAAACAAAAAAACTTAACATTCCAGAGTCTTTAGTCTTATTTTAGACCATCCATTTTCATCTTTCATTTAGTTGAAAATTATTAAATAAGAATATTTTAAAAGAAATATTTATTTTGTGAGATATCATAAAAATTTTCCTATGTATTCAGTGAAAGAGAAAAGTATGACCACATTATACTAACACTAGTCAGTCCAGCAGCTATCATAAACTTCTTATTCTTGGCTCTTTGGAGGTAAGAAAATTTAAACATTTAAAAGATGAAATAGCGGCTTCCCTGGTGGCGCAGTGGTTGAGGGTCCGCCTGCCGATGCAGGGGTTCGTGCCCCAGTCTGGGAAGATCCCACATGCCGCGGAGCGGCTGGGCCCGTGAGCCATGGGCGCTGAGCCTGCGCGTCCAGAGCCTGTGCTCCGCAACAGGAGAGACCACAGCAGTGAGAGGCCTGCGTACCGCAAAAAAAAATTTTTTTTTAAAGATGAAATAAAAATGATTAAAATACACATAAATATTTCATGATGATTTGGTAAAATGGGTTTTAAGTACCATTTCTGAACAATGCACTCCAACTATTAAAGAAATATCAAAGCTTTATCCTTGGATTTTATCCAATGTATGTTGAAAATTTTGGTGGCTCAAGAAATTTTTTCAGCTGTAATTAACAGAATCAGCTTAACTATCATACTGCTTTGGCTATTTAAAGTTCTTTTCTTTCTAGTTAACGATACAGCCAAGAGATGAGTATTGAGAGCAGTTGAAAAGAATTACGTTCTGGGGCTTCCCTCGTGTGGCAGTGGTTAAGAATCTGCCTGCCAGTGCAGGGGAAACGTATTCGAGCTCTGGGCCAGGAAGATCCTACCTGCCGTGGAGCAACTAAGCCCGTGCACCACAACTACTGAGCCTGTGCTCTAGAACCCATGAGCCACAGCTACTGAGCCTTCGTGCCACAACTACTGAAGACCTCGCCCCTAGAGCCCATGCTCCACAACAAGAGAAGCCACTGCAAATGAGAAGCCCACACACCACAACGAAGAGTAGCCCCTGCTCGCCACAACTAGAGAAAGCCTGTGAGCAGCAACAAAGACCCAACGCAGCCAAATAATTAAATAAATAAATTTATAAAAAAAAAATTATGTCCTGATAAGTTTTTTTCAAAGCTGGTTTTTACACATATTATTTCTTATCAATGCTCTCTTTGCTTTGCTCTCATGAAACTCTCCCTCAAGATGGATATATATTGACAACAGCCCAGGGATGGAAGAGGGAAATAAAGGAAAGTTGTCATTCTCTCCATCCCTTTTTGAATATCTCAACTCAGGTCAAAATACCTCAGTTCTGGGCCTCCCTGGTGGCGCAGTGGTTGAGAGTCCGCCTGCCGATACAGGGGACGTGGGTTCGTGCCCCGGTCCGGGAGGATCCCACGTGCCGCAGAGCAGCTGGGCCCATGAGCCATGGCCGCTAAGCCTGCGCGTCCAGAGCCTGTGCTCCGCAACCGGAGAGGCCACAACTGTGAGAGGCCCGCGTACGGCAAGAAAAAAACACACAAAAAAACGTCAGTTCTAACACCAGGCTTCAACCTTAACATAAATGTGCATAAGAAGGAAGAATACAGGAAACGCTAGGGGTTTGCCATGTTTCCATTAATCACTCAAGGAGTTTTTCCCTTTACTTGGCACCCCAGTGTTTTGTACACCTGAAATAATGCAACCTGGTAAGATTTAGGGCTGGTGAAGGGGCTAACTTCTTTTGTAAAGTGGGGAAAAAGCTACAATGAACTCAGGTATATTCCCAGACAGCTCCATCTAGGAAATAGTATACATTTAAGTTGAAAATCCAGAAGTTGATTCTCTGTAAATTATCTTTTCTTGTGTGTCTCTTGGAAAGCTTCTGCACCCTCCTCGGGTTACCCATGCTCTTATTTGAAGACCTCCCATTTTTAAGTGTATACTGATACCACAGGAGACTAGAATCAACTTCACCCCCTTTTAAGTACATTCCCTAGGTTTCTACCAGCTGACAGCACACATTCAGAACCTAAATGAGTGCCATCAGAGCATCATCCTAGGAAACCTGGAGTAAACTGACCATTTCTCAGAGATAATCTGAATCAAATTGGAAAGTATATGCCAACCTCATTTAGCATCACAATTTAACAGTACTGGAAGTCAGCCCTTTACCAGCTTATGAAACTCACTCTGTACAAGTATTGCGTTGGGTTCAAGTTACACCCAGATGGCAGTTGCTCGAAATAACCTTTGCGTGGAAAGGTACTATGCTCTTCTGCAAGTGGGAAATGACTGCTTTCCTACTGGGGAAAGGTGGGGACAGAGTGGGTCTTGTGCAGTGTATGTAGGGATGGTCTTTAATCTCTGACTTGTCGGCATGGGGGGAAGATGCAGGGGGTGGGGTGGGGCAGAGGTCCTAGAACAGGGCCCCGGAGAGGAGCAGCCCATGTCCTTCTTGTCTTCTAGGCAGTGCTTCCCCTCTCAGCTACGCCTGGGGAGGAGGAGACACTGCCAGCAGGGAGGAACTCCACCAGGGCCCTCAGTGAAGCAGAGCTGCCTCAGGACCACGTGGTGCCCTGAATCTGGGAAGGTCTGCCAACAGGAGCTGTGTGGAGGGAGTTAACACAGCAAGCTCATCAACAATAGAATTAGTTGGGCTTCCCTGGTGGCGCAGTGGTTAAGAATCCACCTGCCAATGCAGGGGACACAGGTTCAAGTCTGGGAAGATCCCACATGCTGCAAAGCAACAAAGCCCGTGCATCACAACTACTGAGCCTGCGCTCTAGAGCCCGTGAGCCACAACTACTGAGCCCACGTGCCACAACTACTGAAGCCCGTGTGCCTAGAGCCCATGCTCCGCAACCAGAGAAGCCACTGCAATGAGAAGCCGACGCACCACAACGAAGAGTAGCCCCTGCTCGCTGCAACTAGAGAAAACCCACGCATAGCAACGAAGACCCAATGCAGCTATAAATAAATTAAAATTTTAAAAATTAAGAGAATTAGCATAAATTGTAATTTGAGTTTATTAAATATCAGTGGGAAAGGTATAAAATCTTATTGCTTTCACTTTAAAAACTTGTTCTATGAAATTTAAATGTTCATTCAGCTTAATAAAAAATTATATTTTTACCAAAATAATGATTGGCATGTGGCTTTCTGGAAGCCACCAAAATGCACAATAGGAAGCACAAAAGCACAGCTGTTAGAAGTGTAGGTGCTGAAATAAAAATACGTGTGGGTGCTGGCATTCTAGGCTCCACTTGACGGATGTGCCATCTGGAGCAGGTCGGCAGCCCTAAAGCTCAGTTTTCTGTGTTTTAAGTGGAGATACAGCATCAAACCCATCCTCATAGAGTTGGTGTGAGAATTAACCGAGATAATGCATACAAAGCAGTTGGAACCAAGTAAAAGCTCCATAAACTGCTATTATCATAGATCATGATAGAGTCATACAATGGAATACTACATAGACGGTCAGAATTATGCTGTAGATGGATGCGTATTTGCCAAAGAAAAATGGTGTAAAATGGCATGGACAGTACTTCATTTTTGTACGTTACAAATGTATAGATAAGTGATTAGAAAAAAAGTCTAGAAATACGTTATACCAAAGAACCAACAGCAGTTACCTCTGGATAATGGAATTTCAAGAGAATTTTTTTAATTATTATTTCTTCCACCATGTGAGTATACAATAGGAAATCTGCTACCCAGAAGAGGGCCCTCACCCTACCCTGCTGGCACCCTGATCTCAGGCTTCCAGCCTCCAGGAGAAAGAAATCTCTGTCGTTTATAAGCCACCCGGCCTGTGACACTTCGTTACAGCAGCCCAAATGGGCTAAGACAGGGTTACTTAAGAAAAAGCCTGACTCTGAGATAATAAGCCTTTGGTTGTATGGTTCTATCCAGTGATGGTGAGTAATCCTGGCTGCCTCCGCGGTTTACCCAATTTGCAGCAATTACTTCAATGGGGAAGGGGGGCCATGAGTGGAATAAAAACTGCAAAACTAAAGTTACAAAATGTTGACAACTGTCATAATCAATAATTCTTGCTTAATGGAAATCTACTTACACAATCTGAAATTTGAAAAGTACCAAATTACCATCATTCCTAAGATATGCCCTCCAATTTTATAGAATTTAAGTACTCTACCCCCTGATATTTTTCTTGACTGCATTACTGGCCAGCCCATCCACCTCTCCCTCTGTAAGTATTCTGACTAAATACTGACAACGGCCAACTCTGTACCAAGTTCACGCAATGGCACAAGAGCTGCTCCTGAGAACCAGCCAGTTAATAAGCAAAGGCCTTGCCTTGCGTCCTGGCTCCTGAGAAAAGCTATAGGTTGACTGCCTTAGTGACAGGTTACATGTAAAGGTGAGGCACAGTGGGCTCTGGAGGGCAGTACTGCTCTCCCACTTGGGTTCCGCTGCCCCCCAAGAGCAGCAGTTGTCTCCTGTCTCTACTTGTTGCACCCCTCTCTGCTGTGTGTCTTCGGTAGCTTATGGCTCCTGTTTCCCTGTGTGTCTTTCACAGCTTCTACCCTGGCTCTGACTTGATGCATCTTACACTCAAGCTCCGAGGGGCTGGGAAAGCTGAGCCAATCACACAGATGAGATCCAGGCTTTGAGCAGGCCACCCCTGGGTCAGGTGCCCATCCTGATGCAGCCAGCACTGGGCCAGAACTGCAGAGTCACGTCACACAGACCATGCCTGCCTGTGCAGGAAGAAACCCCCCGTAGCACCCTATGGGCATGAAAAGCCTTCCAAGATCTCCCCAGAAAGCAGCTGTATAATTAACCAGCGAGCATCCTGCCTGTTCTGCTCACTAGAGTTGAAAATAAAACTATCCATACAGACTCAATGGACTAATGTAATGACTTTGATCTAACATTAGCTCAAGTTACTAATGAGCTTCTAAATTTCAGCAAACACTGAGACAAAGCTATACTCCAAATCAGGATGGGATATTTCAGTTCAGAATTTAGGTACTGTTAAGTGAGGTTTTATAAGGTAATCTACTGTTCAACCAGGGCACAATGCTTATTCCCAAAATTCTCCTGTTCGAATATTTTTACTGTTTAGCGTATGGCACACACTAAATGACAAATTTTCTTGAACTCTTGACGGCTGGCTAATTTTATGCTTGCGTTAATCTTAAAAATTATAATTCTCATGGAAAATTCACAGCCAAATTTTCTTACACACAATAAATTCAAGCTGGCTTCTTTCTTGTAGTTTATCTGGGCACATGACCTGTTTTGTTGTTTTTTTGTTTTTTAACATCCAACCCATTTTGTAAGTTTCCTCTTCGACCTTGACCTTGGTCATGCTGACATCAGACTAACAAAGGAGACTTCTGAACCAAGCCTGGCACTGCCCAGTTCAGGGAAGACCTCTGTATAGCACACTGAGGTCAGATCTCTTTCTTCCTTCAGCCAAGTGCTGCCTCTAAGGCTTTTCATTGGTTTGTCTCCAGCTGGCTGTTCCTCTCTCCTCTTAACTACTGTAGCTGGTTTTCTTTTCTTCTGGGCTACCTCCTTAAAGATCGAGCAAAAGAGCCCTCCCAACTTTAGAAGCTCTGGGATGGGAACCTTTTTAGTTCAGGGAAGCATTTGATACTCCTTTCATGTTTGTGTTTTGGTTGACTCGCTTTAATTTCAAAAGACTTATGTAGCTAATCTTTCCTCTATCAAAATCAAAGGAAAGTTGGCCTTTCCTTGGAAATGAAATCTTTAACAAAAACCACATTAAAGACCAAGTAACAAGAAATGAACTGATATTATGAAAGAATTCAGAGAAAAGTAAGTATCATAGAATAATTTGAAAACAAGGCTAAGAAGAAACTTTATATTCAGTGCCATATCACATACTGTATGTCACACTGAGGACAGAATCAAGCATTTAATCTGATCTTAAAAGAGAAAAGAAGGAAAGCAAAGTAAACGGACAAGATGACAGGCTAAGCCTTCCCGAGTGTCGGCTCACCCAGCCCCGTCACTGGGCCCAGGAGGCACGTGGAGGTCACGTGGCTTGCCCAGGGTTGTGCAGATTTTAGGAGACAGAGCAGGAGTTCAAACCTAGGGGTACTCGAAACTGAAGTCCTTGCCTTGCTGACGGGCCATTTCTGGAATAAAACTGGCACACCAGTCAATGCTTCTTTTTTCATAATGATTTAAGATATAAGCATCTCTTGCTAAGGTAGGGGAGTCTGAACCAATTGTATCTTGTCCTCAAGCAACACCACACTTAATGATGAAATTTATACTGCTTACTTCCTAAGATCAAGGAGAGGACAAGACAAGGGTATCTGCTCTCACCACTTCTATTCAGAATCATAGTGCAGTAAGACAAGAAAATTATATAAAGCATCCAAAATGAGAAGCAACAAAAACTATGATTATCTACGTAGAGAAGCAAATGAACTTCTACAAAAAATCTACTAAAACTAGTGAGTTTAGCAATGTTTTAGAATAAGAAATCAATAGTCAAAAATCAATTGTATTTCTATATACAAGCAACAAGCAATCAAAAAATCAAAAAATTTAAATCCCATTTATAACAGCATTAAAATATGAAATGCTTAGAGTAAATCTGATAAAAGATATATACAGCCTATACACTGAAACGTACTAAATACTGCTGAGAAATTAATGAAGACCTAAATAAAGGGAGTGATCTACCTTGCTCATGGGTCAGAAGACTCAGTATCATTAAAATGTAAGTCCTCCCAAAATTGATTATAGATTCAAAACAATGCCAACCAAAATTCCAGCAGGATTTTTTGTAGAAACTGACAAACTGATTGTAAAATGCATATGAAAATTCAAAGGTCTTAGATTAGTCACAACTCTGAAAAAGAACAAGATTAGAGGAATAAAACTACCTTATGTCAAGATTTATTATAAAGCTATGATAATCAAAACAATGTAATATTGATGTAATGACAGACAACTATATCAACAGAACAGAAGAGCGTCCAGAAATAGACCCACACATATACAGACAACTGAATTTTGACAAAGATGCAAAAGCAATTCAGTGGAGAAAGAAGAGTCTTTTCAATGAATGGTGCTGGAACAACTGGATATTCATGTGCAAAAAATAAAAGAAACTTTGATCCATACTTTTCACCACATACAAATATTAACTCAAAACTCAACAAGCTTCAAAAGAAGATACACAATCCACAATTTTTATAACATTTCATCTATAATAGCCACTATAAAATATAAATTACTAGATGTGAAAAGAAACAAAAAATGACCTATAATCAAGAGAAAAGTCATTCAATAAAAGTAGACCTATGAATGATCCAGACATTACAATTAGCAGACAAAGATTTTAAAATAACTATGATAAGCGTGTTAAAGAACTTACAGGGCTTCCCTGGTGGTGAAGTGGTTGAGATTCCACCTGCTGATGCAGGGGACACGGGTTTGTGCCCTGGTCCGGGAAGATCCCACATGCTGAGGAGCAGCTAGGCCCATGAGCCATGGCCGCTGAGCCTGCGCGTCCGGAGCCTGTGCTCCACAGCGGGAGAGGCCACAACAGTGAGAGGCCCGCGGACCGCAAAAAAAAAAAAAAAAAAAAAAAAAAAAAAGAACTTACAGAAAACAGGGGTGTGCTGGGGAGAGATGGGAGAACTTCAGGAGAGAGGTGGAAACTATAAAAGGGAACCAAATGGAAATCCTAGAACTGAAGAATATGTTGTCCAAAATTTTTTAAATTATTCAACCAGAAATCAGAAAAACAGAGGCTTAGTGACTGGTAGAAAGCTATCAAACTCTCTAATATGTGTGAAATTGGAGTCCCAGAATAAGAGAGGAGAGAGTATGAGGGCAGAAAAAAAACACCTGAAGAAATGTTGGCAGGGAAGTTTTCCAAATTGGATCAAAAACAGTAACTCACAGACCTAAGAAGCTCAGTAAACCTCAAACAGCATTAAAGCAAAGAAAACTACACACAGACACATCACAGTCAAACTCTAAACACCAAAAATAAAGACAAAATCTGAAAAGCAGAAGGGTAGTGGGGAACATACTACATAAAGGAATTAACAAGATGATAGCTGACTTCTCAACAGAAAAAAAATGGAGGCCAGAAGAAAATGGAACATCTTTAATACTAAACACACACACACACACACACACACACATGCTGTCTACTTAAAATTCTATATCCAGCAAAATAAAAAGTCAAAAATGTACAGGAATAAAATAACATGAGGGAGATACTTGTGGTGATAGGACAGCTCTGTATTATGATTGTGGTTTTGGTTACACAAATCCACACATGTAATAAAACTGAATAGAACACACACACACAAAGGAGTGCATGTAAAATTGGTGAATTCTGAATGAGTTCTGTGGATTGTACCAATTTCCTGGTTTTGAGATTGTGCCCCATTTATGTAAGATGTTACCATCAGTAGAACAGTACACAGGACCTCTCTGTACTATTTTTAAACTATCTGTTAATAGTTACTTCAAAATAAAAAGTCAAAGAAATGAAATAAAGACAATTTTCAGATAAATAAATGTTGAATTTGTTGCCAGAGACTATAAGAAATGCTAAAGGAAATTCTTCAGGCAGGAGGAAACCAGGGTAAAGCATAAAGCCCCGTCCGTGAGGGCTGCACACAGTGACCTCCTTCCAAAGAGGACAGCATGGAAAGGGAGAAAGAAGAGTAACTTACCTGTGGGGAAGCTGACAGTCACCACCTCAGACAGGTGATCAAGGACAACAACCACAGTGGTCAGTCACATGGATACGATGCACCTTTGATGTGATGAAAATGGCACTTTACCTCTGTGGTCTTCCTCCCAAAACCTGAGAAAAACATCAGACAAATCCCAATTGAGGAACAACCTACAAAACACATGGTCAGCATTCCTCAAACTTTCAAGGTCATCAAAAACAAGAAGAGTCTGAGAAATGGTCACATCCAAGGGGAGCCTAAGGGGACATGACAACTAAATGTAACGGGGTGTCCTGGATGGGACCCTGGACCCGAAAAAGGGTGTTAGGGGAAAACTGAGGAAATCTGAATACTGTATGAACTTTAGCTAATAATAATGAATCAATATTGGTTAATTAATTCTAACAGTACCACACTAGTGTGAGATGTTAATAACGGGGGAACTGGGCGCAAGGCATGTGGGAATTCTCTACACTATCTTCCCAATTTTTCTGTACATCTAAAACTGTTCTAAAAAATAAAGTTTGTTTTTAAAAAAAGACTTAAGAGATATAGCAACCAATTGTACCATATGGACTTTAATTAGATTCTGATTTGAACAAACTGCAAAGAAATTTATGACACATTAAGAGACATTTGAATAGTCTGGCTATTTGATGGTATTAACGATTCCTTAATTGGTTTTCTTTGTTTTCAGAGTAAAAATGGCATGTTACTTTTTTTTTTTAAAGAGTCATCTTTCAGAGAAAATACTGAAACACTTATGAATGAAATGGTATGACGTCTAGGATTTACTTCAAAACAATCCATGTGTGGGTGGGTAATGGGTAGCATGAAACAGGATGGTCCATGACTCGGTAAATATTGAATGAAGCAAGTGATGGGTCTGGGGTTCACTGTACTAATCTACTTTCATATATGCTTGAAATTTTCCAAAGAAAAAAGCTGCAGAAAAATTTGTAAAATCTGCCTTAGTGTTTTGGATGCTTAGTTTTTAAACGTCTCATTATTTGTTAAGGGATATTCACTACATTATCAGCTAATATCAAGGTGTAATTACACTTAGTCATCATTAATGATAGTGGATGTGAATCCATATTTTAAATGCTCTTAATTTTTACTTTTTTGTAAAAATTTTTGGTCATTTTCTTGTAAGATATGATTAGATTATCATGTTTACCTTTAATGTAGCTGGCAAAAAGCTCATACAAGGAAGAGGTGGCAGCCCTGCTATTTTTCTTAGTGTGTGCTTATATTGCATTTTTATTCTCATCAATTCATGGTTTCTTTTTTTTTTTTGAGGTACGTGGGCTTCTCACTGTTGTGGCCTCTCCCGTTGCGGAGCACAGGCTCCGGACGCACAGGCTCAGCGGCCATGGCTCACGGGCCATGCTGCTCTGCAGCATGTGGGATCTTCCCGGACCGGGGCACGAATCCGTGTTCCCTGCATCAGCAGGCGGACTCTCAACCACTGCGGCACCAGAGAAGCCCCATGGTTTCTTTGAAGGAAATCTTTTAAGACCCATGACCATTTTGTGAGATTCAGTTTAGCAGAACTTAGATAATACATTCTGAAATTCCTCAGAACCAGACATGTGAAAAGCAATACACATAGGAGGAGGAACCAATGGTGAATATGTCTCTCAAATGGTAATTATAACTTTCGGTGGCTTATGAGCACTGTGACTAAATTCCACATCTAAGGCACATTTGAAGAGCACATGTAGTCGAAGCCTCGGTGGCCAAGCCATCGCCTGGTTTATCGCGAGGACCTGGCCCCCTGCTTCTCCCGAGCATCCCCAGATGCTGCTGCTGCTGCACGGGCTCTTAGGAACAGCTGCTCCCCTTCAGCCATCATGCCTGATGACCACACAGGGATGCTCAGGACCTGCTCTGCCAGGCAGCTAGCACTCTGCTAGTGAACACTCCCCCCAGGCACAAGCTGGCTTGGGATGTTGGGAGGAAGGCCAATTTCACCCACCGCCCAGCAGAAACTAGATTCAAACTTTAAATGAAGCTTTACTGATAATTTGAGGACAGTTGATGGGCTCATTTTCTAGAGCTGCTGCTAACAAAATACTACAAACTGACGCTTAAAAAAACATAAAGGGAATTCCGTGGCAGTCCAGTGGCTAGGACTGTGCTCTCACTGCCAAGGGCCTGGGTTCAATCCCTTGTCGGGGAAATATGATCCCACAACCCATGGGGAAAAAAAAAGTAAATTTATTTTCTCATAGTTCCGGTGGCCAGAAGTCTAAAACCCTCCCTTCAGAGGGAAGCAGGGCCATGCTGCCTCTGAAGTCTCTAGGGGAGGGCGCTTCCTTGCCTTTTCCAGCTCCTGGGAGCGCCAGGTGCTCCTCGGCTTGTGGCAGCATCACTCCAGTCTCTACCTCCCTCTGTGTGTGTGTCTGCATCTCCTCTTCTCTTATGAGGAAACCAGTCATATTGGACTAGGGCCCACCCTACTCCAGTATGACCTCACCTTAACTAATTATATCATCAACAGCTCTATTTCCAAATAGGATTACATTCTGAGAGCGTTAGGACTTCAACATATCTTTGCGGGGGACACATTCTGACATAGGCTGAGACCTGGGACCCTTCACTGCAGTGCTTGCACCTGGACAAACATCTCCTCTCCCCAGTCCTGGAGCAACAGAATACAAAGAACTAAAAGGGACTAAAAATAGCTGCATGCATGTATTGTTGGGGCCAATTATGAACAATAAGATACAAAAAAGCCAAACCCCAACTGCCACCTCTGAGGTACCAGGAGCAAAAGCATGATCCCTGCACACAGCATCACCAAGGGGGAGGGCAGACTACCTAAGCCACCTCCAGCCAGACCCACCAATCAGCCCCCATCCTCTCCCCATTTAAGGGACCAACTCACCCGCCCTCAGGGAGCAAGCAAAGGCACCTGTTACTTGTTCTAGCTCCCAGTAAAGCCTTGTCTGAATTTCTCATCTGACCTCCTATCAATTTCTACTCATTAAAGAGTCCAAGAACCCTGGTCGGTAACAATTCATCCCCTTACATGGCAAATAATCTACAGCTACTGCAGAGACCTGACCTGTCCTCAGAGCTCCTGCTGAGCTGACTTCCTTTCTGAGGCTCAGCCCACGCTATGGACTGAGGGCCACCCCGGCTCACTCCACTTCCCGCTTCTGGGAGCACCTCATGAAACCCCACACCTCAGGGTTTGGGCCAGGCTGATCCCCTGGCTTTGGAAAAAAAGAGGATCTTCTTTCAGCCCCGGGTAAGTCAGGGGCATGGCTTCTGCATGATGGCCTCATGCTAGGACACTGAGGCCAGGCCTACCAAGGCCCTGCCGAGGAAACCGCTCTCTCAGTCACAAGACCACATGATGAAACGACCTTGGCATGCTGCCCACATCTGGATTGTTTGATTTTTAACAATACCCTATGTGAGGCATAACAGACCACTCTGATTTGGCTTGTACCAAGGTTAAGGTGAGCCTAGTTCTTTTTCTAGTCTTCGTTCATCAAATATTCAAAACACAAAACAACAGCAAAACGCCTTCATGCCTATTTTCATTTAGGGTCACCTTTTCACGTGTGAAAAGGTAAAATAATTTCACAAATGTCTTTCTAGGAAAAATAAGCATAGTAGTGATTTTCACTCCTCTCTTTCTTAGTCTAACCCAATGTAGAAAAAAAGAAGTTTTGAACATTACCTCCCGGAATTAGTTCCAGCTACAAGTCAGATGTCACTGGCCTTAGAAATGACATCCCACAATATAATCCCAAATAACGAACAGTTCAAGCTTCAAATAACTGCCATGACCAGCTACACAGGAGGTTTGGGCCAAGGGAGCCTAACCTGGCCAGTCTATAGGTTTAACATGAGCTCCTCACTCAAGAGATAATGTTAATTAGCTGAACTCACCACGTCTTGTCTCTGGAATTTAAATGGAAGAGACAGAATTCTTGGTTCCCAGGGAAACAGAAGGACACACAGAGAGAGGGCAGTATGTAGAGGCGATAAGACGCCAGAGCAGAACCTGCACAGGAGAAATTGATTGGTGGCAGAACTCCCTGCTGCTGAAAAGGTTAACAAGTGTTCTCAATCAGAAGAACTACAGTTGATCCTTAAACATCACAGGGGTTAGGGGAACGGATCCTCTGCTGAGTGGAAAATCCGAGAATGGCCCTCCGGATCTGTGGTTCCTCTCTATCTGCCACCTGGCATCCACAGATCCAACCAACCTTGGATTGTGTAGTACTATAGTATTTGCTATTGAAAACATCCGGGTGTAAGTGGATCCTGCAGTTCAAACCGGTGTTGTTCAAGGTCAACTGTACTTTGAATTCAGAAGCAAGTCCATTTTCTATATGGTCTGGCTGCAGTCAGTTATTTCTATGTGAATTCATACATCAATCCCAAATATTTTAGGTAATCTGAGTCATTTCTTAAACCAAAGAAATTCTCCCCATTCTGGAATAAAGGAATTTTCAGAACTCCTGGGTCTGGCCTTAAAGGGCTTTAACACAACTGAAACATTTCTTGAATGAATTTGTCCTTTACAACTGCACTTCCCAGTCTGCACTCCTACAACTCCCAGGCTAGGACAGTGCTTTCAAACTTTTTGAGGCAATGCACAGTAAGAAATACATTTTACAATGGAACTCAGTATACAATACACATATATAGCATAACTATAAATATACATACACATACAACAGAAGTGTCATGAAACAATACTCACCCTTACTATGCAAGCTACTCTTTTTTATTCTGTTCTTCTATTTAAAAAAACAAAAAACAACATCCACTAAGCTGATTTCACAACACACTAGAGAGTCTAGTACCATCAGTTCAAAATACTGCAGTAGGTGCATTCAAATTCACAGGATAAAAATTACACATTTGACCTGAATTTTTAAAAATATTTCAATAATTACAGAGTAGAAATGCAAAAATCCATTAAGATAAAATACAACTTTAAAGGTATTTCTCACTTCCAGCTGGTGGCCTGGTGCTTCAATCTGTAGACGCCCCAGGACATGAATATGTGCACATCCCCTCTCCCGTTGAGTACTTCAGCGGGATGGTGGAAGGATTCTGCCATAACGCCAGTGTTCTAACTCAACAAGGTGGTCTGTATGAGGCTGTCACCTCTAAATCTTCATACCAGGAATCCTACCCTGCCGCTCAGCTTCCTGGGGGCTCCTCCTCTGTGCTCACTGGGAGAGGCCATGACCAGAGAGTGGTGGTCCCGCTCAGCCACGCTGGTCAACGCTGCCAAACAGCCCGAGCACAACAGGGGACATCGATAGGATTAGTGGCTATCTGCTTCTTTGGCAACCGCCATGGACAAGAATACCTACCATGACGGAAAGCTCTGATCGCATCCTCATTTCTTGGGCCCGGTTTTCACCTTCTTTTTGCAGGAACCAGGCCTCCCGGGCTGGCGTCCCTTCTTGTACCCCAAAATTGGTGCCACTCCCAGGGCCCTTCACCAGCATCACTGGAAAAAGGGGTTGTTAGTGTGCCTTTTGTGGTAAATACAGCAGCGTCCCTTTACCGAAGAGGTCAACCCACACCAGCGCGCAGGCGCATCGGTCTTAAATCCGCCCCCCCACGCCCCACCTCGGAAGGACGGTTCTGGAGAGTTCTCAACAAACAACGGCTGGTGTTACGTTTGCCTACTTAATTAGCCACGCAGGTGTTGACAGTTAAAGATGTGTCAACTTGCGGTATTTATTTCCTGTGAGGTGTGCGGGATCCGCAAATCCCAGGGTTGAGACCAGAACTGGGGGGTGTGCACTTTTTCAATGAAATGTATAACATTTTGAATTAACGCATATTCCATTCTTCCCACGGTCCTTCACCCATGGATGATACTCAGTCATCACCTGCATCATCAAACCCAGACTTACTAACGCTAATATAGCAAAGAGTTTTACAAAAAAAAAACACACCAGTGAGGCACTAACCAACCAACAGCCCAGCGAGCAACCGCCCCGCGCCTCGCGCCTTTTAAGAGCTCAGAGGGCGGGAGTTCACGAACCTCTCAGCGTTCCACCAATCACCGCATCTCCCACATCTTGCCCCGCCTCCTCACCCCGACCTAACCAATCACTGGGGAGCTAGCTTCTCTCCGCCCCTCCCGTCCGCCACCGACCCTTACGAAGTTCGAAGCCTTCAAACCTCACTGGTGCCCAACCGCGCGGTCCCAGTCCGAATTTATTTTTAGCTCCAGGGCAAGCAGCCCCGCCTCTGGCCCCTCCTCTCCACCGCCCCCAATGGGAGAAGGAGTTTCCGTCGCGTCATCGTGCGGGCGGGTTAGAACTGCCCAATCAGCGCTCGGAGAGAACTGGTGTAATTAAAAAGCGGCGGAAGCCGGTGGGAGGGTCATGACGCAGCGAGTTTCAGTCGTGATTTTTCCAGGGGCATCTCGGCGTCCTCTCTTTTTACGTTTAAAGTAAAACACCGCCCGACGCAACCTCGTGCGTTTCGGGGGCGAGGGCGGCCGCCGCAGCGGGAGTGCGGCACTGACGTGAGCTTCTGGGGGCCCTGCGGCGGCGCGCGGTCACGTGGGCGTGTTTGGGGGCGGGGCCGCGCGGCGGTTCCGGGCGGTTGGGCGCGCGAGCGAGGAGCCTAGGCAGCCGCGCCCGCCCGCCCCGCCCCTGGATGCCGCTGTGCCCCGGCGCGGCCGCCACCGATCGCAGCACAGGAGCCGCCGCCGCCACGGTTGATGTGGTTGGCCCGGGGCTGAGGAGGCCGCTAAGATGCCGCAGTCCAAGTCCCGGAAGATCGCGATCCTGGGCTACCGGTCTGTGGGTGAGTGGCGAGCGCCGCGCGGCCTCTTCGCGCCCGAGCCCGGCCCCGCCTGGGCGCCGGGGCGCGGCGGGCCCGGTCAAGTTTGGGGCCGGCGCGGCCATGTGGCGGCCGCGCGTTTCGTAACCAGCCGCCCGCCGCCGCCGCCGCCACCACCTCCATCTTGAGCGGAGGCGGTGGCGCGGCCGGGTCCGTGGGGCGGCGGCGGGCGGCCCGGGCGCGGCGGGAAGTGTCTGGGAGGCCGCGGGCGGACGGGGAGCTCAGGTTGGTCCGGGGCCGGGGAGGCGGTGCGGGGTCTGCCGCTCGGCCGACTGCCGCGGGGCACGCAAAGGCAGGAGCCGCACCTGTCCCTTTGCACCTCCCCGCGGCGAGCTGTCGTGATCGTTGCTAGCCTTTCCACCCCCAATTAAAGTCCGTGGGATTTTAACAAAGGAAATAGCACCTTGCGGTTTTTCTGTCTGTGAAGTTCAGCATTTTAAAGAAAACCAGGGACCTAAAGGACGTTTGGCTAGTAAGGGCAAGTTTCCTACGGAAGAAACTCGGAAGAGTCCTCTTCGGAAGCCCCTTAGATGCTGCCAGTGGCCGAAGTAGTAGGGCACAGAAAGGAATTTTTGATCTCTCGGTGTCCTATTTTTCTTTGGGAAAAAAATAAGGTCAGGTACTTGTAACCAGGCTGTTGAAGTAATTCAAAAGTCCCCCCCCCCCGCCCGAAAAAGGTTGACATATATTTGCAACTGTTGGTGGCAGTCGCTTTTTTGCCGAACGGAGGTGGTCTGGGGTGGAGTGGAGATAGAATGGGTGCTAGAAGACGAGTGAGAAGAGAGAACCGTTGGACTTAGCCATGCTTCAGGGTGAGGCTTTATGGTCTTTGACAACGGGCAGCCTGGAGAAATTACCTTTATCTTTTCGTGTTGTTTTTAAGAAGTAAATGAGCCTCAGGAGAATGTGCGCTTGACCACAGTGGGGCGGGGGCGTGAAAGCAGGTTTGGAGTCTCTGGTGATTGCAGAAGGAGGAAAGCTTGTAACTGCCGGCTGCTCATTGGACGGACTCCCCGAGCTCGCTCGCTTTCTGTTCTGCTTCTTCACCCCCATTTTCCACGGCCAGTGCCAAGGTCTGTGCTCTTTGCCCAAGACTAGCTACGGCGTGCTTACTCATCCTTTTATCATCTCTTTCTGTCAAAGGTCTGGGGGGTGCAGGGGGGAGTCAAGATCAGAGGCTGAGAGACGCTTGTGTAGAGATAGGGGTGACTCCTGTAGGGTGCAATGCCAAATCGTATGGGGGAAGAACAGGTGACAGCCTTAACAGCTGCAGCCATGAAGGAACCGTGCCTCAGCTGGAGGCTTTTGAAGTCCCTGACCGTCCCGAATGCCTGCATGGAACCCGGCATCCCACCTTTATTGGCAGTCTGAACCACGGAGCCCTTTGCTTCTCTGCATTTTGAAGTGTGGGACTATAACATATCTAGGCTCTTCAGTGAGTTCTATCTAATCAGATAGAGTGACCACTAATTAAACGTAGCAGTCTCTGAATAATCAAGTTACAGGTGACCTGTACCTGGGCTACCTGATCTAAACTGGGAGAATGCCCCAAAAGATCCCGACTTACTGACCCCTTGAAATTCTGGCGCTGGTGATTCCAGTCTTCAGTAAGCAAGTCTAGCATTTTATCACTGTTTTGCTAAAGAAGTTCCTTATGTCCAGTCGAAACCCATTCTGTCTTATCTGCCTTCTAGTCATCACGTGCCTAAAGACCCAGATGTGACACGTCACCCCTTTGCCTTCACTTGACATTTATTTTAAACTGCTGTTAATAAAATACTGTGCTAAATTAGCCTCCAGTGGCCACAGAGTAAGTTCAGTCCCTGTTTTCTGTGCCTTCAGTATGTCATATTGCTATATCCTACGTCATTTTCTCCGTATTTATTTTCATATGTGGTGATAAAGTGAAATGTATTTTGCAGAGGTTAAATTATTCCCAGTCTTTGCATTTGATTTTACAATTGTTTACCTTTGTTATGAACCAGGACATTTTGTAGTTGTGGGCGCTTTTGTTTTGCCAGCATCAAAAAAGGAGATAATTCCCTGATTCCATGTAGTAGCTACTCTTCAGAGAATTATTCAGTATTCAGACTTCTGAGTTTACTGACACGCTTGCTTGCGAATGGTGCTATGCTAGAGAAGTTTGAGTATCTGTGTTTCTTTTCTAGGTTGTGTTACTTTGTGATACTAAGCTGTTGTGTCATATTTACTGGGGGTGGGAAAAGGCTAAGCTAGAGACCACGCCTTTCCTAGAATGTTCTTTTGGTTAAATATCTTATGCCAGTTTGACTAGTAAAATACTTGTAAGTTTATTTTAAAAGTTTGCCTTCAGATAAAACTAGCAAGTGCAATGATTGTTTTACTACTTGGTGTTCAAATTTTGTATTTTTTAAAAACATTGATAAACCTACCAGTGAGGAAAATATAATTCTCAGGTAATTTATACAACTCTTTTTTTTCCCCCTGAAGTACTTTTCCTGTTATTTACAGTGTTAAGCTTTTTAGGACACGTCACCTGTAATGCAGGCTGGCTTTCAGGGAGTGCTTTGTAGTAATTGTTTTAGCGGTGGCCAAATGTACCAGCTCCCTTACATCTATTGTTTCTAACACAAAAGAGTAGTCCTGTGATAGGAGGTAACTAAACTTAATCGAATTAAAGTTATAGTGTCATTTAATTATCTTCAAATAAAATCTGGCACCTTTTTCACTGGAATGTTGAATAGAGAGCTTTGATAATGGAGTTTACCATTAGACCATCATCAAAAGACTGTCATACATAAGCCTCAGGGGTTAACAAGCAAGAGGGAATCACAGGAATGTGAAAGATCTTAAGAGAGAAAATGAAACAATTCTGTGGTTTGGTAAAAGGCAATTCAGTAAAAGTAACTCAAATTATTACCTACCTTGTCAAAATCTTTTAGGTAGTAAAGAACATGCATCCTTTGATTTGGATACTTCAGAGGGAAAGATGTCATTAAATTTGTTTCCGGTAGAATATAGTCCAATTGTATTCTGATTTACTGTATATTTTAAAATTATCCTATCCTTTTCTAACACATTGCATTGAAAATTTTTAAGGTAAAAAGTTGTGTACCTGTGGGAGGGGATAGTCCTATAGTGACCACCTTGTGTTGAAGCTTGAAATTAACTTTTTTTTCAGTGTCATACATTGTTTTGTACAAGAGAATAATCAGAGATTGAATTTGCGATTATGACTTCCCGTGCTTAATGTAATTTTTTAGACTTTTTTTTAAGTTACAGGTATACAACAAAGTAATTCACAATTTTTAAAGGTTATACTCCATTTATAGTTACTATAAAACACTGGCTTTATTGCCCGTGTTGTACAATATATCCTTGTAGCTTATTTTGTACATAAAAGTTTGTCCGTCTTAATCCCCTACCCCTGTATTGCCTCTCCCCACTGCTAACCGTTAGTTCTGTATATCTGTGAGTTTGCTTCTTCTTTGTTATATCAGATGTTACTTTGATGTCCGTGTGGGTTATATCGATCCCTACTTACCTTCATCTCCCCGAAAAGAAACTCGGTACTCATTAGCAGTCAGTCACTTCCCATCCTCTCCTCACCTCAGCCCCTATCATCCACTGATCTGCTTTCTGTTTCTATGAATTTACCTATTCTGGACATTTCATATAAATAGAATCACGTATACATGGTCTTTTATGCCTGGCATTTGTCATTTAACATAAGTATTTTCAAGGTTCATCCATGTTGTAGCATGTATCAGTAATTCATTCCTTTTGGTTGCCAAATAATATTGCATTATTTGAATATACCACATTTTGTTCATACATTTGTCAGTTGATGGACATGCAGGCTGTTTCTACATTTGAGCTATTAGAATTACTGCTGTTCTGAGCATTCGTATTTCATATTTTGTGTGTGTGATTTTTGTGTAGACATGTTTCGCTTCTCTTAGGTATACTCCTAGGAGTGTAATTGCTGGGTTTTATAGTAATTTTATGTTTAATATTTTGAAGAACTGTCAAACTGTTTTCCAACCATTTTACATTCCAGCCAACAGTTGAAATTGGTTTCAATTTCTCCACATCCTCGCCAACACTTGTTATCTGTCTTTTTATTTAATTTTTATTATTTTTTATTTTTTTTTAATTGACATATAATACAGTTGACTTACAGCGTTGTGTTAGTTTCTGGTGTACGGGAAAGTGATTCTGTAATATATATATATTCATATTCTTTTCAATTATGGTTTATTATAGTGTATTGAATATAGTTCCCTGTGCTATGCAGTGGGACCTTGTTGTTTATTTTATATATAATAGTTTGTATCTGCTAATCCCAAACTCCTAATTTATCCCTCCCCCTACCTCCTTTCCCCTTTGGTGACCATAAATTTGTTTTGTATGTCTGTGAGTCTGTTTCTGCTTCGTAAATAAGTTCATTTGTGTCATATTTTAGATTCCACATATAAGTGATATAGAGTATTTGTCTTTCTGTCTGGCTTAAATTCACTTAGTTTGATAATCTCTAGGTCCATCCATGTTGCTGCAAATGACATTATTTCACTTTTTTTATGGCTGAGTAATATTCCATTGTATATATGCATCACATCTTCTTTATCCATTCATCTGTCGATGGACGTTTTGGTTGTTTCCATGTCTCGGCTATTGTAAATAGTGCTGCTATGAACATAGGGGTGCATGTATCTTTTCAAATTAGAATTTTCGTCTTTTCCAGATGTATGTCCAGGAGTGGGATTGCAGGGTCATGCAGTAGTTCTATTTTTAGTTTTTTAAGGAATCTCCATACTGTTCTCCATAGTGGCTGCACCAACTTACATTCCCACCAACAGTGTAGGAAGGTTCCCTTTTCTCCATTCTCTCCAACATTTGTTATTTGTAGACTTTTTAATAATGGCCATTCTGACCCGTGTGAAGTGGTACCTCATTGTAGTTTTGATTGCATGTCTCTAATGATTAATTAGCTCATCTGTCTTTCTTGTACCAGCCATCCTTATGGGTGTGAAGTATCATATACTATTTGCAAATAATTTCTTCCATTCTTTGCATTGTCTTTTCACTTCCTTGATGGTGGCCTTTGAAGCAAAAATTTTAAATTTTGACCAAGTCCAATTTATTTTTTTTCCTTTTGTCACTTGTACTTTTGGTGTCATATTTAAGAAACCATTGCCCAATTCAAGGCTATGTAGATTTACCATTATGTTTTCTTCTAAATGTTTTATACTTTTCTTTCTTTTATTTGGGTCTATGATCTATTCAGAGTTAAATTTTGTATGTGTTGGGAGATAGGAGTACAACTTGATTCTTTTGTATGTAGATATCAAGTTGTCCCAGCACCTTCTGTTAAAAGACTATTCTTTCCTCACTGAATTGTCTTGACATCCTTGTCAAAAACCACGTGACCATAAATGTACGGGTTTATTCCTGGACTCTGTTCCTTTGATCTATATGGTCCTTGTGCCAGTGTCACACTGTCTAGATTACTGTTGTTTTATGGTACGTTTCAAAACACGGAAGTGTGAGCCCTCTAACTTAATTCTTTTTTAAGATTGTTTGACTATTCTGAGTCCCTTGTATTTTCATACGAATTTTAGGACTGGCTTATAAATTTCTGCCAAAAAAAAAAAAAAAGCAACTGGGATTTTGGTGGTGGTCTGCAGTTTTGCAAGTATCTTCAATACCTGGTTTAAAAAACAGCTGAATTCTCATATGTGCTTCTGAATTCATTCCATTGCAATATGTTACTTTAATAATTAAAGTATATGAGCCTGCACAGATACATACCTGGGAAAGGAAGGAGCATTTTAATACTACTTTTTCAGGTAGTTGTGGGTATTCTTTGACACCATCGAACCAAGACTCCATAAGTGGTAGTTTGTTAGAAGTTAGTTGTAGCATCTAAACTCACCGTGGATGAAGTTTGTTTTACTCTGTTACACTGAACTCTGTTGGTTTGTTTGCACTTTGAATGGGTCTGCTACCCATACCTGATTTGGGAACATCGTACGTTGGTAATTTGAAAAACATTGGTTCACTGTTATGCAGATCCTTCCACATTTTGATGCATTTCAATATACAGATATTTCTTTAAATGACATTTTTTAATATCACCATCAATCTCAGGAAAATCTAAATATTGGGAAGCTGTTAAGTTCACTCTGAGTGATGCAGAATTCTAATTCCTCTTGAGAGTTCGAATTTGATTGTTGGCAAAATGCTACCAGTTTTACTTAAAATGACAGTCTCCTTTCTTTCATTTCCAAGAAAATGTCTGCCAGATACCCACATTTGAAACAATGATAGTTTGTTGGTCATTCTTACAAGTAAAAATGGTGTTCCATTATAAAAGTGTCTGTTTCAGACCACTTCCCAAACCGTTGCACAAGTGCTTTTCTCCCAGACAGCGTCACACTTCAGTGTGTAGCAGCCATGCTTTATGCATACATCCCATTTTGTCTGCAGAACATTAAAAAGACATGTATTTAAAGGTCAAGATTTAATAAAATAAATAATTTTTACCACTTCCTCAAGGACTTTGTTAAGTAAAAATGGCGTGGCTTTTTTTTTTCCTTTTTTTGCTGTGAGTGCGCACGGTGGTGAAGAATACAATGACTGCCCTCTACAGTTTGTGACCACTGTCTTGATTTGTGCTAAGGGGCACCAGTCTAGTAGTTTTACCCACCACTGGTTTAGCACCATTTGTGCATATATGAACATAGTGGAAAAGGCAAATAATATATGGTATTATGGAAATAGTTTTGACTTGTGAGCCCCTTGAAAAAGTCTCAAGGGACCCCCAGAGTTGTGCAGACTGTACTTGGAGAGCCATCGAAGCATGGTGTGCGGGATCTTGCTAGACTGCTACTCACTCCTGTTCAAGGGGATGCGGTGACCGCGGTCTTAGAGGAGACTCCAGGAGAGGCCCTGCAGCACCAGACGAGGCCAGGATGGTGAGGCGGGAAAGAGCTTGACAAGTTGACAGCGGAAGGGATTGGGACGGCCAAGCGTTGCCAGGTGGGAAGAGGAAGTGGGGTTGGAAAAGGTGGTCAGGAGCTGGCTGCACAGGGCCTGCAGGGAAACTTTCCTCCTGTGTAATAAGCGGTGAATCACTGAAGCCTGGGGAGAGTTAGAATGTCTAAATGCCGGTTGACTTGGCCTCTGATTGTTGTGTAGTTTGGGGTGAAGTCTTGGTTTTTGACCTGGTACTAGTGAAGCTCCCAAAGAGTAACAAAAATGTCAAGGTGGCAGCACGGCAGGATCTGTATGCTAATTAACATGGTTTTCAAGTACAAGTATTAGCAACTTTATCACAAAATGAGAAATAGCCATCTCTACCTGTGATTATGGAGTCAAAAAGGTACGACAGTTTCCTTAGCTTAGGATCTGGAAGAGAGAGTTAATAACTTTAATACTGTCCATGAGTGGATTGTACTTGTTTATTTGAATAAATCATAACTGAACATGGACTTGATTGTGCAAGTTAAAAGCATTATGAAATCTCTAGTGCTCACACTTGAGAGAACCCTTTATTCTTAGTTCTCATTTATTTTGAAGGACCAAATTAAGTCTTAACAGTAGAGTACTCACAGTCTGTCTTAAACTGATAACCGTGAGAATGTAAACTCTTGGGTACCTTTGACATGAATGGTTGATTGATTTAGAAATTTAGTTTAATATCTCAAACACAAAGGTCCGGGGATACTATTTTAGTGTTTTAATAATCATAAATATATATTGGGCATCTGATAAAAGAGAGTGCCACGTAAGGCGTTGGAATTTGAAGTCTAAATTGGTATTAGTTTAGAACAGAAGTGCTGGAAACCTTGTATTGCACTCTGTGGGCAAGTGAAAGCAGGGTGATTTAAGGATCCTAATAAAACTAACTTGTACAGGTCCTTGGTTGGTTGGTGTCCTAACTGTGATATAATTGAGTTCCCTCTTACCTCCCTGCTCCCCCTCCCCCATTTCTCTTTTTGTTGAGCTTTCTTACTTGCAGAAAGACTCCTCAGGGACTTTTGAAACAGAAATAGGTACTTTAACAAGCTATGTTATGATTCTGCTCTTTACAGGATTCAAAGTTGAATGTTAGCTACATGAAGGCACGGTAAATAATTTGTGGACATGGAGATGAAATTAACTGTGACTTTTACAGTTAATATAGTTTTAGGACATGAAAATGCTTTTCTTAGACTTGTATGTTTTGGATATAAATGCATCTGGCCAGTATTTTGCTGTTTTTCAAATCTAAAGCACTTTTGGAATTTATTTTAAAGAGAGTATTTAAAAATATAGCTTCTCTTCAGTCTTGTTCATGTTTTATATGAGTGACTGAATGAAAAACCTAGTTGACAGAATTCAGCCATGGTGGCTGACATCAAGATGGAGGAGGGTTCCAAATGACCTTGGCAGACTGGACACACCACACTAAAATATGGTGCTCCGTGGTGGGGGTAGAAGTGGGATTTCCAACCCACCTTCTGGGAAGAAACTAGATGTGAGTATGGTCTTGAGTACACCAGGGGGCAGGAGTGCCTGACCACAGAGGAGAGCCATGCAAAAGTTCAGAATAGAACATCACTGAGGTGGCTGCTGGAGGAAAGGAGGGCCACAGATGTGAAGTCTTACGTTTACATTTCAGAAGAATCTCCTGTGCATATACAGGTGGAGAGACCTGGATTAATTTTCTGAGCAGTTCAGTTGACGGGTTCTCATCGTAAACTAGCTCGGCCGAACTCTGAACCCCAGGCAGAGCGCTGTCTTTAGTTCTGGTGCCCACTTTGAGTAGTGGTTCTTAACTTGGACTTCATGAGCTTTGCCTGGGACTGGGTGCATATTTTCTAGGGAAAG
>NW_006797698.1:1652467-1669871 GCF_000442215.2 Lipotes vexillifer
AAAGAGTCCAGGACTTTTATCAGCTATCCAGAGGATTTCAGACCCTCAAAAGACTGAATTGCTGAAATGACTGGTTGAAGAAGGCAGTGTGTGTGTTAAGTGTATCCTATGTTATTCATAGGTGTTTTTCTCTCCTAGTTATAGGTGTTCATTACAGGTTTGAGTAACCTAAGTCCCTACTATGTGCCAGGCACTGTGTACTTAGCCACCAAGGACAGGGCAGTCCTGATCTGTGCCCCCAGGGAGCTTCAGTCTAGTGAGGTAGCCACAGTATACAGTTACTACTATTAATAATGATTGGCTGGTGTTTTTAAAGCATTTACTGGTGTGGGATATCTTTAAACTCCATGAGGTAGCACAGGTATGGTGAGGGATGCATTGGTGTTAGTATGTGGGGTCAATGCAGTTTTAAAGAGCTTTTGAAAAAATAATCTTTATTAATAACCATTCATGCTGATTGATAAATATGCTTTATGTCTCAATTCATTTTCCTAACTTTTTTTTTATTACTAGTTTTGGTCAGTCTTAAACTCCATGTTCTCATTAAAGATTGTTTTATAATTTAGGAATTTATCTCTTGTTTGCTTTTCTCTAGCTCTTTCCCACCCAACCCCCAGCCTTCTCCCCAATTATGGCCACAAATCTAGCAAAATTCACTCTTCATTGTTGCCAGACATATAATTGACTGCAATTTATCAGTTCTATTCCCTTACCTTCCAACTTGGCTTTACCTATAAATCATCCCAGAGAGATGAATATCCTGTTTTTAAAACCTTTAGGGAAGCAGGTCCATGGCCTTTCTTGTCAGCACTTTCTTTTTTTCCTTTTAGCTTCATAACCCAGAGAGTTAACAGACTTCTTCATTTATGTAACTCAGATCTTCATGTTATGGTACAAACTTATTTCTCTTTATTTTCCTCAGTAGAATGTATCTGGCAGCCTAGTGCTTGGCAATAGTAAGCACCTAATAAGTATTTGAGGGCTTCCCTGGAGGCGCAGTGGTTAAGAATCCGCCTGCCAATGCAGGGGACACGGGTTCGAGCCCTGGGCCGGGAAGATCCCACATGCCGTGGAGCAGCTAAGCCCGTGTGCCACAACGACTGAGCCTGCACTCTAGAGCCCGTGAGCCACAACTACTTAGGCCCACGCGCCTGGAGCCCGTGCTCCACAACAAGAGAAGCCACCGCAATAAGAAGCCTGCACACTGCAATGAAGAGTAGCCCTGCTCACTGCAACTAGAGAAAGCCTGCATGCAGCAACAAAGACCTAACGCAGCCAAAAATAAATAAATAAATTTATATATTTAAAAAAAGTATTTGAATGAGTAGTAATTCTATGAACCAGTTTTATGTGGTTATTCTCTTTGTCAAAACAATACTTGCACCTTAATTTTTTTCTCTCCTAGCATCTGTTTTTTGAAAATTGGTAAGGGAGTGTGAGAGAGAATAAGATGATGTCAACCCTGCTTAATTCGTAGGAACAAGCTAGATAATTCACGTGAAAATGTTTTGTAAACATTTTTAAGTGAAAGAAGGTTTACTCAGGGAGATACACACTCCATAGACAGAGTGTGGGCTGTCTTAGAAGTTGAGAGGCCCCGAAATATGGGGTGGTTAGTTTTTTATAGGTTGGGTAATTTCATAGGCTAATGAGTGGGAGAATTATTCCAACTGTTTTGGGGAAGGGGCGGAGATTTCCAGGAATTGGGTTGTAAACTCTTAAAACAGTGTCTCACTTGTAGGTTCTGGTGAACAATTAAAATTTGGATTATCTGTATCACATGCCCTTATCCGACTCTGTATGTGGTGGAGATGTGGGGATGGGGATGCATATTAGAATCAAAAGGAGCACTTCTGCAGAGCACACAGGAACTCCTTAGGCACCCTTTTTAAAATTAGAATGGTGAGGTGTTTTGTGTTTTTTTCCAAAAGATTCCTTGGTAACCCTGATATATATATACATCTCACCCTGCCCCCTCAAAAAAGCAACAAAAACCAATGCTGCTATTGACAGAACTACACTTTTTTTTTTCTTTTTTTTTTTTTGGCTGCATTGGGTCTTCATTGCTGCGTGCGGGCTTTCTCTAGTTGTGGCCAGCAGGGGCTACTCTTCGTTGCGGTGCGCGGGCTTCTCGTTGTGGTGGCTTCTCGTTGCGGGGCACGGGCTCTAGGCGTGCGGGCTCAGTAGTTGTGGCGCACGGGCTTAGTTGCTCTGCGGCATGTGGGATCTTCCCGGGCCAGGGCTCAAACCCATGTGCCCTGCATTGGTAGGCAGATTCTGAACCACTGCGTCACCAGGGACAGGACTACACATTTTTTTAGTCAGCATGTAATTGGTATCGTGTATTGTGTAAGGAACACATTGTTAAAGAAACCTCCATATGGTTCGTTGTTATTCTCGGCCTTTGAACGATGATATTCAGGTTGGCATCCGTTTACAACCCCAGGTGATTCTGTAGTCTTTCTCTGCTGTTTGCAAACCTGGTACTTTTTTGTGTGTGTGTGCAGTATGCAGGCCTCTCACTGTTGTGGCCTCTCCCGTTGCGGAGCACAGGCTCCGGACGCGCAGGCTCAGCGGCCATGGCTCACGGGCCCAGCCGCTCTGCGGCACGTGGGATCTTCCCGGACCGGGGCACGAACCCGAGGCGGACTCTCAACCACTGCGCCACCAGGGAAGCCCACCTGGTCCCTTTTATTGATGTCCTTCCATCAGTGGCTCCCAGAGAAGCACCTTCCTGGTACTTATTCATGTCCTGGCCCTATGGCACTCCTGACCAGCAAGACACTGCAGAGATGATGATGCGCCAGTGCCAGGCTCAAGCCTTAAGAAGTCGGCAGCTTCTGTGTTCTCTGGAGCTTCAAGGAACATGGGGGAGAGACCTTAGAAGACATGTGGGAAGGGAGAAGGTCCAGCCCTCCCAGCTGAGTCTGGCCCCCAGCCTCCCACCAGCAGAGGCAGCCAAGGGGTGACTTTAAGACCAGCACAAACAACCCAATCCAAAAATGGGCAGAAGATCTAAACAGACATTTCTCCAAAGAAGATATACAGACTGCCAACAAACATGAAAGAATGCTCCACATCATTAATCATTAAAGAAATGCAAATCAAAACTACAATGAGATATCATCTCACACCAGTCAGAATGGCCATCATCAAAAAATCTAGAAACAATTGCTGGAGAGGGTGTGGAGAAAAGGGAACACTCTTGCACTGCTGGTGGGAATGTGAATTGGTACCGCCACTATGGAGAACAGTATGGAGGTTCCTTAAAAAACTACAAATAGAACTACCATATGACCCAGCAATCCCACTACTGGGCATATACCCTGAGAAAACCAAAATTCAAAAAGAGTCATGTACCAAAATGTTCATTGCAGCTCTATTTACAATAGCCCGGAGATGGAAACAACCTAAGTGTCCATCATCGGATGAATGGATAAAGAAGATGTGGCACATATATACAATGGAATATTACTCAGCCATAAAAGGAAACGAAATTGAGCTATTTGTAATGAGGTGGATGGACCTAGAGTCTGTCATATAGAGTGAAGTGAGTCAGAAAGAGAAAGACGAATACCATGTGCTAACACATATATATGGAATTTAAGGGAAAAAAATGTCATGAAGAACCTACGGGTAAGACAGGAATAAAGACACAGACCTACTAGAGAATGGACTTGAGGATATGGGGAGGGGGAAGGGTAAGCTGTGACAAAGCGAGAGAGTGGCATGGACATATATACACTACCAAATGTAAAATAGATAGCTAGTGGGAAGCAGCCGCATAGCACAGGGAGATCAGATCTATGCTTTGTGACCACCTAGAGGGGTGGGATAGGGAGGGTGGGAGGGAGGGAGACGCAAGAGGGAAGAGGTATGGGAACATGTATATGTATAACTGATTCACTTTGTTATAAAGCAGAAACTAACACACCATTGTAAGACAATTATATTCCAATAAAGATGTTAAAAAAAAAAAGACGAGCAGAGGAGCCAGCGGAGCCCAGCCTTGATTGTAGTATCAGGAAGAAATGAAATAGTTGTTGATTTCAGCCACTAAGTTTTGAGGTGTTTGTTATGCAGTGATTACTGAAACAGTAATTTTCTGCATTAGGGGTATGTGTGTGTATTCTTATATTTCTTGATATTTTTTTCATGTGAGTTTGAGGATTTAGCTTCAGTAGTTGTTACTGTATATCATTTTCTTAGATTTCAAGTTAATATATTAGATATAATTATTAGGATGTGAGACTAGGATTAAATGAAAATGTCTAGAATGTGGTTATGTAATAAGTCCTCAATAAATGTCATTATTATTACATAGCAGATATTCTGCATGTATCGATATTTTCATTTAATCTTCACAACTACCTATAAAGTATGTGCTGTTATTATATCTATTCTACGAATGAGGAAACAGACCAGGAAAACTGCCTACTGTCACATAGCTAGCTAATCACTATCCTATTATGCTTTGTAAAAAAAAAAGTAAATGTCTTCCCTTTTTAATGCTTGTTTTACAATCAAGTTTTGTCTTTCTCTGTCTGACTTATTTCACTTAGCATAATACTCTCCAAGACAAATACTGTATGCTATCACTTATATGTGGAAAATAAAAAATGCAACAGGGACTTCGCGGGTGGTCCTGTGGTAAAAAATCAGCCCTCCAATGTCGGGGACATGGTTCGATCCCTGGTTGGGGAACTAAGATCCCACATGTTGCGGGGCAACTACTCCCGTGCTCCTCAACTAGAGAACCCATGTGCCACAAGCTACAGAGCCCACGCGCCCTGGAACCTGTGCACCACAGCTGGAGAGAAGCCCACGTGCCTCAAAGAAAAGATCCCGCCTGTCGCATCGAAGGTCCCGCATGCTGCAGTGAAAATCTGATGCAGCCAAAATTTTAAAATGATAAAAATTTTAAAAATTAAAAAATACAACAAAGTAGTGAATATAACAAAAAAGAAGCAGACTCACAGTTACAGAGAACAAACTAGTGGTTAGCAGTGGGGAGACGGAAGGGCGGAGGGGCAACCTAGAGGTAGGGGATTAAGATGTACAAACTATTATGTATAAAATAAGCTACAAGGATATACTGTACAACACAGGGAATATAGCCAGTATTGTATAGTAACTGTAAATGGAGTATAACCTTTAAAAATTGTGAATCACTATATAATGCGTCTATAACTTAGGTAATATTGTACGTCAACGATACTTCAATAAAAGAAAAATCAAGTTTTATTGAGGTATAATTTATGTCTAATAAAGTTCCTGTTTTAAGTGTAAAGTTAGATGGGTTTTGACAGATTTATTCACCTATGTAAAACCATTACTCCAATCAAAATAAAAAACATTTTCATCATCCCCAAAAGTTCCCTCATACCCCACCCCACTCCCAGGCAAACACTGATCTGCTTTCCATTACTATCGATTAGTTTTTCTTGTTATAAAATTTCGCATAAATAGAATCACACAATAAATACTCTTATTGTTTGACTTCTTTCATTTAGTATAGTGTTTTGAGATCCATCCATGTTGTCACATATATAAGCAGTTTCTCTTTATTGCTGAGTAGTATTCTGTCGTATGCTTATTATACCATAATTTGTTTCTCCAGTCACTTGTTGCCAGTGTTTCACTGCTAAGAATAAAGCTTTGATGAGCATCTGTTTTATGTTTGTTGACACTGTCATTTCTCTTTGGTAAGCACCTTGGAATGGAGTTGCTGGGTCACATGTATTAAGTTTTTAATTTTCTGAGCAACTACCAGTTTGCCAAAGCATTTGTACCATTTTACACTCTCGCCAGCAACAAATGAGACCCATCCTCACTGACATCTGATATTGTCAGTTTTCTAACTCTTTAGCAGTACTGATGTGGTAGGCCATGGATTTGACTTTTCCCAATGACGAATGACATTGAGCGTCTTTTCATATACCTCTTGACCATTCGTATATCTTCTTTTGTGAAGTGTCCAAGTGTTTTGCCTTTGTTATTGGGTTCTTTTTATTGAGTTATATATTCTGAATAATAGTTCTTTTTCATATATATATAATATTTTCTCCTAGTTCATGGCTTCCTTTTCATTTTCTTATGTTTCAAAGAACAGAAATTTGTAATTTTGTTAAAGCCCAGTTTATCAGTTCTTTTGTTTATGGTTTACTCATTTTTTATCATGTAAGGAATCTTTGCCTATCTGAAGATCATAAAAATGTTCTCATGTTTACTTCTAGAAGTAAAATTGTTTTAGCTCTGAAGTTTCGGTCTGTGATCCATTTCCAGCTAATTTTTGTGTCTGAGGTAAAGGTTAAGATTCTTTTTTAAACTTGAAGTACAATTTACATACAGTAAAATTTATCCCTTTTTGTGTATGGCCGGGTTTTAGCAAACACTCTATAGTTATGTAACCACAACCACAAGACACAGAACAGTTCCATCAACCCCCCACAATGCCCTTGTGCCCCTGTAGTCAGCCCTTACCCCCTTCTGTTTTCTGTCCCTATAGTTTTGTCTTTTCCAGAATGTAATATAAATGGAATCACATTTGAGATTTATCCGTGTTGTTGTGTCTATCAGTAGTTCATTCCTTTTTATTGCTGAGTAGTGTTCCTTTGTATGGATTTAATATAATTTGTTTATCCAGTAACAGGTTGAAGGACATTTGGTTTGTTTCCACTTTGGGACAATTATGAATAAAGCTGTTACAGATATATGCATACAAGTTTTTGTGTGACCATAGTTTTCATTTCTATTGGAAAAATACCTAATGGGACTACTGGGTCATCTGATAAATGTGTGTTTTATTTTTTAAAAACTTTTTCCAAAGTGACTGTACCATTTTGCATCCCCACCAAAGAGAACAGTTGCTCTATATCCTCTCCAGTACTCGTATTGTGTTTTTTTATTGTAGACATTATTAATTAGATGTGTTATATCTCACTGTAATTATATTTGCATTTTCCTAATGAATAATGATAAGCATCATTTCACGGGCTTACTTGCCTTTTTTATATATAATTTGATTAGCAGCAGTTTTATTTTTTTTTATTTATTTTTGGCTGCGTTGGGTCTTTGTTGCTGCACACAGGCTTTCTCTAGCTGTAGCGGAGCTGGAGCTACTCTTGGTTGCGGAGCGCGGGCTTCTCGTGGTGGCTTCTCTTGTTGCGGAGCTCGGGCTCTAGGTGGACAGGCCTCAGTAGTTGTGGCGCACGGGCTCAGTAGTTGTGGCACAGGGGCTTAGTTGCTCCGCGGCATGTGGGATCTTCCTGGACCAGGGCTCGAACCCGTGTCGCCTGCATTGGCAGGCGGATTCTTAACCACTGCACCACCAGGGAAGTCCTTACTTGCCGTTTGAATATTTTCTTTGTTAAAGTGTTCACATCTTTTGCTCGTATGCTTAATTGGGTGGTTTTCTTATTGTTAAATTTTGAGAGTTTGTTATATATCCTGATTCATGCCCTTTGTCGGATAATGTGTTTTGCACATGTTTTCTCCAGGTCTGTGGTTTGTCTTTTCATCCCCTTAACAAGAATCTTTTGCTGACGAGTTTTAATTTAAATGAAGTCCAATATATCCTTTTTTTCTTTATGGATTGTGCTTTTGAAATCTTTCTTAACTCAAGGTCACAGAGATTTTCTCCTGTGTTTTCTTCCAGAAGTTTCATAGTTTAGGTTTTGCAGTTGGTCTGTGATCCATTTTTTATCCTATGCTTGTATATGGGATATGGTCAGGTTCTTTCCCTTTAATATTGATATCCAGTTGTGTCAGCACCACTTGTTGAAAAAGACTGTTCCTTCTCCCTTGAATTGCCTTTGCACCTTTATCCAAAATCAGCTGATCATTTATATGTGTGGGTTTATTTCTGGAGCCTGTATTTTGTTCCATTAATCTACATGTCTGTTTTTATGCCAGTACCACATGTCTTGATAACTGTAGTCTCCTAGTAAGTCTTGAAATCAAGTACATACTTGTTTCTTTTTAACATTTTCTGAGGTTCTTGTTTCCCTTACAGATCAATTTTTCCATTTTTTTCCTTTTCTGGTTTGTATTAAATACCTATTTTGAAGCAGGTTAAAATGCCCATTTTTCATTTCTAGTCCATTTTTCAGAATTTCATCCTGATCTCCCTAGTGTTTCATCCTCTCACGTCCCTCGCCTCAGTAGAAATTCTCCAGTGGTGGTTCTTCCTTTTTTGTGTGTGTGTTTCTGGCCGCACCGCATGGTATGCAGGATCTCAGTTCCCCAGCCGGGGGTCAAACCCATGCCCCCTGCAGTGGAATCATGGAGTCTTAACCACTGGATCACCGGGAAACTCCCTGGCTGTTCTTTTTTAAAAAACACCACCACCACTTTCTAATCCTGTTGGGGGGAGGGGTGTACTTGACTTTTCACATAGGTGCCTTCCTTTCTGTTAAGATTACTGGATCCTTGTAGGTGGCAGTCAGGTGTATCATACTGACATCTTTTTCAGAATTCAGGTGATCATAGAATCCTATTATGGAATAGGATCAGTCGATGTGTGTGGACTTAAGGTGTAGTGTGTTTAGTCATCACATGCATGAGGGTTCCAAGGCACAAAGGCATTAACTTCCCCAGAGACCCAGCTGGGGTTCACAACATAACCTGAATTCAAATGCTGAACCTTAACCCACAGTCCTGTTTCTATTAATTATACTTCCTCAATGCCAGAGTGTATTGTGGTTTTAATTTACTAGTGTGCTCTCATCAACCCCTGCCCCACAAAGCTGCAGTTAACAGATGATGTTTCTTAGAATAAATGGAGTCCTGGAAATGGGAAAAGTTGATTATTACGTGGTGAATACTTTTTGCCCTGTGGCGATAACCACAGTTATTCCATTATTTACTTGAAATGTATTTTATGTGAAATAGTAGGAACTTATTTCAAAAGATGTTACCTAGATTTTTTTTAAACAGAGTATTTGTGAAAAAAAAGTTTTTTCATATTCACTTGATCATGTTTAATCTGTTTTTTCATAAGTTTTTTAAAGTAGAAGCAATTCCTTGGATAATCTCGGGAAACTCTGAGCATGTTCAGTTACAGTCTTCACAGACCTTTATAAGATTAATTTCACCTATTCCAGTTATTCTGATGGCTGCTTTTTCTTAGTAATAGAGTTTTTATGTGGCTGGGAATTTGGGATTACAGATTGGTGTTTGAGTTGTTTTCCTCTTACTTCCTCTGCCCTCTTCCCATCTTTACTCACTCTTTTCTATTGGGTTTTTTCATTGGCCATCATCTGGCCCCAGTCCACAATCCTCTTGTGGGGAACTTGCTTGGTTCCTGGTAGGACTGCGTCCTGTCCCATTTGCTACCCCCATCCCAGACACATAAAAAATATGACCCTAGTGCTTGGTCAGCAGCTTTCTTTCAGTTTCTGGCTCTGGCCTCTTCCAAGGATCATTCAAGTCAATTATTAGAAGGCATCACTGATGTTTGTTCCTTGAGAAATTTTTTTTATATATAATTGTTTAATATATTTATTTTTATTTATTTATTTATTTATTTATGGCTGTGTTGGGTCTTCGTTGCTGCGCGCGGGCTTTCTCTAGTTGCATCTGGCGCGGTCTACTCTTCATTGTGGTGCACGGGCTTCTCATTGCAGTGGCGTCTCTTGTTGCAGAGCACGGGCTCTAGGTGAGCAGGCCTCAATAGTTGTGGCATGTGGGCTCAGTAGTTGTGGCTCGCAGCCTCTAGAGCGCAGTCTCAGTAGTTGTGGTGCACGGGCTTAGTTGCTCTGCGGCATGTGGGATCTTCCCGGACCAGGGCTCGAACCCGTGTCCCCTGCATTGGCAGGGGGACTCTTAACCACTGCACCACCAGGGAAGTCCCCCTTGAGAAATTTTACTTCCAGATTGTGTCAGTTAAGAGTGGGTGTAGAGTCAAGTGATAAGTAATGTTTCTTAAAGCAGAGAAGACTCCTATCACTCTAAAATACAAATTTATCAAATAGAAGAGGAGTGATTTGAGTGATATTTATAAGAAGATGCTAAAATTTTCAGTTCTTTTGCAATAATATTGCAGTCAATTAGTATGCTTTTGACTGCGAAATAATTTGTCTCATGCTGGCTTAAAGAATAAGGTGTATTCATTCACATAAATGGAAGACTAGTGGTTGACTAGTCAGTCAACTCAAGAACAGTTTCTTCCATCTCTTTTTTCCTGGCACCCTTGACCTTGGTCCAGGGGTTCTCAAACTTGTGGCACATTGGAATCACTCAGGGATCTTTATAACAATCCCCGTGCCCTGGATGCACCTTGTAGTAATTAAATCAGAATTACTTGAGGGTGAGGTCCAGCCAGTAGTTTTTGGAATTCCCTCTGTGTTTCCGGAGTGCAGGTAAGTTTGCGAACCAGTGTTCTAAACTTTAGAACTTGGTTTAGAGATCAGTATTACCAGGGAGCTTGGTAGAAGTGGAAAATCCCACACCCCACCCCACATCAAATAGATCAACAATCTGCACTTTAACGTAGTCCCTAGGAGAACTGCTTATTCTTTAACATTAGGGAAGCCCTGCTTTAGAACACTGGTTTTTTGTTTTGTTTTGTTTTGTTTTTTTGCGGTAAACGGGCCTCCCTCTGCCACGGCCTCTCCCGTTGTGGAGCACAGGCTCCAGACGCGCAGGCTCAGCGGCCATGGCTCACGGGCCCAGCCGCTCCGCGGCATGTGGGATCTTCCTGGACCGGGGCACGAAACCGTGTCCCCTGCATCGGCAGGCGGACTCTCAACCACTGCGCCACCAGGGAAGCCCAGAACACTGGTTTTCAAACTTCCAGACACGCTGGAATCACTGGAGGAGTTTGAAAAATACTGAGTGAAGCATGGGCCCCACCCTAGAAATTCTGATATGTAGGGGTTACCTGAAGTGTTACCTAGAATCTGGGTTTTGCTATTGCATCCTATAGTATTCAAGACGTTCATTTGTCCCCCGTTATTTCCTGTAAATTGGTAGTTAAATCTAGCAGTTTGGTCAGATTTAGGTGGTTTCTTTCTCTTTTCCCTTCCCCAGCCTCCTTAAAATTGCCTCCTTAAAATTGGTAGTTAAATCTAGCAGTTTGGTCAGATTTAGGTGGTTTCTTTCTCTTTTCCCTTCCCCAGCCTCCTTAAAATTGCTTCCAGGGTAGTGGTCTGTGTTTGTCTCAGGAGACCCATGATATCTGGTTATTTCTCCTTCCGCGGCATTAACAGCTGCTCCTCACCATTGCTTAGATCCATTCATTCACTAGTTCAAAAAACCATGGTAATTATTTGTTATGTTCTTTTGTTTACAAGGAATAGATACATATTTTCTCCAATTTATTGCATTTCTTATGCTTTTTTATTTTACTATACTTCTCACTATTAGAATTTATGTACCAAGCAATTTCTGTTTGTTCGCTGATATATCCTGGTGCCTAGAACCATGCCTAGAACATAATAGCTGCTTAATAGCTATTTGAGAAATTAATGAATTAATCCATACTCAGGGATTTGAAAACTTGGGATTCAGAATGGAATGAAATGTTACCAAACTTGACACTGTTAAAAATACAGGGCTTCCCTGGTGGCGCAGTGATTGGGAGTCCCCCTGCCGATGCAGGGGACACGGGTTCGTGCCCCGGTCCAGGAAGATCCCACATGCCACGGAGCGGCTGGGCCCGTGAGCCATGGCCGCTGAGCCTGCGCGTCTGGAGCCTGTGCTCCGCAACGGGAGAGGCCACAATAGTGAGAGCCCCGCGTACCGCAAAAAAAAAAAAAAAAAAATACAGCCATTGTGAGGCAGAACCGGGAGGAAAAAAGGTGTTTGGATAGATTGGGGAGCGCACCTCCTTATTTTACAGAGTGAATAGTGCAGCTCTTCTGTCTGTAACTGATGAAGCTACAAGTCCAGGTTTCAGTGCGAGTAGTGTAACCATTTAGCTCTGGGGAACTGGCGGGGAGAATAGACCACCTGCAGCTTGGTGGCTGTGTCAGCATCTGGTCCCTGTGGAGGCAGACATCCCAAAGTCACAACGTGCCTCCGGCCAATAGTTTCTTGGAATTGTTGTTATACGTTGCATGCTTCACTGTTCTTTGATTTCTTTTGTTAAGTGAAAGAGCTGCTGCTCTTCCTTAATTACCTCCGTAGCTTTAGCCTCTGTTTTCCTGACTTTTACTTCAAGGCTCCTCAAACCAGAGGCTACACACTTTTTGTCAGGTATTGTAGTCAGATTACTACAGGACATGCAGGTCACATGCATCCCCATGGTTGCATTTGATCTGGGTTAGTGGGGTAGAACTTTAAGTGACTGAGATCGTTTTCTGGAGGATGCGCTTAGCTCTGTGGTCAGGGATATAGCACCCAACGGCTGCAGCACCCAGCCAAGTCTTTCTATAGCACTGAGAGCAGAAAGGGAACGTAAGTCAGGGTGTACTCCCCTGGATTTTTAAACATATTTAATAAGTATGTCAGAGGCATGTGAACAAACCAGATGGATTGGAGTTAAACCAGTAGAGGAACGAAGAATGTGTTTAGAACTGTTTCATGAGGAAGGTTTGGAGGAGACCAGGAGCGGGGATGGGATGTAGAGCCCAGATGCTGGAATCGCTTCTGTGGAAAGAAGGGGGTGCTGCCCGCTTCCTCTGCGCCGTGGTGATAATTTGAAGAGGGCCAGGCAGGCGGGCTGCGTTGCACAGCCCAGGGGCTCCCTTCACACTGTCTGACGTGCACAGAGCCAAGGCAAAGGTGAGTGGAAGACAGAGGTGTCACAGCAGTTACCTCTAAGGTTCAGCCCCAGCTTGTAGTCATGGCTGTGTCCCAGTTCCTGGCCCATGTTGTGTGTTCTTTAAATGCTTATGATCTGAGCTGCTGGGAGGAACTGGAAGATTTGGGAACACCCTGCAGACAGGAGGAGGTAGGTGATTTAGAATGGTCACATTTGAACTTGGCACCTGAGGGGGGAGTGGTAATTAAACTTTAGGGTGCAGCACATGAGTGGGGGTTTGTTAATACTCCTGCCTGGGAGGTTTGGGTGGGGCTTAGGAATTTGCAGTTGCAGTAAGTTGCCCTGGGATGCTGCTGGAACCACACTTGGCTGCTTTCTTGGGAAGGGGACACTCAGAAAGGATTCCGAAAGACAGAGGAAAGGCCACAGCTTGAGAATGGTTGTCAAGCCACAGGGTTGGGAGCTTTTCTGCAGCTGAGCTCAACAGGCTCACAAAAGGCCAAAGATTAGATTAAGATCATAGAAGTATCAGCCCAGAGAAAGGAAATTGACAGGTTCTGATAAAAGAGTAGTGCGTGGTGCACAGTGATTTATCTTGGGACGTAAACTGATAGGGAAGGAAGTGAACCGTGGTAGAGATTGGAGATTCAGGAGATTCGTAGAGCAGGGTATATCTAACTTTTTGGGCTTTGGTCTATAGTAAGAAATACATTGTACGTTGTGACCCAGTCATAAATGTTTATATAGCTGAAAGTTCCATGACGACTTTATTATTTGCAGTCTACTCTGGTGTTCCTATTTCTTTAAAAACAGTGCTAGGGTTTCCCTGGTGGCGCAGTGGTTGAGAGTCCGCCTGCCGATGCAGGGGACGCGGGTTCGTGCCCCAGTCCGGGAAGATCCCACATGCCGCGAAGTGGCTGGGCCCGTGAGCCACGGACACTGAGCCTGCCCGTCCGGAGCCTGTGCTCCGCAACGGGAGAGGCCACAACAGTGAGAGGCCCGCGTACTACCAAAAATAAAAAATAAAAACGGTGCTGGTCCTAGCTCAGTATGTTGATTTCATGATCTGGTGGGTTTACAACCCCTGGTTTGAAAACATTGCTTCCAGAGATGGTCTGGATTAGGTGATGGGAGTCAGAAGGTGAGGGCGCTGGGAAGACGCACCACCTGCTTATTGATTGGTTCGCAGGAGGTGCAGGGTTGGAGGTGGAGTCGTCTGGGTGTTTCATGTCGTGCTCAGGAGGTGGTTGCTGAAGTGTGTGGAGGTGGTTATTATTGGTGGCAAGACCCCATAAGCTTGGAAGCTGAACTGTTAGTCAGTTCGTCTGCATGGACGTCGAAGTCCCATAAGGCAAGCTTAAGGACTCAAGGTAAAAATGAAAGCAGTTCTTGGGATGGGTTGTATGCTAGGTGCATGACGTTGGTCCTGATGGACCCTTCTGCCCAACGATTTGATAGCCTAGCAGATTGAAACCTACTCCTCCCCATTTTATCCCTGTGAACAAGTGACTGTCTGCTGTTCCAGAGGATGGTGGTTTAGGGGTGGGGAGTGATATATAAGTAATTTTTTTTCTTTATGGAGAATAAGCATGAAAAGTTGTTCAAAATTAACCTGAAAAGTATTAAAACGTTTGTATAAATAGTGCCTATTTTATAACAGTTGTGAAGTGTGAGAGATTCAGTTAACGACCTTGAAGGTATATCTTCTGTTGTGGAAATACTGGGTGAAAAAACTTACTGTGCTAAATTACCATTGCAAAAAATATATATATGACAGTGCTATTTCCACCTGGTAAAAGCTCAGAAGAAACTTTTTTTTTTTTTTTGTGGTACGCGGGCCTCTCACTATTGTGGCCTCTCCTGTTGCGGAGCACAGGCTCCAGATGCGCAGGCTCAGCGGCCATGGCTCACGGGCCCAGCCGCTCCGCGGCATGTGGGATCTTCCCAGACCGGGGCATGAACCCATGTCCCCTGCATCGGCAGGCAGACTCTCAACCACTGCGCCACCAGGGAAGCCCCAGAAGAAACTTTTTAAAAATGATTTTTATGACTTTTAAAACTAAGGCGGTTCTTAGTTTGGAGGGAAAATATTTGGAAGTTAATTGTGGGATATTGAGATATATTTTCAAACCTCTTATAGTACTGTTATATCATAAAATGAGTGATTTATGTCTGTGTTGATAAACACACATCTGGGCACGTGCTGCTTTTCCACTTATTTCAGATCACTCCTATATTGCTTTCGTATAACATTTCTCCAAAGAGTTGATCTGGAGTTGAGATTCTCTTCAGATTGTACAAATTAATGCACCTTTCGAGAGCATGATCATTGTTGAAACATCTTCAGGAAATAACTAGTGTTTCAGAATCTGAATTTGATAAGGACAAAAGCCAAATAAATGTATGAACTTATTATGAGGGGAAAAATTTAAAGGTGCTCAAGTAAAGAACATAATTTGCTGTAGATCAACGAAGTCTTTTGTAGCTGCTGCAAGCAAACTGCTTGCGAAACTTGACCAGAGAGCCGAATTGCTGCTTTGGAGGATGAGGATGGTAAGGACGTCTCTGAAAGCCAGAAATTACTAGAACCAGGACTGAGAACACTATGAGCAGTGGGCTTTATTTACTAAGAATAATTATCATTTAGTGCTGACTTGTAAAGATTTCAGCACTAGTTGTCTTCTATATAATTCTACTTTTTAATGGAAACCATAGAAAACCACTGTGTCAAGTCTGCAAATGTAGCCTCCCTGTCCGTTCTTAGTTTAAGTAATTAATGATCTCCCTTAGGGGGGAGTCCAAGGATGAGAGACCCAAGGGAGACCTAGCTTTTCTTCAGTCCTGCTTCTGCTGATGAATAATCCCTTTTTCCGAGGACCAGTCCAGCTTGCCCCCTGAGGAACTGCAGTTTTAAATCTTGTGTCCCAGTTACTTGTGAAGGTGATAGTTTGCTGTCAGCCTGCATTGTGATTTGGGTTGAACTACATTGTCTGCTTTTGCCAGAATAATTACTTGTGTTTTCAAGTTAAATGTCCATTTAGCCTGTCAAATAATTTATGCCCTTTATAAAGGTACAAATGAGGAGCTCTTCTTGGGATATGTGCCAATAATTGTATTTTTAAATGTGGTCCAGTTGTTATCTATAACTCCATCTTTGCACTTTATCTCATGCTGTCTTGTTTACTGTGTGTAACTTGCTTTTGGCTTCTGAAATTTCACCTGATCAGTCCTGAGGCTATTCTCCCCCTCCCCTCACCCCTGCAAGTAAGGCTGTTGAGACTTAGCTGGTGCCAGTACATAATGGTTTGTTACCGTCTAATCCAGTGTTTCCTACTGGTTTCCCTCCTCTTTGGGGGAACTTAGTATGTATATCACACCCTCTTTCTTTCACTATTTTTAATCCAGTTCTGCTTTTTAAAAGTTTTAAAAATCATTTTTAATTCCTTTTGTTTTTAATTCTTCAAAGGCTCTAAAGAAGTTTATTTTCTTTCTAAAATTTTTCAGTTTTGCTAGCTTACAAAAGAGTGTTTTTTTTCCTTGCTGCTTTCATTACATAAAATAGCTTTGCTGTATTTTGAGCTAAATGCTCCTTTATGGGCTAGCTTATATAACATGGTTCCTTTTGAACACAATCCGTTTGAAGTGTGTGGCGTTCCTGGACTACCACTGTATCCCTATGACACAGGCAAGCCCGTGCTTGGACACCAGCACAGACCAGAACTGTGTTTCCTAGTCATGTGTATAAATTGACACCTTCTGTAGTATCTGAGTGTGTGAGTGTGCCCTTTGGAGGTCTGAGCCCACATGTCTACAGTGTGTTGGGCACTGCTCTGGTCTTGGTAGACTAATTAAAGAAGAGAATTTCAGATAACTTTAAGCACTAAAAAGAAATAAAACAAGGCGGCTATGAGAGAGTGACTGTGAGGGAGCTGGCGCCACCTTCGGTTGGGCGGTCTCGGAGAAGGGACGTTTGAGCGGAGGCCAGAATACGATAAAAGGGAGTCTGTACATTCAGAGATGGGGGGTGGCCGGGACAAAGGCACAAAGGCGGGCAGGAACTTGGCAGGGATAGAAGGATGTGACTGGAGCCTGGGAGGGCCTGGGAGGAGGAGGGAGGGCAGCAGATGAGGTAGGGAAGGGGGCAGAGCAGGGCACCCGCGGGGAGAGCCCGGGATTGTGGGCAGGGTTAGGAGCTGGGGGTTATTCTGATGGCAGTGAGGATTTTAAGTAGGGAAGTAACATTTAATTTTCAAAAGCTTTTGTAGGCTGCTTTGTAGAGAAGGATTTCAGTTGTTCGTCATTCTGGAGACGCTCTCAACGGTGCTTAGCTGCTCACGAGGAGCGGGCAGTCCTGCCAACTTAGGGCTTTTCTCGTTGTCTCCCCGCAGCCCCTACTTATAAGCTTGCGTATTAGTTAATTTGAGTGTATGGGGACTGCCCTTGGTGTGAAAACACTGTGCCCGCTGTGGGCCGCACCTCTCCGTGGTCTGGAGGAGGACAGGCCCAACCCAAACCCCAGGAGCGTAAAACTGGTTTTACCAAACCTCTCTCCTTGGTTCTCCCTGCGCCTCCTTTGAGATGGAAGTTCCGTGAGATACAGCGAGCATGTAGAGTGTGTGCTTTAATGATCTGAGGACGCGTGAGAGAAGGAAGCGTTTGGGGTGAAATTAGGGAGGGACCACTTCCTATTTCCTGCTG
>NW_006797698.1:1670230-1676510 GCF_000442215.2 Lipotes vexillifer
TCCTGCTGATAAAATCAGTCTGCCCTTCGTATTCGCCCCACATCCGGGGGTCAACCAACCTCGGATGGAAAATATGGTGGGCGGGGGGCAGAAAGTTCCAAAATGCAAAACTTGAATTTATTGCACGCTGGCAACTGTTTACATGGCATTTACATTGTATTATTGGGTATTATAAGTAATCTAGAGATTCAAAAGTATGTGGGAAAATGTGCTAGGTTGTATGCAAATTCTACGCCTTTTTTTTATTGTGGTTTAGTTGATTTACAACCTTGTGTTAGTTTCAAGTGTACAGCAAAGTGATTCAGTTATGCATATATATTATTTTTCATATTCTTTCCCATTATGGTTTATTACATGATATTGATTGTAGTTCTCTGTGCTATACAGTGGGACCTTGTTTATCTGTTTAGCAGTATATAACTGCTGATCCCAAGCTCCTAATTTATCCCTCTCCCCACCTTCCCCCTTTGGTAACCATAAATTTGTTTTCTGTGTCTGTGAGTCTGTTTCTGTTTTGTAAATAAATTCATTAATACTACACCGTTTTATGTAAGGGACTTGAGTATCCTCGGATTTTGGTGTCTGAGGGGAGGGATGGCTGTAATGTGGCCTGTGTTCTTGCAGTGTTTCTTCACAGGGTATCCTCTTCTAAAGTCCTCCACTAGAAATTTACTGACAACAGGAGGGTGAGAACTTGGGGCTCTGATTCTTGATTTGTTAACATACAGGCTCAACTATTACTGGTGATTTTGTGAAGTCAGAGCATTTCTTTATTGTCTTCTGTGTGCCAGACATTGTGAGGCCTTCAATACCGAATGATTGAGAGAGAATTTCTACCTTGAAGGAGTTTTAGAAACCGACTTTTATCACATACTTTCAGATTATCCTCTTTAAAAACTACCTGGTAACACAACAGCCGTAAGTGAAGAGCCCAGAGAAACTGATCGTGCTTTATTAATTTCGAGTTCAAAATTACTAGCCATATTTCAGGGACACCAGAGGAAATTAGCTGAAACCTTATTTAAGAGTTTGTTTACTTTTGACAAACTATATGATATGTGTACTGGTCAGTACTGTTTGTTAATTTCACAGACATGTGTAATTCATAATAGTGTAATTGCTTAAATTCCTGTAGTATATATGGAATTTATTTCCATTTAGAGTATTTCTTGGTAAAATAGTAGAATTAAAGTTTTTTTTAACCTTAATATGCCAGTGCGTACTCAGCTATTGCTCTCTTTTATAGGGAAATCCTCATTGACGATTCAGTTTGTTGAAGGCCAATTTGTTGATTCCTACGATCCAACCATAGAAAACAGTAAGTATTGTTTTCAAGGATTTATAAACTGAGAAGCCTGCTTTTTGCCTACAAACAGCCACTGTGTATTCCTGGAGGCTTTGATTGCAGGGGGTATTCAGTTAAACCTATAGATCTCCAACTGGGGGCCCAAAAAAGCTTCAAAAGCTTTATCCACTTTACACTGAATGAATTTTATTCAGTGTCTGGGTCCCACCATCTAGAAATTGTTATTCATCTCCATAGGAATCCATTTTTACATTGGAACCTCGTATTAGAGATGCTGCTTTAAGAAAACAAGTAGAGAGCAGAATCTTTTTTTTTTTTTTTTCCCTTCTCAACAGTAGCCCTTCTTAGGGATTCCAAGCTTAAAAAGAAAGGATGAACACACTCCAGATCCTTTGTACCTTACTCTTGTAGAAGTGCTAGTCCCCCAACCCCTTCTAGTTCTAAAGACTTGAGAGGAGGCTGTGGAGAAAAGAGCTGTCGGGGATTGGAGAGAGCCCTCGCAGCATTTTCTGAGCAGTTGGCTCCAAAGCCTATTGGCATTTCAGGCCATGTGCAGAAAAAAGCACCGAAGACCAGAACCAGTCACAGCCTTTACCCCGTCTAGTTTCAGTCCATGGTTTCAGAATCTTCCTGAAGGATTCTAGGACTACGACACGAGTCTTGATTCTAGGGATCATGGAAGAGAACCTGAAACACTTCCATCCAGGGAAGCTGGTCTTGTTTTGTGCTATCTTAGAACCCTAGGTAGGCCCTGGAACCAGTCTTCTTAGTTTCTGGGCACCAGGACTTAACTAGGATTTATCACCAGGAGCACATAGATTTAAACGTGGGATTCATCAAACCCTGATTGGCATGTTAGACATGAAGCCGACTTAACAGCCACGTTCATGGACTTTAACAGCTAGATTCACAGACTTCACCTGCCCAAAGCTTGCAAGAGAGAGACTTAAGAAGACGCTTACAACAGGGGGGTGGACAAACTATGGCCTGCAGGTCACACAGGCCCCACAGGCCCCACTGCCTTTTTGTACAGCCCATGAGCAAAGTATGGTTTTTACATTTTTCATATTTGAAAAGGAATAATGTTTGCGACATGTGAATGTTCTGTGAATTTTAGATTTCAGCACCCTAGAGTTTTATCAGAACACGGCCCTGCTTGTTCCCTTACACTATACTGTCTGTGGCTCTACCATAGCAGAGCTGTTGAGTAGTTGCTGCAGAGACCATATGGCCCACAAAGCCTAAAATAGTTACTGTCTGGCCCTTTTCTGGAAGAGTTTGCCAGCTTCTGGCTTGAAATATTCAGCTGTCCTTCGTGTCCTGGTGTGCTGGTGGCAGGGAAGGAAAGCTGTTGGTTGCTAAGCTAACTCTGGGAAGAGAGTTTGAAGTAAGCCCTGCCACTATCAGGAGGGAGGAGTCCTGCCCTCATGCGGTGTTGATTTGTTAGCTGGCACATGATGGTCTGCCGGTGTGAGGGGCAGACTCATTTTAATGCTACCTGAACAGGTTCGGTTGTCCACCACTGTGATAAGAAGAGAAGAAAGCCGTGATCTTGCCCTTAATATTTGCTGTATGTAGCAATTTTTAATTTTGTGTCCTTAAAGAGATAAGGTTCATTTGGGAATTTTAGTCATAGAACAGTAGAGGATAGTTTTCGTGGTAAGCTCTGCCCATAAAAGTGGTTCTTATAATTGTGTATCTTTGTGCTATTTAAAATTGAGTTGGAAGGAGAGTCACGGTGTTGAATATAAATACATTTTCTTTATATGTAAGGAATGGGCCCAGTGAAAGAAAGTACAACTTTCTTACCTTGATAGTATCTCAAAAACAGAATGATATGACCCTACTTTGAAGGCTGTGAGCATCAACTTGAATCATGATTTTAATGTTTACCTGTCTAACACTTACTGTTAAATAGTAAAGAATGAATTAACAGTATTTATTAAATCTTTAGGCAAGAGCAGAAGTGACTGTCAAGGGCATGTGAATCCCTTAAAAGTTCATGAGACATATACAGACATCACATTCCTTTTACCAGGCTTCTGACCGTCTAACACAGGGCAGAAATCCTTCCTCCACCCTTTCCCCCATGATTTAGTAGAAAAACATTGTTCAGAGATAACAAGGAATGAGAAAGGGAATAGTTATCATAAACTCATTGCTAGCAACATAAATGAATGGGTAGTTTTATGGTTTTAAAAAGCCCAGCACTCTGTAAATCTGGGGACTCTTTTTACACTTAACTTTATAATATAGAACAGGTTGTTTCTGTCAGACGTTCAGTAGTAACACGTCTCTGTGGAGTATCACGGCAAAAGCAAAAATGCTGCGACTGTGTCATCTTCTTTTAACGTAGCGGTATAGGAGAATAATATCAATGAAACCATAATAATATTTTCTAGTTTGGGGAAATTTCTAGACCAAATACTGCTATGCAGATGTAGCTTTTTTATATACTGTAGTGATAATCTCACAACTCATGCAAACTAAATTGATATGATGAAATTTAACTAATGGTGGTTTATAATCTAAAGGAAAATATAGCAGTTCACAGTTTCTGCCATTCAAGGTAGCCCTGTTGATGAATTAATAGAGCTGCTCTCAGAAAGTTGGGGAATTCTCATTAGGAGTTTTGCAGCATTATCAAGCATTGCATGGTGGGTAGACTTCTCAGTAGGATATGAATTAGGAGTTCTCAATACACTTTAGTAATACAAATCTGAACTTTGTGAATATCCAATTTTAGAAATCTCTTATTACCTTGGTTATTAGTAGGTTTAACTAGTAAGTGGCTATTAGTCTGCTTAGGGCAGTCTCAGGGTTTTAGGTTGGAAATTGGATTAATTTCTCCAGTGATTGAAAAAGGGAGGGAGAGAGGAAAGTGATACCAGGAGAGAGCCAGCTTTGCCTTTCTACACAAGGAGGGCGTAGGAGAATCTGTTCCTGGTTTATGGAACTGACAGACATACCTCTCATTACACTTCGCTTTTTTTCTATAGTAACAAGAAGAGGCAGTTTTCCTGTGGCAGATGGAAGGTCTTCAATTTCATTTCACTGCTGTGTGTAGGAGGATTTACATCCTTTTTAAAGGCAACGAAATACTAAAACGTTTACTAATATCTTATTTCTTGTATGTCTCTTCCCTCACTAGCCAGTACTCCCCCAGCCTCCTTGGCTGAATTTTCGTTGTTTTTCTGACCCGGCATCACAGGTGCCCCTCTGGCTCTCTCTGAACTTGCTTTCTTGTGATCCTCGCTCTCCAAGAACTGGCTGGGCTCACCACAGCCCCCAGCCTCTCCTCTCCCCTGAACTGGTATTTCGTGGGCTTTCCAACTGAACCTACCTAAACCTAGGCCCTGCTCCCTCCCTCTCCCCTCCCGCTGTGCTGCACCTCCAGGCTTTCCCTCTGTTGATAGATGGTAAATCGTGCGTTTGCTCAGGCCAAAAACTTTGGAGTCATCCTGATCTCTGTTCTCTCACACCTACTTCCAGTCAATCAGAAAATCCTTTTGGTTCTACCTGTGCAGTACATCCAGAATCCACCGTTTCTCACACCTCCATCTCTGTCCCTCTAGTCCAGGCCACCGTCATCCTTTGATCACGATAGTCTGTGTAGCCACTATACTGTGGGCTCCTACTGATGTTCCGTATCCATTTTTGTCCGTTTCAATTATTCACAGCATAGCCAGAGTGATCTTTCTAAAATGTAGATCAGACCAGGTTACTCCCTGCTCAAAACCCTTGGTTTTCCCGTCACATTCTGAATAAAAACCTGCGGTCCTCACCGTGTCCTAATAATGTCTCCTGCCTCGTCTCCAGCCGTTCTCTCGCAGGCTCAGCTGCTTTGCCTTCTCACTTTGCCCTGCCTTTCTTACTTCTTCACTTGCAGTTTAGGCTCTGCCTGGATGCTTCTCACAGAGAAGACACCTGACTCTGTGTGTGTCTCGTTTGCCTCTCTGTCTGCTTCCGCCTCCTTTTACTGGGATGTCAGCTCATGAGGCCAGAGACTCTGCAGTGTCTCGAGCACCTGGAACGATGCTGGTGGTGATCATGGGCACTCAAAAAATAGTTCTTGAATGAATGAATGTTTTGTTTCAATAATGCTTTCACAATAATTCCATTATCCTTCACAACCACAACTACTTAGTGCTAATTGAAGGTTACAGGTTTGTTGCTCACCAGCCTTCCTTACAGAATTTTCATCGAGTCTAAGACGCACCTCTGATCTTACCTGACTGAGGTGTCGTTGGGCATCCCAAGTTCAGAGAGGTTACAACGTGGGGGGAAAAAAATTCCAATAGAATTTTTTTCTTAGAAATGATGAAAACCGTTTATATTGGGTATTCCCTGTCTTGTTATATTCTGCTTCAGTTTTCATCTAGTTTGACTATTTCATTAAAGTGATAATTTTCAGAAAGGGTACAAGAATGATATAAAGTGTGGAAATTGGCTTGAGTAGTCTGGTCTGTGATTTTCACTCTCCTGATTCTAGCAGCCCTGCCCACATCAGAAAAGTATGGTGCTACTATGAGTATCTTTGATTATTGCTTCTCTTTCATCCATCCTTTCTCTCCCAGTGGAATTCATCATTCAGATAAGATCGCTCTCTCCTCCTTGTTAACGGTTTTCTCGTTAACGGTTTTCTCTCCCGATTTTCATCTGTCTCTTTTTGCTTTCTCTTTTGTCTGTGGGACAAAGTGGGCAAAAGTGGGTCCTCTCTCAGCTGTTCAAGGTATAGATTCTGTTGCCCGGCTCCAGTCAGGAGATTTGAAGACTCATTGTGAGTCAAGATGGCTGGGACGGGGTGTACAGAAGAAATCTGTTCCATTTCGTTATCAGGGTTCCAGATGGTTACTTTTTAATATCCTGTTACTATTAATAGTTCTTTCCTCTCCATTTGTTTGAAGTCTGTCTCCTTAGAATTGTGAATTTTCCCCAAGTTATTTGAGTCTGATTTCCCCCCAGGTAGGGAAA
>NW_006797698.1:1676520-1678419 GCF_000442215.2 Lipotes vexillifer
GGAAAGGTTGTTGTGACAAATTGCTTGCATCTTTCAGCTAAGTGGAGATGATGGCTTCACACAGAACATGTTCTGTTGCTGTCCTCTCTCAATAAAATTGCTAATTTTCTAGGTACTGAAAGTTCTTAGCACTTCAGTTAATATCAGCTCTTCCGTACTCTGGCACCAGACTTGCTATAAATTAATGACAAGTTGTGTGCTTTTGGTTCATTCTAGAACTCAGACTTTATGTAATATATTTCACTTTTTCACAAGAGGAAAAGACTGTCCACAGCTAGAGCATTCAGATCACTTCTACAAGATTTGAAGCGTTGCCTACTTTGTTTCTTTGGAAAAGGTTCAAGGTTTACCCAACATTGGTTTTAGTCAGTCAGCGTTGCTTAGTAAAATAATGGAAGTAGGGAACAATCTATAAACTCAGATATTCTTTTTTGTTTTGTGGAATTTTTTTATGAGATTACTAAGGACTCTGCTTAATTGGTTGTCATTGTTTGAGCTTTCAGTGATCCCAAGTTCATGTTTCCCTAGCTAATATTTAATTCCTTTTTCACTGTAGCTTTCACAAAATTGATCACAGTAAATGGACAAGAATATCATCTTCAACTTGTAGATACAGCTGGGCAGGTAAGTGTGTCAGAATCCCATATAGCGCACCTGACAGCCCTAGCCCCGCCACTGACGCTTAAACACAATGACACTACCAAGAAAACCCCTTGTGATTTATGTGTGTTTGGATATTAACAGGCTGTCTACTTTGTCTTTTCTAAGATATTTACAGAAGTTTTTCAAATAATTAACTTGTTTTTCTACTGTAGAATTGTTTTAAATATATTCATCATAACATTGTAAAGGTTTATATTTATTAAAGGTTAGTTGTTCTCTATTTTCTAAAGGTTGATTCTGTATCAGAGAATCACATTAGCCCTTTTCCTCCCTTTGTAGTATGTATCCTCCTACGTTAAGAAGAGAAGTTGATCTTTTCTAGGGAAAAGGCCTGGGAAAGGCATAGGGAAGAAATGAGCTGGTTGTATTGGATCTATTATGTGATTACAAGATTAAAGAGTGTCGGTCTGATTTGCTAGACAGTAACTGGCAAAGGTGAGTAACCCCCAAAAGAGGTATGCACAGGTTAATGTGGCAGTGATGTGGCGACTGGATCGCCAGAGGAATCAACTGGAAGCAAAGGATGAAAGAAATTAAGAGAACTTGAAGGGAGCCAAGAGAGCCCTTGTGACAGTGCACCTTCCCCCTTCCATGTCACCCAGTCCTGCTTTTCCTAGAAACCATTTTGTTTGGCTGAATTTATTACTGTTGACTGGAGGGTGGGGCATGTAAAGAAGCTGGGATGTCCCCTTGCATCTTACAACCGACAAAGGATCAGACTAGCAGGCGGGTGAGTGTAGGGTAGACTGGTCTGCCGTGTTAAATGGAGGCTTTTTTCTGGAACTTGGGGAAACTGGCATAGACCTAGAAAGATGTGGCCTGTCTTGCAGGTTTGGAATGAACTCCCTCTGCTTTATATTTTGAAGTGAACATAGAAGGAAAGTGTAACCCCCCCTAGTGAAGCAAGAAAATAGCTGTATTCGGTCGTTTTAGCACTGGAGGAACCCTGGAGTTTCCATTCTGGAAGCTTCAAATAAAATAAGTCAAAAATGTGTATGTCAGAGAGCTATAACATAAGTCATTCACTCAACATCCGTGGTGGATGTGCTGGGCTTTCGTCTTCAGACCTCATGGTGGTTTTCTTGGAGCAGAGCCATCCTAGGCTTTTACTCTACGGGGTTACCTGCCTATTGACAGAATGGGAGCCTGTTGGAACAAAGGAAGTAACAGAAGTCTCCATTAGCGACTGATGACATAGAGAACGCAGCTTATCTTAGAAGTTAGTGTACGAAGAGC
>NW_006797698.1:1678429-1702132 GCF_000442215.2 Lipotes vexillifer
GGACCTTGTCCTGGATTCTTAGTGTTGGTGTTTTTTATAATAGTTCAGACAATTGTGTAATTTATTACCTAAAACAAGACACTTCTAAGAGTGAAGGGGGGACACTGGTAACGGGCTGGGACAACAGGTATAAGCTGAGAGTGTCCTGGGTGAAGGAATATGGGAGTCTGACATTATCAAGATTTCGGTTTGGGACTTCCCTGGTGGCGCAGCGGTTAGGAATCCTCCTGCCAATGCAGGGGACACGGGTTCAAGCCCTGTTCCGGGAAGATCCCACACACCGCAGAGCAACTAAGCCCGTGCACCACAACTACTGAGCCTGTGCTCTAGAGCCCGTGAGCCACAACTACTGAGCCTGCGTGCCGCAACTACTGAAACCCACACGCCTAGAGCCTGTGCTCCACAACAAAGAGAAGCCACCGCAATGAGAAGCCCGAGCACTGCAATGAAGAGTAGCCCCTGCTTGCCGCAACTAGAGAAAGCCCACGCGCAGCAACGAAGACCCAACGCAGCCATAAATAAATGTATGTATGTATGTGTGCATGTATGTAACAATTTTTAAAAATCCATTAAAAAAAAGAATCCTCCTGCCACTGCAGGGGACACGGGTTCGATCCCTGGTCCAGGGAGATTCCGCATGTCGCAGAGCAGCTAAGCCCGTGTGCCACAACTACTGAGCCCACGCTCCTAGAGCCCGTGCACTGCAATGAAGAATAGCCCCCACTCGCCGCAACTAGAGAAAACCTGCACGCAGCAATGAAGACCCAACGCGGCCAAAAAAAAAAAGATTTCGGTTTGCTTTTATATCTTAGTTTTGAATTTTCATTAAGCTCGTGGAAAGTAAGGGTAAGGATGTAGATTGATAAATCACTTTCATGTGACGTAACTATAGCAATTCATTTTATAATAGGCCAGAAGGAGAATCAGTATTTCGTAGTTGTTCGGAGCATGGGCTCTGCAGTCACACTACATGGATTTGAATCCTAGGTTTTCTTACTAACTCATTGGCCTTGAGAAAAGTAACAAACTTTTCTGTGCCTCATCCGTTTCATCTGTATAATGGTGATAACTGTGGTGCCTGCCTTCACATGATTGTTATATGTTTTAGAGGTGATTTATGAGCTTCAAGAGAATGTGATCCTTACTTGTAGTTCTTTGATGCCACTGAGGCTAGAGCGGGGGCCTAGCATGGAAACTCAGTTGAGGTTCACAGTGTGAGTGGGAGTCGTGCAGGAATCTCTTATACTTGGAAGAGAGCTGTGTCCTCGAAAACATTTCTCTGGAGAGAAAATTCTTTATATTGACTCTCCTTATGAAAATAGAACGTGTGTTCCTCAGAGATTCTGTTTTGCTCTAAAGCATAAATGTACACTTGGACATCACACGCCTTTAACTGTTTTAATGATAGAGTAATATAAAGAATGACCCCAAAAGGATCAGAGCTCTCAGGGAATGAGTGTACAGTGTGAGCATGCGAAGAGCATAGGTTAATTCCTGGCTCTGCTGTCTTGCTCTTTTGGGCTTTGTTACCGCTGGCTAAGAATATTTAGAGAATTTTTGCACAAAATATATTCAGATTTAGCTACTTTGAATAATTTGTTCTCATTGCAGCTAATAGTTCCAAAAGGCTATATTCACAGTTGGGAGACCGTAAAAGGTTATGCTGGTATTTACAATTCACGATGGTGCAACAGGGGTGGTATTTCCTTATGCCACAGTCTTGCCCTCATTCTGTAGAAATTGGATGAGCTAACACTTTATATTTACTGCTCTAAGAACTGTTTTTAAATCGGATTCATATCACGGGGTTGAGACTGCTGGTAGCAAGGAAAAATGATTATGATAGCAAGTACTGTTCATTTAGCAGTTTATTTTATACAGCTGATTTAATTGCCCAGCTAGGGATGATAATGAACAGAGTGAATGGATTATTTTTAGTTTGCTTGAAATATTTTGTTTTGACCTAATTTAAGTAAACTCAATGACAAGTGACTCAGAGACAGTCAATTTTAATGTCAAATTCCCTTTTTAAAAAAAGTTTTAAATTCATTTAAAAAATAACAATAATACATGTACATGTTATAGAAATAAAATAACACAAAAAGGTAAATAGTCAAAATTAAATCTTTCCACTGTAGCTATCTTAGCTTCACTCCGCCAACAGTAACCCATTATCAGTTTCTAGTAAATTCTTCCAAGCTGTTTTATACGTGAACATGCAAATATAGTTTTAACCTATTTTTTTCTTTTCTACACAAAAAGCGTGTCTCTATATCTCCATCTTGGAAATTATTCCGTATCAGTGTATACGGGCTCTTTTCTTCCCCCCATGGCTGCATAATGTCCCATTGTTCAGATACATTGTAATTTAACTATTGATCAGCAGTTAGGTTGTTTCCAGTCATGCCACCACCAGCAGTGCCACAGCCAGTATCTTGTGTTACTTTAGAAGGATGGTATGTATGTAAGAAAATGTCCTGGGTGTGGGATTGCTGGACCATAGGGTCACATTCTTGGCAGCAGTGAATAGGCGTGCCTGTTTCCCTACGCCCTCGCCAACACGACGGGTTACCACATTTTTTGATATTTGCCAATCTGCTGGGTGAAAAAATAGTATCTCTGTGTCGTGTTTTTCTTCTTAAAAAGGAATTTGATCATATTTTCCTGTGTTTGAGGGCATTTGTATTATATTTCCTTTCTGCACGTTATCCTGTCTATTCATGTACTTTGCCCTTGTCTATTGGGAGGATGGTCTTTGCTTGTTGAATTGAAAGATCACTTAATGTGTGAAGAAAATTAGCACTAGAAAATTAGCTACGGAACTTGCCTGACGTTCCAGTGGTAAAGAATCCACCTTCCAATGCAGGGGACGTGGGTTCAATCCCTGGTCAGGGAACTAAGATCCCACATCTGCGAGGCAGCTAAGCCTGCACGCCGCAACTACTGAGCCCACATACCTCAACTAGAGAGCCTGCGTGCTGCAAACTACAGAGCCCGCACACCACAACTAGAGAGAGAAAACCCACACGCCACAACTAGAGAGAAGCCTGCGCACCACGACGAAAGATCCCATGCGCTGCATCTAAGACCCGACGCAGCTAAAAAAATAAATAGATATACCTTAAAAAAAGAAAATTAGCTGCAGGGTTCTGTTTTATTTTCAGTCCGTCTTTTGTTTATGTTTTTTGTTTGGGAGGTTTTCAGCCATGAAGAACGTCTTCATTTTCATGTGGTTGAATTTATTAATCTCTTTTTAACCAATACTAGTTTTTTAAAATTCTCCCATCCACTATGTACCTAGTTTCAGTTTTCATCTTCAGATCTTTTATTTCTCTGGAATACATTTTTGCTAAGGTTTGAGGTAGAGATCCAACTTAGCCATTTCCCCACAGATGGCTCTGCATTTGTTCCTTGTACATTTTGTTGAGGGTTACTTTTTATCCTTACTGGTTTGAAGTGCCAGTATTTTCATATACCTACTTGCCATGACTGTTTGGGTCTTTGTAGATTTCCCTGTCTGCTCCATTCATGAGCTAGTATTGCACTATTTTAATTACCGTAGCTTTATGGTTTCCACCCACCTGCCTCTGCAGTTGCTGTTCTTTCTCCGGAAGTATACTTTTTATCAGGATTATGTTACATTTGTATATTAATTTAGGATTACTTAGTGGATACCCTTCTGATTCTACACATTCTTGCTGAAGACGTGGCACACTCTTCCGCTGATTTAACTCTTTTATCTCTTGGGCGTATTTTAAGATTTTCTTCAGATGGATCATATACTTTTATTTTCTTAGGCTTATTACTAGGAATTTTGTCCTTTTTGGTTGCTTTAAAGCTGAGGGTCTTTTTCCTCTGTTAATACTTTATATTTTTTATACTGTACTTCTTGAATATGATTATCCTTTTCCTTTTTCCCACATCTTCACTTTCAGGAAAAAGGTAATTTGAACTTTGGGTCTGCTGTACCTGAGCTGGTGACTAAAATCATTTGAAATTTTGTTTTTAATCTGGGTCAAAAGATCTCTCATTCCATTAACAACTTGTTTTTCAACATCAACACTAAAATGAATTCAACTTAATAAAAGTTGTACTATTAATGAAGGTTTTATTTTGCATATGTAGTAAGCTCTGTGATGTTGAAATGCTATTGTGATTAATGACTATAATATCAGAGAGTTGATAGTAAAACTTTTAATTTTTTTTAAGACACTTTAACATAGGGCAGTGACTCAGGGTCATCATCATAATCACGCTATGGAATTGCAGAGTTAACAGAGACAGTTAGTTACTTGATATAAGGGTGGCTTGCATGATTTTTCTATAATAGTGCCTGGGATGTGTGGTATATTAACAATTATATTTCAACTGAGAAGGAAATGTTTGTACCATACAGTGGCACTCTTGAGTACTGCATTGACATTAAACACTCTTGTAGTCTTTGATAATTCTGTATCTAAAGCAGCAGGGTTTTTCTTAAAGCATTGTAAAACTGGTACTAACAGGCTGTTGCATAATGTGTACCTTTCTTTCTAATTCCTGAAGTTGCTCAATATATAGCTCATTTGATCCTAAAAAGTCTGAATATACTGACTGAGTCTAGTGTCTTGTTTCTCTTCTCTCTTCCTCTTTTTCAAGTGCTGGTAGCAACCCACTAATGACTGGTACACTGGGCTCAGGCCATTGTGACTCATGTGCAGAAAATAGGTGAAAATACACGTTTATGGAATAGACTAGTAGCACTTGTGAATTTACTGAGAGGCCTAAGAGACTCTGGACTTTGAGGCCCATGAAGGAGAGGCGGTGGTGCTTTTCCCTTGACACAAGGTCACGGAACCAGTCTTTTCATTCCTTCCATCATCTTCTCCCAGGAACTGCAGCAGACGTCAGCTGTCCCTCAGAAGTCTTAGAATAGGGGCTTCCCTGGTGGTCCAGTGGTTAGGACTCTGCGCTCCCAATGCAGCGGACATGGGTTCCATCCCTGGTTGGGGAATTAGGATCCTGCATTCTGCATGGCAAAAAGAAAGAAAGGGAGGGAGGGAGGGAGGGAGGAAGGAAGAAGAAAAGGTCTTAGAATAGCCTGGGTCATTTTTCAATATTGGCTTAAAGCATATTATTGCCCCCAAACCAGTCCTAAGTAAATCTTGAGTGTGTAGGCTATATGTCTCTAGAATAACAGATTAATCCATTTTTTGTTCACTTTGATTTCTTTGACCATGTATGTGATATGTGAGATTGCTTGTTACGCTACTCAAATGTAATTATTTTTTTCTTTCACAGGATGAATATTCCATCTTTCCTCAGACATATTCCATAGATATTAATGGTTATATTCTTGTGTATTCTGTTACATCAATCAAAAGGTAAGGCCCACTTTGCTTGCTTGAGTTTATTTGCTGTGCTTAGATGGCATTAATCCTTCTAAGGGATTATGCAGGAATTGGCAGTAGTAACAACTAGACTTTAATGGTTTTTAGTGGTTGTCTTGTGGAGCAAACAGGTTGTTAAGGGCAAAAAAATTATCCCATTAGGTGTTCTCTTACACTGATGGAGTACAAAAACTCTGTTATTTCTTACCTCAGGCTGCCTAGCTAGACAGTGACTGAACATGATCTGAGCTTTTCTGCTGATTGCAATGGGAAATGCATTAATTGATTTACTTTTTGTGTGTTTTCACCGTATTAGTGTGGAGCATGGGCTGATTGCTAGGGCCCTCTCGCTAAGCAACATTCCGCAAATGTTAATTCAGAGATTAAATCAGCCCAGTTGTAGACTTTCCTATTTAAATATCTCACCTATTCCACTTTGAATATTCTCAGTTAAGGGCTGCTGAGTGTTGAATACACGCACATGTGAAAAAGTGGTAGGAAAAAATAAAGGAATTCCTTGTGTTCGGTTTACTTTATATTAAAATGGTGAGTCTATGACATTTTCCATTTTTCCCACTATAAATATTACATAACAAACGTTTTAAAACATCACCACTAAAATGGATGTCTGATTTTATGCTTTTTTTTTAATAGCTTTGAAGTGATCAAAGTTATCCATGGCAAACTGTTGGATATGGTGGGGAAAGTACAGTAAGTAGTAATAGATTATCTCTTTTGTTAGATACTCATAATAGTATCTTCTGAACAATCAAATCGGGCACTGACTAGGGTACTTTGGCTTTTTTTTCCCTTGTATTAATAGGATACCTATTATGTTGGTTGGGAATAAGAAAGACCTACATATGGAAAGGTATGTAGCTTCTAAATACTGATTTATAAAGTCAAGTCTAAGACGATTTAGTCACTGAAGTTTCATTTTTAATTATTCTTATAGCAAGAATATTTTTAGCTGTAGCATATCTGTGTTTCTGTGTTCAGAAATGTGGCAGTGACTGCATCACAGAAGCAAAACTGCAGTAAAAATCTCAACCTGTCTTGGAAAATGCTTCCTCTTAAAAAAGAGCGCAAAGACTATAGAAAATTATCTTTAGATTCTTTTACGGTTTTGCATAAAGCAGACTCTAAAAAGACAATGGTAGCACTCATTCAACAAATAGTTTTTTGAGTACTGGGTTTAGGATTAGAGCAGTGAACAGGGGCGGAGCCTGACACCTAGAGGAAGAGGCTCACAGGCTGAACTAACGCCAGCAGGACTGCATGGAGGGCCCTTTCAGGATTGCACCGTCTTTGGGTGCTTATAGCCGAGCTGGCTTCAAAATAATCAATTGTTGCAGACGCTGGAGTGTTGGCGTCCTGTTCTCCGAACTGTAAGAACTTGCTGGAGCAGGGGTAGCCACCCCATAAGGCAATGTCTGCTCTGTTCCCCAGCTCAGGGGTAACGGAAATGCTTCTCTGCATTACATACTGGATGAGAATGTTGAGCTTCTGCTTCATAAGGAAAAAAACTGATTAAAGTGGAGCCTGTCTCATAAATCAATTATAGATGTTTTGTATAATAAAGAGCAAAGTACTTTAATTAGATTTTTCTTTTTCCATTAGGGTGATCAGTTATGAAGAAGGGAAAGCGTTAGCAGAATCTTGGAACGCAGCTTTTCTGGAATCTTCTGCTAAAGAAAATCAGGTACGTGATTTTTAAACTTCATTTTGCCCTGCATCCCATCATTCATGGGTGTATGTTCCTCTCAGTCAGCATCTCACCACCATCTTCATCACTCCTGTTCAGTCTTCATCCTTCCACCATTTCTAATACCCATCTTTGGGTTGCTTTAGGACGATACTATTGATGTTTTAATTCAGTCAATATTCTACTTAAAATGGGACCTAGAATATTTGTAGGATAAATAGATACTAATAGTAAAGGCAATACTTCCTTTGAGAACATATAGTCTTACTTTTGTTTCATACTAAAGGCTGGTACAGAAATAAGTCCAGGCATAGAAAAGAAACAAGAATGATCTCACATCACTTTGGCAATAATTTTGTACCCTTACGTCCCCCCTTTTTCTGTTGGGTGGAACTGAGTTAGATGCATGTGTTATTTTAACACAGAAACTGTTAAGAACCATTTTACAAGCATTTTTCCCAATTTCAGCCCTGCAGATGTTCCTTTAAAAGGCATATCCGAGGAAGGATGTCACTTCTATTTCAGAAGGCTTCCCGTATCTCCTTTTCCCTTTTCCTCCGTGGCGTTAATTTAGACCAAGAACGTCCAAGCTTGTCTCCTGCTTCCATGAGTTCTCACCAGTGTATTTCTGTTTGCTGCCATTCACCTTCTGAAGCTACAAATCAGATGATGTCACCCTCAACTAAAAACTGTCAGTGGGTTGCCCATCATCTGTAGAACAAACCCCAAAGCCCTAAGCATGATGTTGAATGCAGTGTGTGATTCGAACTTTTCCGGTTTCTTCTTTCGCTGTTTCCCTGTACTTTTCAGTCGCACCAAATTCCTCCCACTTAATTAAATACAAGGGGTACTTCCAGATGCCTCCCCTTTACTCTCATTCTTCTCTGACTTGAAATATCCTTTCTCTAATTAACTACATACTTAATGTATGATCTTGTTTGATCTTCCAGTAAGATTAATTGGCTTTCATTTCTGTGAGGAAACTATATAGTTCAGTGAGGGTGGGTGGCTTGATGTGGTTGAGGACAGTCAGTTGTTCTTCCCCAGCTCCGCCACCTTTCACCACTAAGACCCCAGTCCTCAGGATTCTACTTAAATTCCACTTTCTCCTGGACCCCTGCATGATACGTCCAGCTAAAATTAATAGTAGCTTCTTCTCTATTATCCCCTTTAATTCATTCTGAGATTCAAGGCCGTATCACTGGCCTTCATTTTCTCCATAATGTCCGGCACAGTGGTTTTATATCTACTAGGTGCTCGGTCAACCCAGGTATCCCTTGATAGGCAAATCTGTTTGTCCCTGTGTCCGCAGGTGAGGGAAGTTAAATCTATACAATTGATTCCCGAGTTCCAGATAGCAAGAGATTTATCTGCATTCATTTAGTGCAGAGAGTGAGAATTCAGATAAGAAGAGCTGAGAGAGGAAGGGATACCTGTACTGCTTAATTGGATTAAATCAGACATTTATTGGGTGTCTGATCTGTCCTTAAGATCACCCAGTTGAACTGTCTGATTTTAGAAGTGAGGCGTTTTAAGATCCAGAGAGGTAAATAACTTTTCTAAGGTCACTCTGTATTTCATATGGTATAAGAACTTGGACTAAATTTTTAATTTAACCCAAATTTAGTCCTCTCTCCTCTCCACCATGCTTTTCTGATGGATGGGAAGAGAGGGCCTTGTGCATAACCAAAGTGTAATAGAGAGATTAGAGTGTTCCTGAGGGAGAGAGAGAGACCGTTCTGTATTAAAAAGTCTGTGTGTGAACCTTAAATGGAATCTGGTTCTAAAATCCCTCGTGTAAAAGATATTTTTGGTCAATTGGGGAGATTTGATTACGTTTTAGATATATTAGGGAAATGGTGTTAATTGTCTTGGGTGTAATGATGGTGTTGGGATTATGAAGAGAATATCCTTATTCTTGGAAAATGCAAACCATAGTATGTAGGGGCCAAGTTTCATAATGTCTGCAGCTTAGTTTCAGATGGGATAGATGCGGGGGATGGACAGAAGGAGAGCAAGCAGATATAGCAAAGATGTTAGCATTTGTTGAACTCAGATAGCAGGGCTCAGTGCTTATTATACAATTGTCCCCATTTTTGTGTATGCTTAAAAATTTGCATAATAAAAATTGGAAGGTGGTCAGAAGGTACAAACGTCCAGTTATAAAATAAAGAAGTCCTGAGGATGTGATGTATAGCATGGCGACTATGGTTAACAATATTATATATTTGAAAACTGCTAAGAGTAGATCTTAAAAGTTCTCATCACAAGAAAAAAATGTTTGTAACTATGTGTGACCAGCCTTATCGTGGTGATCATTTCACAGTATATACATACATCATCATTATGTTGTACACCTAGAACTAATACATGCTATGTGACAACTATCTCAATTTAAAAATTTTTTTGACATGGAGGAGTGAAGTTGAATGGCCCTAAGCTATCTTTGGTTCTGCTTTTGCTAACTTCGCTCCGTTGTCTTTCTCTCTGGTGAAAATCTGAGGATCCTAAAACAATTATTCTGTTTGACTTTATAATTATGGAAGCATCATCAGCAGTTTCACTATTCATGTAGGTTCACGTAGCCACTGTGCATTGTGTGTTACTGTTCTGTGGGTCTCTGGCAGTTGCTTTGTTATTCCTTCCAGCATCCTGAAAGGTGTAGCCACCTTATGGACCCTACCTCGAATGTAATTAAGAGGGATTGCTTAGTAAGGCGTGTTGCCTCAGGTTAATTTATCTTTTGAGAGTGACCTATAATGGTACGCTTAGGGTATGTTATTAAACTACTTTTTGGTCGGAGGATGCAGGCCTTTTCTCTATCTAGTTTATATTATACTTTACCGTAGCTTAAGATTTTTTAATATGGTTCTGGATAGATTTACTTTTTAACCTTTTAGTTTCCTTTAGAATGTAGGATACTGCCTTTTCAGTACCCATATAAAAGATGAAATTGTTCTCAAGGCTTAAAGTTAAAATGAAAAAATTCCAACTGCTGTAATTCTTTTAAAGTTTTGATAAATTTAGTAGATTTATCTGATATTAACCAAAACTCTAAAAGAAGGCAAGGGTGCAGTACGGTGACCTCAAACATCCCAGACAAGCTAGAAGATCAGATGACCCAACTCACTGTTGTCTCGGTTACTTTAGCACCTTCATCAGATCAACACATACCTTATTCGATGTGAAATAATCCTTAAAGGCAGAAAGATTCTTGTACCCAAATTAGGTAAATACAGTGATGATATGCATATCCTTGGAAAGCAGCAGTCCTGACCAGTTGTCTAGACACTTCTCAGCCCTCGGTTGTGGCTCTTGTGACACTGCTTACCTTGTTGTTGAGTGTGCAGAAGGCAATTGGATCCTAAGCCTAGTGAGTTTCTCCCCATCAGGTGGGGAGAAACCAAGTAATTCTAATCCCTTATGTTAAGAGGTGTGATTGATTCTAATCCACATGTATACTAGAGTGCTTACTACTCTTGGTCTATGTAGTAGGAAGAGAGAGAATTTGTGTAGTAAAGAGACATCCACATCAATAGTCACGTGATCAGAGACCAATCTTTGTGAACTGCTCAAATTTTTTATTGATAAATTTTGAAATGTAGCTTTGTATTACTTAGCAAAAATCCAGTATTTTAAAATAAACTGTCCTCAGTGGAGTTCAGTCAGATTTGTTGATTACAAAGTGCACAGTGGTAAAAATTATTAAGTCAGTGAGAATACTGCACTTTGACTATTACTGAACTATGGGATGTGTTTGCAGTTCTGGCTTATTTTCTGTGGAGGCCTTCACAAATTGTATTTCAGCAATTTGATGGAAGAGAATGCATTTTGTCAGAGTCAGATCACACAGGTAATCAAGGAGAATGCTAAGATTTATCTAGAAAGCCAGATTCCAGGCACGCTCTATTTTTTTTGTAAGAGTTTGGCATGTATCTTTCCACACATTTTTCTATGCTTTTTTTTTTTTTGGCTGCGTTGGGTCTTCATTGCTGCGCGCAGGCTTCCTCTAGTTGTGGTGAGCAGGGTCTACTCTTGGTTGTGGTGCGCGGGCTTCTCATTACGGTGGCTTCTCTTGTTGTGGAGCACAGGCTCTAGGCATCCAGGCTTCAGTAGTTGCAGCATGCAGGCTCAGTAGTTGTGGCTCGCCTGCTCTAGAGCACAGGCTCGGTAGTTGTGGCACGTGGGCTTAGTTGCTCCGTGGCATGTGGGATCTCCCTGACCAGGGCTCGAACCTGTGTCCCCTGCATTGGCAGGTGGATTCTAAACCACTGCGCCACCAGGGAAGCCCTGTGCATTTTTTTTAGGATGAAATAAATAACAACTTGCCTGCATAGTCGTGGGAAAGGAGGGGAATTGGTAATGCAGAAAGGAGGGTGCTTGCTGAAGTCAGTGGCCTTGATTAGACAGGAGAGGTGGGCCTGGGGCTGGCTTGGGCTTACTTAGGGGTGCCTCCTTTGTGCCAGCAGGAAAGAGGGAACCAGAGTAGATGAGCCCAGATTCAAGGGCATGGTCATTGGTGGACGGAGTATGGAGAGTTCGCTTATGAATGCTGCTTCTGTTTTCCCAGTGAAATGTAGAACCCAGTCATCAGCTGAGGATGAGAGCAGGGAAGAGGTTTAGCGATCCCAGTGGAAGGAAGAGGCATGACCCCTTCATCCTGGGGGCTGACTGGACCAGAGAAATGTGGTTGGGCTGCTGGGGCAGCAGGGGTCCCCTTTGGGTTCGGGGTCCTGGAGGTGTGTCCGTGGGCTGTGTCGGCTGTGTGGCGCAGGCAGCGAGCAGGCAGACAGGTGGCAGGGAAAGGAGTAGGAGGCCGGTGACTGCCTTGGGGATGTCTGCACTGGCCTGGGAGGCGAGAGAAGGAAGATGGGGGCTGGAGGGGGCGGCTGCTTGGTGATGACAAGATCTGGGTGCTGCCCTGCGAGGATTTTGAAAACAGGAGCATTTTCGGATTATCACAATGACCTCATTTAAAGGACAGGGACTGACGTTTTGCCTGAGTGAGGATTTCCTGCCCTAAATGATAGTGGCTCCTCCTTGTGAAGGGCTGGTCCCTGGGGCTGAGAGGTGCAGTCGGGAGAGAGAGGAGAGGAGGTCCCCGGCGGGGCGGGTGTGCAAGGCCAGCCAGGGTGGCGCGAGTGGTGGCGGAGGTGGAGCCGCTGCCCCGGAGGAGGGGGGTGAGGCCGGCGGTGACTCGGGGCTCTAGGTGGCCGAGAGGAAGCAGGCTCGGAGGGAGGGCACGGGTGTCATTTCACAGCCTAAGAGCCAGAGCTGAGCGCTTTCAGGAAGTGGGAGGGGAAAGGGCGTGACAGGCAGGGGGTGGGGTGCCAGGCCAGGCGAAAGAGCCCCTGCCCTGCTGTAGTCCCAGAGCGCCCGCGGGGCGGGCGAGCCGGGTGAGCCAGCAGGGGATACTCCACCCTGGAGGTCCAGAGGCGCCAAAGGAGGCGGAGTAGGCGGGGCTTCCTGTGACTGATGAAAACAGGGCTCAGAAGTGTGATTTGAGGTTAGTTCCAGTGGTCTGCAGTCACCACGTGGGGGGAGGGGAGGGAGGAATCCCAGGCTCCTGTGGCCCCGGGGCCGCCTCGTTGTCCTCCACACCTGGACCTCCACGTGCAGGGCAGGTTGTGGGCCTTCTCCAGTCCCGCCAGCAGTATCAGTGTTCCTCAGTGGCTCCGCTTTTAACTCTAACATTGTCATCGGTTTTCTCTTTGGTTTCAGACTGCTGTTGATGTTTTTAGAAGGATAATTTTGGAGGCAGAGAAAATTGATGGGGCCGCTTCACAAGGAAAGTCTTCCTGCTTGGTGATGTGATTCTACTGCAAAACCTGAGGGCACTGGGAATCTGGCCTGCCTGAGGAGGCAACCTGCCCATTTTCCTTTAAGATAAACTCTGCTTCATTTCTCTTCTGTTAACCTGAAAGATTTCATTTGGGTCAGAGCTTCTCTCCCACCCCCTCCTTTCAGATTATGTTAAACTCTGACTTGGTCCAAATGAGTTCACTTCCATTTTCAAATTTTGAGCAATCATATTTTCAATTTATATATTGTATTTCTTAATAATATTATGACCAAGAATTTTATTGCATTAATTTTTCAGTGTAGTTTGTTGTTTAAAATAATGTAATCATCCAAATGATACATATTGTTACACTACTATTAACTAGGCTTCAATATGTCAGTGTTTATTTCGTTGTGTTAAGTGTATACTTGTAAATAAAATAGCTGCAAAGCCTAATCGTTGTGCTCCTCAGTGTGGCTTTTAAAGAAGAAAACCTGTCCTCCTGAGGGCTTCTTTCCCTGCCTCCGAGGAGGCTCCAGCTTGGATTCCAGGAGCCAGTGGAAGATGTGGCCCACCAGGCAGCTGTGGGCACTTGGGGTAGAGTGCCTGAACTGGGGGGGGGATTCCTGTTGACTAAAGCCGAGTGACCTTGGGGGAGGTCTGTGAGGGGAGTTGCTCCCCAATAATTGTTCTCCCCACCTTGGTTGGAATGTTTCATGCAGGTAGGGCTGCAGGCTTACTTAGAGCCTTCCGGCCACCCTCTTGCTTGTCTCTTAGCTACTTGAGAAAAGGGGACCTAAAGATACACTTACTGTCTCTCCTTTTACTTAGCTTGGTGTCCAAGGCAGACAGGATCTGACTTAGAAAATAGATTGGCCTGTCACTATCCCAAAACCTCCAGGAGTTTAAAGGAGGGGGAAGATTGCCTGGTAAGTGTTCTGTGTCAGGGCTTCACGAACCTCCCTCAGACCCAGACTGCCTACCTCCCGTTCTGCCAAGAGCAGCTTTGAGGGAGAATCGAGGATTTCAATTGCCTGGTGGCCATCACCTCGACTCTTGAGGGTTCAAGTTGAGCAAAATTTTTAAAATGATGTTCCTTCCCAGTTAAAATTTCACAGGGCCATTTTTAACATTTAGGGAAATGTTATTGAGTCTATTGATAAAATATAATATTGCTTTGTAACTGATTTTTTTTTTTTTTTTTTTTTTTTTTTTTTTTTTTGTGTTCTGGGCGTCTTTTTTTTTTTTTTTTTTTTTTTTTTTTTTTTTTTTTTTTTGCGGTCCGGGGGCCTCTCACTATTGTGGCCTCTCCCGTTGCGGAGCACAGGCTCTGGACGCACAGGCTCAGCAGCCATGGCTCACGGGGCCCAGCCGCTCCGTGGCATGTGGGATCTTCCCAGACCGGGGCACGAACCCACATCCCCTGCATCGGCAGGCAGATTCTCAACCACTGCGCCACCAGGGAAACCCTGTAACTGATTTTTTAATGAAAAGTTATGTTTTTAGAATATGCCATTATGGACTTCCCTGGTGGCATGGTGGTTTGAGAATCCACCTGCCAATGCAGGGGACACTGGTTCGAGCCCTGGTCCAGGAAGATCCCACATGCCACGGAGCAACTAAGCGCGTGCACCACAATACTGAGCCTGCACTCTAGAGCCCGCAAGCCACAACTGCTGAGCCTGCATGCCCACAACTACTGAAGTCCGTGCCCCTAGAGCCCATGCTCCGCAAAAAGAGAAGCCACTGCAATGAGAAGCCAGCACACTGCAACCAAGAGTAGCCCCTGGTCGCCGCAACTAGAGAAAGCCTGCGTGCAGCAATGAAGGCCCAACATGGCCAACAATTAATTAATTAATTTTTAAAAAAAGAATGTGCCATTATTTTGAATCTTTATAGTGTTTGTGTCTTATCATTCCAGGATGAAATTAGAGCCAGGATGAAAAAGACCTCCACCAAATACTTTTTAAATACAAATAAGTTTTAGCAATGTAGTATCATTACTTATTAACAGGGTTTATTCTTAGGCCTAATATGTGTCAGTACTCACTGGATGGAACCACATTAAATCTGGATTCAGTTCATCCAGGCAATGTTTTACATCTGATAAGTTATTTCTGTGTGAATGGAATCTTGGGGCAGCCTGTTCTTACTGGCAACTACAGTTTGACTCTCACAAAATGTCCTCTAGACCTAGCTGCCCTGTTTGGAGGTGACGTGGATCTCTTTACATGGTGTGGCTCAGCTGTTCATTCAGATGTTTTCTGAGGACCTGCTGTGTGCTACACACCGTTCTAAGTTCCGTGAACACAACAGAACTGTGCACCCTATAGAACTTACGTCTGACCTTGCCCCTTGAATAGCACAGGGCAGGCAGTCCTGCTTCCCAGTGCGGTGACCCATCCACAAGACGGTTGATTGGATTATCTGATGGGCTGAGCTTGTGATGTGTTCTGAGGGTGATGTTGCCGAGAGGTGCTCTCCAGTGGTGGGGAGCACGTGACCTGGAGGTGGTGGAAGGCGGTCAGCAGTACCTCTTCTGGTTTGCTTCATGTCCGCCCTGTGAAGCAGGTGCTGCCCAATTTACAGTGAGGAAACTGCCTTAGAGGTGTCAGCGACAGTCATTAGCCACATTCACTGTCAGCGAATCTAATGATGTGTTATCGGAGCCTTCTGAAGAAATTCTTAGAACTGCCAGGTTTGACTTCAATGTCGTTATTTAATAGTGTATTTCATCACTCCTAAGACCTTTCCTTACATTTTAGCATTTTTCTTTTTTTTTCTTTTTTTTTTCTGATTTGAAATTTTCTTTTAAGTTCGGATGGAAAATTAAGAACACTTCCGGGACTTCCCTGGTGGCACAGTGGTTAAGAATCCACCAGCCAGTGCAGGGGAGACGTGTTCAATCCCTGGTCCGGGAAGATCCCACATGCTGCGGAGCAACTAAGCCCGTGCGCCACAACTACTGAGTACACGTGCCACAGCTACTGAAGGCCGCGGGCCTAGAGCCCATGCTCTGCAACAGGGGAAGCCGCCGCGATGAGAAGCCCGCGGGCAGCAACGAAGACCCAACGCAGCCATAAATAAATAAATAAATATCCTTGTTAAAAAAAACTATGAAAAAGAACACTTCCAATTCAAAGTTCTAAGCACAAAATTCAGGTCATGTGGTGGACTTGCTTCTTCAACTGGAGGTGAACTTGGCAGCCGATGGAAAGAATCCACACTAACAAACAGCAAAATGCAAAATGACTGTCCCCGTGGAGAAGCCAGTGACTTTGCATTTGATTTTTCCAGCTTGGCTCATTCCCCAAAGTTGAGGCTCTCGAGTCCTAAGTCTTCGGCATTTAACTAGTTCTTTGTTGGCGGGAGGGGCTGGGACTGTCCCGCCAGATGTAAACTGATCTTTGTCATAGATCCGCTTTTATAACGAGAGAGCAGCCAGGGCGCATTGCCACATCTTCCCTTCTCCGTGTTCCTTGGTGATGCAGAAGTTATCCCCACGCGGGCAGGGGCAGAAGTGCATCTCCGAGACGTCGTCGTATTGGAAAGTCCTTGGTCTCCACCTCATGAAACACTGCCATCGTCGCTGGGGCCAGGAGAGGTCTTGTCACCTCCGCCATTTTAGCATTTTTCTTAGTGGGACATACAACGTAGCCTTAGATCCATTGAAGCTCAGTAGGTGCGAATACAAAACTCGGTGTATATCCAAGGCTGTTTTGCAGCTCATAATACAAAGTGTAAAATCACAGGACAAATTCAAATTAATGTGATGGGATCTTGCTAGAACTAAATTGTTCACTCCCTGCCCTCCCTAGAGCGCCATGTCTCCCCACCGTGTCACTGACGGTGCTCTCGCCTGAATTGCTCATCACCTCCTTGTCACCACGTCCAGTAGGTATTTCCTGGCCTCTGTCCTGACCCTCCAGCATCTCACGCAGTTGGTGACTTCTCTCTGAAGGTCTCTCTTTCCACCTTCTGGTCTTCCTTCCAGCTCACTGTTGCTGCCTTAGCCTCCTCGGCTGTTGCCTCCTCTGTTAACCTCTCGATGGGCCATTTTTCCTTCTCCCTTTCCTTGATTTCATCCTGTCACACAGCTCTCACTGCCGTGTTTCCTGAAGACCAAAATTCATTTCTCGCACCCTGACCTCTGGGCTCCAGGCTTGTCTTCTCTTAGATGTCTCATAGGCATCTGAAGTTTATCATGCCCAAATTCTTGATTTTCCCTAAAAATGTGGTCTCCCCTGGACCCTGCTTCAGGAAATGGCACCATTATCCACTAGATACTAAAGCTAGGAGTTGGGGAGCCATCCTCTGCCTCTTCCCTTGTGTCCCCTCCCAGCCAATCCATCAACAAATCCTAAGGGCCCTGCCTTCAAAAATCTTATATTTTGCCCACTTTTCTCCATCTTCACTGCATACTAGTCTCTAACACCACACCCTCCAAATCATTTACTGCAGCCCAAGTCAACTTTTTTTTTTTTGGCCACACCGCATCACTTGTGGGATCTTAGTTCCCCGACCAGGGGTCAAACCTGGGTCCACAGCAGTGAAAGCCCAAGTCTTAACCCCTGGCCCACCGGGGAATTCCCCACGTCAACTTGTTTTAAAACATAAATTGTTCTGTGTTACATTACCCCTTTGCTTGAAGTCCTTTAGTAATAATTGTGCCTGCTCAGGGTCTCCAGGGCATCTCATTCTCCAGCCTTTCTTGTTAAAAAAAGAAGAGTTTTTTTTGTCAGTTTGTCCTTGCCTCGATGTCAAATAAATTGCCACTGATTGTTTTTGACTAACACCCCCAGGGAAAAGGCAGTCAGGTCAAAGACAAGCCTTGCAGATGGGGTTTTCCAGGAAACTACCAGACACTGCAGATGTGACAGTTTTCTGATCAGGGGGCTGAGAAAGCACCAGCCCCACCTTGACCCTGCATGCAGCTGCTCAGGAGGGGTCTGGCAATAGGGCAAGTGACGGTGCCACAAATCTCGCTGTGCTGAGAATCAGCCGGTTTCCTTAAACACCCGTGGACTGGTGCAAGCCTTTAATCTCCAGACCTATGAAAAAGTGATATATGGACAGTTTTTTTGCCAGTGTTCTCACCGAGTTCTTGAAGGGTCTTCCTGCGCTCTTCCCAATGGCGACCCTCCAGGGTCTCTGCAATAGCTGTTTGTCTGTTGAACGGATGAGCAGCTGAGCCCTCCCATGGGCTGCTTCCTAGACAGGTTCCGTGGAACTTGGCCTGTGTCTGCTGCAGGGTAGGGGAAATCCTCACCATTCACACAGTGCACCGGGATGACCCTTAATCTTGGGTCCACGCCTTATCGGCTCCTAACAAAGAAGGAGTGCAGCTACTGGGCGCCCCTACCATTGTTGGTGCAGCCAGCCTCGGACGCCTCGGACTCAGATGGCAGCGGTCTTCGTTAACAGTAAGTCAGAGGACGCAGAATACGCTGCTGCCTTTTACTTTTTATTTTTGGATTTATTTATTTTTGGCTGCATTGGGTCTCCGTTGCTGCGCGCGGGCTTTCTCTAGTTGTGGCGAGCGGAGGCTGCTCTTTGTCACGGTGCACGGGCTTCTCATCGCTGTGGCTTCTCGTTGTGGAGCACGGGCTCTAGGCTCTTGGACTTAAGTAGTTGTGGCACGTGTACTCAGTGGTTGTGGCTCGCGGGCTCTAAAGCGCAGGCTCAGTAGTTGTGGCTTAGCTGCTCCACGGCATGTGGGATCTTCCTGGGCCAGGGCTTGAACCCGTGTCCCCTTCATTGGCAGGCTGATTCTTAACCACTGTGCCACCAGGGAAGCCCCATGCCCACTGCCATTTAGATGAGTGGCTAAATGGAAACAAGGTTTAACAATTCTTGGAGAAGTCTAGACTCCAGAGAAAAATATCTCCAGCTCCTGCGGGCTGCAGCCACATGTGAGAGGCTTGCTTGCAGAAGGCTTCTGGCTGCCCTGGTGACTCCAGTTGACCAAGACTGTTGTGCAGGTGAACAGAGGCTGCCATGAAGGCTGTGCCAGCAGGAAACCAGAGCGCCTTCAGAAGCGTTCTCAGAAAATTCCAGAATCACCCCACTCCTTCACCTCCCCAAGAGCGGACAGTTTTACATTAAGCCCAAAAAACTTGACATTGAGTAACATTTTTGTGTTACCCATTCTTATTACCTTTCCGTACCTTTGATAGCTTCCTAGAATGACCTGGGGAAGTCAGCTCTGGAGTTAGGACTGCAAAGATGCTGAGAGCTAACTTAGCATCTGTTTTCAGAGGAGGGGCCTGATCCCAGAGAGACCCCCCAAGTCTTAGTTCATTGTTCCCACTACTGCACGTGTGAACACAACCCCAATACTCACAGGGAACCCCAAATAAATGCAGCCTCGGACTAAGAACGTAGCCGTTGTGGTCCCGTCTCTGCAGCTAGTGTGTGTCTTTGGGTAACTTGTTTATAGTCTCTGGTCTTGATTCCTGCACCTAGGAGACCTCCCTTTGTCAGGGATTGTTGTAACGGACCCAAGGATGAAAACCTTCGCTGTTCCCAAAGCCCAAATACAAGTGCAGACCATTGCCCTGCGGATGACGAGCTGACCCAGACCCCCGGCCTGAGTTTTCCACCTGACGGCAGGGCCTCCACTGCTTTCTGAAGCTCCCAAGGTTCCCACCTGTGCATCCCCCACCATAGTCGGTGACTCCGAATTCCGGCAGTGCTGCCGTATCATCACGGGGCTGCACATCCAAAAAGGCAAGATGGAGAATCACAGATTACTTCCACAAGCAAGTTTACCACACCAAAAAAAAAAGTTTCCTTCCAGTCTGGCCCGAGGTATCAAGAACACATGATAATAAAAGACATGCGGGTCTGCCACAGTTCACGGTCACATGCACTGAAGGTCCCTCTGGACCCGCAGGGCTGTCGCACACACGCCCCATCGAACCCTGTGGCTGTGCAGTGGATGAGCCCTGGTCGGGGCACAGACAGCTTGTTCCTTCAGATTCCGAGTGGGGACCTCGGTCCTTCCTCCGAGGACGTCGTCACGCTCAAAGGCCCCTCCAGCTCCCACGTTCTATTACAACCTGGGAAATGACCTTGGCTCGTTTTTTTTCTTTTCTTCTTTTTTTTTTCTTGGCTGCGCCATGCAGCTTGCAGGATCTTAGTTCACCAACCAGGGATCGAACCCATGCCCTCGGCAGCGAAAGCACGGAGTCCTAACCACTGGACCGCCAGGGAATTCCCAGCTCATCTTTTTAAGTTACGAATTTTCTCAAGAAATAGCATAGGATTCTGGAAATATTATGGCCTCAGCAATCAAGACCTTTCACCCAGTTCTTACTGCTGCCCAAGAAAGGCCTGGGCAGAGCTTTGATTTATTTCTTCCAAAAACAAAGCAGCCCCTTTCCGGCTGCCGCTCCCACAGGGAGAGCCGCCCTCTGCAAGAGTCGCTGGCTTCCTAGTGTTTTATCATTTTAGTCCCTCCTCCTTCTCTCATCATTACCAGATCAACGAAGAATCCAAGTAAAACTATACGGTATTCTCTGGCTTTTCTATGGGCATCGCTGTGAGGTTGACATGTCCTGAACTTTACCCTAAAAGGCTGAAGCAGAGTGCCAGCCTGGTGTTGACAGCTGGTGCAGCTGGAAAGGTTACATTCCTCGGCCCTGACCTGTGGATTTGTATTATCCCAGAGCAGAAATCATTCAGAGGCACAACCTTTTCTGTGCCTGTAACTGGAGCGTTGCGTGACGTTGTAAAATGATGGAAACAGCTCCAAGTCGGCCACCGACTCCCCTATGATGCCTGCGGGGGCGGCTCATCTGCTGGCCACTGGTTCTCAAACTCTGACACATTCCAGAGCCACCTGGAAGGCTCGGGAAGGCACAAGGGATGGGGTGGGGGGCTCATGCCCAGAGTTTCTGATTCCGCAAAGACATCTGGATTTCTGGCAAGTTCCAGGGCTGCTATTACTAGTGGTTCAGGGACCACATTTTGAGAACCGCTTAGGCAATGATACCTAAGAATGAGGGGGGACCACTGGTAGCAGTTCTATGACTGCAGAACGTCAGAGCATATGCTGAGTGACCAACCGCCCCGGTTTGCCTGGGACTTGAGGGGCATTGAATTCTGTCCTCTAAAAATCTATGTTGTAGCTGATCCCCAGCACCTGTGAATGTGACCTCATCTGGAAATAGGGTCTTTGCAGACGTAGTTAGTTAGGATGAGGTCATACTAGAGTAGTGTGGGTCCTGAGCCAATGACTAGTGTCCTTATAAAAAGCGGAAATCTGGACTCGGAGAGACAGATACACAGAAGGAAGAACACCATATGAGGACAGAGGCAGAGACTGGTGTGATGCAGCTACGTGCCAAGGGATGCCAGGGATTGCCAGCCACCACCAGAAGCCAGGGGAACATGGGACTGATTCCCCTCTGAGCCTCCAGAGAGGAACCAAGCCTGCCAACATCTGGATTTCAGGCTTCTGGCCTCCATATCTGGGAGAGAATACATTTCTGATGTTCTAAGCCACCCCATTTGTGGTACTTGTTGTGGCCGCCCTCGGGGGTCCCACAAGGTCAGACCTTCACTTTGAAAACCAGGACAGTCCCTGGCAAACCAGAACGAGCTGGTCACCATAAGCATGATCAAGCGAAGTTCACACGGCCGGAACTCTCAGGTTTAACAGAGGAGGAAGCTGGTGCTCCGAGAAGTTGTGACCTGCTGTCCTTGGTCCGCTCGGGCCATGCTCACTGAACACCACAGACTGGGTGGCCCATGACAACGGAGGTTTCTCTCATTGTTGGAGGCTGGGAAGTCCAAGATCAAGGCGCCGGCAGACTGGGTCTCGGAGAGGCCTGCCCCCTGGCTTACAGGCATGGTCCTCATGTGGTGGGAGGGATGAGGGAGCTCTCGGGGTCTTCATTAGGCACAGGCCCATTCGTGAGGCTCCACCCTTATGACGGCGCACCTCCCAAAGACCCCAGCGCCTCACACCACCACACTGGGGCTTAGGATTTCAACCTATGAATTTGGGGGACGCAAACATTCAGTCTGTGACGCCTGCCAAGGGTCACCTCGCATACGTGTGAGAACCTAGAAGACGAGCTTTCTAAGAGTGAACCACGGCCCCCAGGTGCTTCACGTACACGTGAGTGCGTACACACGTGTGCACTGTTGGGCCGGACCCCACAGGCCTGCAAGACCGAAGAAAGAGCCCAGAGTCAGCAACACAGACATCAGTGGTCTGATGGATGGGGGAGCTTACGTGTCTGAAACAAGGTCCCGGAGCGACACCCCACCATGTGAGGCCGACAGTGGGCAGGATGTGGCGGCAGCCTTCGCTTCCAGTGGGGAAGGGGAGATGACCAGTTATGGGGGGAAATTGACGTCAGGTTGGCTCATTAGTTACCAGGGAAACCAGCAGAAGGACACACCCCTCACCACCCCTTTGAAAAGAACAATCACCAGCTGGGGCCTGGGGCACGTACTTAGGAAGCTCAGTCTTGTGCATAAGGTGTAGGTGAAGCAGGCCCTAGTCCGGAAGGGGATGTACAGAGAGCAAGAGAACTGCCATCACGAGAGGCCTGACCATCCAGCACATACGTGAGCGTGTGAGCCGCACTGCAGCCTCAGGCTGGGGGTGGGGGGCTTCGTGCAGAGTCAGACTGAGTGGGTTCCGGGGCGAGACCTAGATTTTGCATTTCTTTTTTTTTTTTTTTTTTTTTTTTTTTTTTTTTTTTTTTTCTTGATTCAGTTTTTTTTTTTTTAACATCTTTATTGGGGTATAATTGCTTTACAATGGTGTGTTAGTTTCTGCTTTATAACAGAGTGAGTCAGTTATACATATATATATGTTCCCATATCTCTTCCCTCTTTGTCTCCCTCCCTCCCACCCTCCCTATCCCACCCCTCCAGACAGCCACAAAGAACCGAGCCAGTTTCCCTGTGCCATGCGGCTGCCTCCCACTGGCTATCTACCCTACGTTTGCTAGTATATATATGTCCATGTCTCTCTCTCGCCCTAACACACCTCACCCTTCCCCCTCCCCATATCCTCAAGTCTGTTCTCCAGTAGAACTCTCTGACGAGTGCAACGTGATGCCGATACTGCTGGAAGCTGCCTGGGTTACATAACCCCCTCGGGAAGATGCAGCCCCTGGAATAAAGAAGTGACCTTGGGCTGACTGCCGGGGAGGGTGGAGGACCCACGTTCTCGCCCTTGCTCTGCCACTGGGGGGACAGTCCACATTTCTGGATTCACCTTTTTCCATCTGAAAAATGAAGAAGCAGGTGAACCCAATCGGTTGTTTCCACTTATGCCTGTTTCTCGAGCTGGATTCTGGTGTCCCACTACAAGATGAAAATTGTTTTAGATAAAAATTTTATTTCAATCTCGAGGTGGTTTTTCCCAACGATTTTTCTTAAACAGGTGACACCTGCAGCCAGTTGTCCAAGTGACTTAACCCCAAATAATACATCTGTTTTAAGGGCTGCCGGTGCGTCCGGGGGTGAGGGTGAGGGTGAGGGTGAGGGTGAGGGTGGGGCGAGGTGAGTCTCTTAAGTTGAGAGCAACTGGGGCGGAGCCTGAGCCCCTGCCCCGCCCCCGGCCGCCTTTGCTCTGTCGCCCCCTGGAGTCCGAGGAAGGCACGGACTCTGCGCCCTTTTTCTCCGCATTCCTGACCCGCTGCAGCCCGTACTGGGGTGTAGGTTCCCGAGGCCCTGCCCTAGTGACCTGCAAGCTTGTCCATGGTTTCTTCTCTCACCTTCCGAGATTCCTTCTCGGGTTTTCGGGGTGAAGGGCGATTGGAAAGCGGGGGACTCCGCAGGAGAGGGAGGGGAGCCCGACGCCGGGGTAGGGGCGGGGGGCG